>NW_020664448.1:8584963-8718734 GCF_002925995.2 Terrapene triunguis | reverse complement strand
AGTTTGCATCGGTTCAGCTGTGGTGTTGTAAACACTCCAGTGTAGCCATTGCTTAGAAACCTTTAGTACTCAACAGCAGGATCTGCACGGGGGGGGTGAATTTAAAGTGGATTAATTAAACCTCATTAAACCCCTGCGTGGATGCTATTATTCAGAATTAAAGTGACCTTAATTTGATTTATCTTAATTCACTGTTAAATAAAATTAAGGCCTAAAGGGCCCTGAATAACAGCATCCACATAGAAGTTTAATGTAGTTTAACTAATCCAATTTAAAAATTAGTTTGTATTAATTTTCCTGACTGTCCTATGTAGTGTAGACAAGCAAGTGTGTCAACACTAGGAAGTAGCAAACTGATCCAAAATCGATGTGCTGACTAGTTCTGTGAGAGCCCTGCATTGGTTCCTTCACAGTCTGAAGTTCAGCTTTGCAAGCAGATGTATTAGACATTTATTTTTAAAAAGAAAACTAACATTCTGTAGGAAACATCAGAGATACCAAAAACTAAATCTTCAGACTGCAAAGAAATTGCTGGTTTCTGATTATGAATGATTCGTCTTTACCAGAAGAGGCAGACAGATTGCCAACAACCATGACCCAAGGTTGAAGGCTAACAAAATCCCAGCTGTTAATAGAAATATTTAATAAAATATGGTCTGAAAGTGATCTCTGTGATACCTCACTGTACATCTTCCTTCTTGAATCCAAAGCAGCCCATCATTCATCTTTGATAACGTTTTTTTGGCTCTTGAGAGGATGGGGAGGGGGTCAAGCCAACATACTTTTCCCCTTGGGACTTCTATGGAACTCCCAGCTGTGCATGTAAATATTTTTGGCTTTTCTGCATTACCTATAACCAGTCAGATGACGTTTCGCTGGGCAAGGATCTGTGTTGCTACAGAAACTGTCTGTACAAATCCATTCGAACAAACGAGGCTCTACTAACACCACTCATGCTTTCAGCAAGAAGGCATAAATAATTCACATTTTCCCTGGGCAGCTTTTCTCTTCACATTGAGGTTAAAGGCTTAGACGAAAACACCAGTGGTTAGATGGGCACAGGACCGAACAGATAGGCACCACAGTAGTCTATCCTATATTTATTGATGATGCTTTTAGTTCAGTTTCTAACTATGAGACTGCAAACTTCAAAACAGTGCTTTGGGGCACAGGAATCCAGAGGGCTTTGAATGAGCTATTGCTGTTGCAAGGGGAAGAGTTGTCCTCCAAGATGTGAGGAAGGGCCATCAGGAGTGGAGAGGGTGTTAGATTGGGAATGAACAGATATTTTGGGTGGATTGAAAAAAGGGCCACATTGGAAGCATCTCAAAGTTACATAGATGGAACCTCATTTTGAATTTGTGCTTTGGGGGACCTTTGAATGTTGAGTATGCTACTGAGTCAAAATTGAAAGGTATCAAGTTTGTAAAAAATTTTGCAGGGAAATAGTCAAAAGGTTTCATTTTCCCACTCATTTTTATAATGTTGAAACATTTAGTGTTAATAAGGTAAAAAAATGTTGTTTCAGCTTAATTCTTTAGATCATTTTCATTTCTACTTTTACACCATATTAAAATATATTAATACATTATGCTTATTTTATATAATACATTATATGTAATATTTTACATTGTAACATTTCAATATTAATGAAACAAAACATTTTTACATTATTGAAATGAAAAGATTTGACACTGAAACAAAATCTTTAATTAGAAAATTTGACATTTCAACTTTCCCATGGAACAGAAATTCCATTTTCTGATCATCTCTAGTCATTACCTTTTTCTTATTTCTATCATAGGCTGGCTAGCCCTTTAAGGCGTGCCTATTAATTTAATCAGGTGATCTCTGGTTATGTGAAAGGGTAAATAACACTTCCCTATTCACTTTACTTTCTCCATAATATTCATGATTGTATA
Source organism: Terrapene triunguis (assembly GCF_002925995.2). Lineage (NCBI taxonomy): Eukaryota > Metazoa > Chordata > Testudines > Emydidae > Terrapene > Terrapene triunguis. The sequence continues at coordinate 8,716,812 of NW_020664448.1, read as the reverse complement.
GACCTCTATCATATACGCCCTTAGTCATCTCTTTTCTAAACTGAACAGTCCCGTTCTTTTTAATTTCTCCTCATATGGAAGCTGTTCCCTACCCCATATAATTTCTGTTGCCCTTCTCCATACCTTTTCCAATTCTAATGTATCTTTTTGAGATGTGGCAACCGGAACTGCATCTAGTATTCCAGGCATGGGCATACTATGGATTTATATAGTGACATTATGATATTTTCTGTTTTATTATCTATCCCTTTCTGAATGGTTCCTAAAAGTCTGTTAGCTTTTTTGATTGTCACTGCACATTGAGTGGATGTTTTCAGAAACCTATCCATGATGTCTCCCAGATCTCCTTCTTGAATGGTAACAGCTAATTTAGACCCCATTATTTTGTATGTGTAGTTGGGATTATTTTTTCCAATGTGCATTACTTTGCACTTGGCAGATGAATATCAATGCTGATATTTTGTGGCCCAGTCACCCAGTTTTGTGAGATCCCTTTGTAATTCTTTGCAGTCAGCTTTGGACTTCACTATTTGTGTATTTTTGTAGTCTGCAAATTTTGCCACTTTACTGTTCAGCCTCTTTTCCAGATCATTTATGAATATGCTGAACAGCACAGGTCCAAGTAGAGATCTTTGGGGGACCCAGCTATTTACCTCTCTCCAGTCAGAGCTTTGTGAAATCAGGGCTCTGTGTAATTTCATGAGGTATAGCTGAAGAGCAACTACTTTCCATGTCATGCTGCCTTTCAGAACCTTGAGATATCCAAGCAGACATCTATGCCTAATGTTAATGCTCCTAGGAGCAACTTTAACTTAGGGCTTGTCTACACTTACATTTTATAGCGCTCTAACTTGCTGGCTCAGGGGGGTGAAAAATCACCCCCCTGAGTGCAGCAAGTCTGAGCGCTTTAAAGCGCTAGTGTAAACAGGCTCCGTGCACTGGGAGCCGCGCTCCCAGTGCTCAGAGCTAATCCCCTCGCGGAGATGGATTACCAGGAGCGCTGGGAGAGCTCTCTTACGCGCGACCACACTCACTTCAAAGCGCTGCCGGGGGAGCGTTCCCATGACAGCGCTTTGAAGTTTCCAGGGTAGCCATGCCCTTAGTCTCTGTGTCTACACCCTGCCCTTTCGGAGAATAGAGTTTTACACAGGCCTGGTGTGGCTGGCCAATGGGAAAGAGGTCAGGTTATGGCCAAGGGGAGGAGAGGAGCCTATGCAGGCCTGGAGCTTCTCTTTCCCACAGACGCCCAGTATTCTGTGGCATTGGCAAGCCACACCTCCTAAATTTACTTTCTTTCAATTAGTTTAGAATGAAACTATGAGGGGAACCTGATATTCTCCCATGGACATTTCTGTGGGAAGGTACACTAGGGCTCTTGGTTAGACATTCTTCCCGTCAGTGCATGTACTCCTGGGAGAGCTAATTTCAGGGTCCTGTCTACACTACTGAAATAACCATCTCTATATGAGATGGTGAAACACGTTTGTGAGTGTGCTGTATTCTAAGAACTTTTAACCCTTTTAGAACAGAATCTGTTGTAAGCATGGTAGAGGACTGTATTTTAACTCTCATTTACCTCACATGGTTATAACACACTTTCTTTCCTGTCCACACAGACAGGAAAAACCCATGCTTGGGCCATAACCATGGGTTATGACACTGTTGAAACACGGTTATTTTTGTAGAAGCCTGTGTCTGTGTAGGCATTAAGCAAACTGTTTATTATCTCAGTAGTGTGAGAGCTTCTAAGAAACCTGATCCCTTATTGGGCCTACTTCTCTGCCAAGACTCATGATGATTCAAATTCTGCTGTTATTTACACGTGGGTCACCCTACTAAAGGCACAGGTGTAACTGAAGGCAGAATTTCTCTGTGCTGTCCCTCCCCTTGTTTTCCAGGATGGGATACTTACTTACTCATTCTTCAAAACAAGATTTTCCTGTTACACGTTACTGCCCATGCTGGAGGATTTAAGCACAGTCTGACTCTTCCTATTGCTATGATTGCAATCGGCTATCATGGATGCAGAGATATACTTTTTCCAGATGAAACAGGATCAGACTCAATGGCTTCCGTGGAACCAATGGTCTTATTCCAGGTCCTAGTCGACAAGTGGCCATATTACAAAAAAATCACTATACTAAAAACATTTTTGACTCAAGTCTATTTTGGATCTTTTAAGAAGATTTAAAAAGTCAAAGAGAAAGGAGCTGGACTTTACCTGAAATGGTGAAATAATCTGTGACCTTTTTAGTAATAGGCTTGCAGCATATAACTTAGTCTTCATAGAATCACAGAAAGTAGAAACATCAAGTAATGATAACTGGCCAAGCTTACAAGGGCTTACCCTCAACTCAATGGCATTTCTCTGTCTGTCTCTCTGTGTGTAATGCAATAACTTTTCCTTGCTGCATTGATCAGTTCCAAAATTTCAGGGAATGTTCTAGGCACCAATGGCCAGAACCCTATTGATTTTGGGGGACAATTGGAACATTGACAAAGGTAAAATGGGGGACACCTGGAGCCACTATCATCTGTTGATGGCGCCCATTCACACCTTGCAGCATAACAATACCCCCGCTCATCCTCCCAATAGATTGTAACAGGTTGACACTCTGAATGATCCAAGAAAAATAATTGCTCTCCCTAATGAGAACCTTGGGGCAATTACTCACTAGCAGGAGCAGCAGGAAGGAGAGGAGAGAGAAGCTTAATGTATTCCTTCTTCTTTCCTAACATCCTGTTTTCTTAAAGCCTGCTCTAGCTGGGTAAGAGAGTGCACCAGCCACCCATCCTTTCCAATCTGGGGAGAAGAAAAGTGCTTTGGTGGAGGGTGGAGGAAGAATGTACACCACCTTTGGCATGCCGTGGGGAACTGGGGACACTAGTGTGCGGGGAAGAGAAATGTGAGAGGAACAAAGTCTCTGGCATGACATGGAGAATGGGGGACCCTGCTGTGAAGAGAGGAGGGAAGTGTGAGGAACAGAGCCCTTGGTATGATGAGTAGAAAATAGGACCCTGACATGCAGGGAGAAGGGCATCCAAAACTGGCAGTGTGGGTTGAGGGGCCCTAGTACAGGGGATGGAGAAAGAGGGGCATGTGAGGCACCTCTGGGGGTGGTGGGAACTGGGGACCCTGGAAGTGGAGATTGGGGGCATACAGAACCCCGGGTAGGGAGTGGAGATTGAGGAGAATTCCAGGGAGCCTCTGAAATAGAAGGCAATGGGAACATTGCACACAGGGAGCTGGTGGTGTGGAATGGAGGAATGCAAGCAGCCCTGGGTGTGTTCAGTAAATTCAGCAGCCTGCAGAAGCTATGAAGTATGCACCTGCCTGTTAATAATCCCTAGTATGATGAATTATAGAATTGCTTTAATTATATGAGGCTCATTGGATAAATCTGAATACATTATTATAATCATAGTATGGATACATTCTAAATGAGATGGTATCTGGGTACATTGCTAGCCGGATCCTGACTATTTGTTACTTTGAGTAGGTAGGGTTTATACTTGACCATATTTTATTTGGATAGTTTGGGATAACTTTTAATGTACTTGAGTGAAGGATGAAATGGGAATTCCATCTGGTCTCTAATGAACCACTTCAGTGCTGTGGAACTTGCTAGGAGCAGTCCATGGAGCAAAATCTACCCCCCATTGATACCACATGCACATTGCTACTGAAGAGCTTTTGGAGGATTTTTGGTGCTTTAAAAAATGATGCTTTCTTGTGTTGCAGAACAGGAACTGCAGTAGAACTCATCAGCAAAGCAGTCACATTACTATATTGTTAAAATTTAATCCCTTCATGTTGTCTATAGCTGGCTTTTCCTTTTGGTTTACAGAAACTCTTGATTCTCCTTTTTACACTTTTTATTTTTACCTGTTTCTATTTTGATGCTGCCATACAGAGGTAAGCAAGTGTAGATATTTGGTCCACCCACACTATGTGGAACAGGCAAAAGTGAGGTACAAATACATTAGTAACTACCAGGGGCGGCCCTAGACTAGCTGCCAGCAACTGGTGCCCTAGGTGAACCATGCAATCGGTGCCCCCTCCCCAAACCCCAAGGGCAGATCTAGGCTGAGGTTTCTGGTAAACTGGGAAATATTTTGCCCCTTTTTTCCTTTTAATGTTTTTTAAGCATTTTTTTTTAAACAGAGGCTTAATTATTTGGTTTGTCCGTCCGTCCATCTCTCCAACCAATGTTTCTGAGATCAGATAAAATAGAGACACAAAATTTTCAGAATAGATTTGTACATGACAGCTAGATGATATTTCAGTCCGATTCAAATAAAAATGCATTAAATGTTTTAATTTTTATTATTATAAATCCAAAATCATCCATTATGCTATCCTGCTTTAACTGCCATTACCACCACATCCAATATAGAAAGAAATAAGAAAACTCTTCAATGAACTTTAACCTGTATTTACAAAACACTCTGTGCTCTTAACACATGACTTTTCTTGCTTTAAGTTTTGAAAATTCAGTCACTAGTTCTTTTAGATCCAGTTTTCCAGCTCTTTCATGCTCTATTGACATTGTGGCAAGTCCAACAAGTCTCCCTGGCACCATTGTTGAACACAGATGTTTTTATCAATTTTAACTTTGAGAAGCTACGTTTCCCACTAGCTACGGAAACTGGTAAAGTTAAAAGAATGCGTAGAGCTCTAAAAATGTTTGGAAAACGGTGTTTATTTTCATAAACAAACTTCAGCACTTCTTCAGGAGTGGAATGTTTCCTAAGTCGTCTTGAAAAAGCCTGAAGCTCACTTCACAAATCTGTAGCATCAATGTCTTTTGAATTTTCATGAGTCAATGCCGACTCCAGTTTTATACAAAATTCTCTTATCTGTTTTGCTGTTTTCTTTTGCAAGCTGTGGATATCATATAGAAAGCTAAATACTGACTCTAGCTGCTGCATCTGTTGAAATCTTTTGTCAACTGACTGAATAGCAGTATCAAGGACTGTGAAGTAGAAATTCACTCTGAACCTTTGTTTTGGGTTCTGAATGGGTGTGTCTCATCCTTCATACGAAAACTAATGTTTCTTTTGCCGAATGCGAACTGGCTCTGGTTCAAATTCTATCAGAAAATCTATTTCTTCAGCAAGCTCGAGAGAATGTACCAGTGTTCTACTGAACCCTTCATCACTTCTGAATTCCTCCAGAATATTTTTAGTTTGCTGCAGTTTTTGAATAGCAGAATGTATGTTCAAGTTCTTTTCCTGAAGCTACTTACTAGTGAGGTTAATCTCAAAAAGAATATTATACCACAAAATGAGTGAAGTCACAAATTTGAATTTGGAAAGGCCATTTGCAAGAGCTTCTGCATCTGAACGTGCCGTATTGCCAGATGATCCAGTAAAGGTAGTATCATCAGAAATTTCAATTAGGGCATCATAAATGTTTGCAAGTTCATAGCGAAGAGGCTTCAAAGCATCAGTGCAACTCTCCCATCTTGTCTGACTAAGTGGTTTTACAGTTAGAGAATTCACATGGCGAGTCAGAATCTCCCAACAGCGTGTTGAGCCTGTGAAAAACACATAAACATATTGCACCAGGTCAAAGAAACTGCTTGCCTCTAAACAGCATCTAGCAGCATCATTGACAACCAAATTCAGAGAATGTGCACTGCAAGGAATGAAAAAGACCCTAGGATTGATTTCCATCATTCTCCTTTGCACACCATTGTTTTTACCCTTCATATTACTCCCATTATCATAGCCTTGGCCACATACGTTTTCAACAGATAATGACATTGTTTCAAGCTCTTGTAGAATAGTTTCAGTCATAAATGCTCCAGTCGGCTCCTTCAGTGGTACAAAACCCAAAAAATGTTCCTTCATGAGCACTTCAACATTATCTTCATCTGCAGACTTTTCCATATTCACAAAATGAATGATCGTTATTTGTTCAACATGACTCACATCTGGTGTACAGTCCAGTATTATTGAAAAGTATTTTGCAGAATGGGCAGCTTCTACAATTTTCTTTTTAATGGCATTTGCTAGGATTTGAATCAGTTCATTCTGCATATTTTTTCCTAAATAATGAACCTGTGTTTCATCCTCACTTATTTTACATAGATGCTCTTTCATGACTGGATCAAACAAAGCTAAGTATTCAACAAATTTTAAAAAGTTTCCATTACCTGGAGTATATAATTTTTCATTTCTACCGCGGCCGCGGAATGCTAAATTTTGCCCACCGAGAACTCTCACTAAAGCAATAAGATGCTCTAATGTTTGTTGCCAATATTCTTCTTTTTTCTTGATCACACGTAAATTTTCTTAATCGATAGTTTTTCCTTTTTTCAATCGTAATTCAAGTTCTTTCCAGTTTTGAAAACATTCCAAATGTTCTGTACTTCTTTCATGTGAAGAGAGAATTGAAGATATGTTTTTCCAGTCCTTCGAACCATTTTCAGTATGTGATGTACCAAGTGCTTGATTTCTAAACAACTTGCAGCAAAAGCAAAACACAGAGTCCTTCGACACTGAATACTGTAACCAGGCAGTAATTCATTCCAAATTCATAACGTTGTGGCTTATTCAAGGAAAAATTTGTGGCCCAAAATCATTGAATCATTGTTATAGGTCTTAACGTATATAAGGAACAACCTGAACAGGGAGGACTAAAGTGTTCATAACTGATCATATACTTCATTTCATAATTGCCAATGAAAAGCAGGAATTTTATAAATCACAGACCAGGTCAATAACCTGAAAGTTGATGTATATTAACAAGTCACCAGGGCAAGGGCACACAGAGAATATCCTCCAGTTTATGAACAGGGAACAAAAACAAAGTGCAGAACCAGTTAAAATATTAAATGAATACTGTAAATACTGCTGCTTATTTTCCATAGGTCTCTTTGGAAAACAATTCAGGAGGCGTCATTGCAAATTTGGATGCAAATTATACCCAGTGTAACCCCGTCACACGCACTTGTCTCTACTATAACCTTGATTTCCTGTCCCCTGCTCCTCTCATTTGTCTATTTATTCACATTTTGTATTTTGTTGTCTAAATCTTTGATTGTGAGCTTTGTGGAGTGGGTCTGTCTTTGTGTAATTTATTTCGTACTATGAGGCCCTAACCACTGATTGGGGTCACTACTACAACAGAAATGAGTGATCAGCCAGTTATTTTCTAGCTTACTTCTGCTCCCCATGTGACCATCTGTATCCCTATGTTCACCCTTTTTACAAGACTATGATACATTTTGTACAAAGTGTGCCTTGTGAGGTATCATGTGAAAATTCATCATTTGCTGATCATTATTGTCCTGGTAAAATATGTGTGGCAACACTGTATGTAAAGTTATAAAATACTGTTGTATAACATTATTGAGACGTGCTCCAAGTTTAGAAAAGCAGCCATAAACCATTTCCTTAGAGACAAAAGGCAAATTGACACCTCAGCCAGTCAACAAAATCAAATGGATCATCACCTTGTTAAGCGGCCATTTGTTGGCAAGAAAAACAGTCTAAGTAAGAAATCTATATTTTGGCACAGAAAAAGCTGGCAGTTTCCATCCTCACAGACTTGCTGTCTCCTGAGCCCCAGCTGAAGATGATTCTCAAAAAAGAGGAAAGGATATACGAATGTAGAACAGATGCCCCAAATCACTCCTCCCTTTCTCTCTGCTCAGTGCTCACACCGTCAAAAACATCAGAAGGACAAGGAAATTAACACCGAATTGTGGGAGGGATCCTGGCTGAAAGGAGTACAGCCAGTAAGACTGCTAGAGCATGTGGTGAGATAAACCTTTTCTTTGAATTCATTTAACTTGTTAAGTTAGATATAAATTGCATTTTATCTTTTATTTTCTAGTAACCAATTCTGACTTCTATGCCTTATTACTTGTAATCACTTAAAATCTATCTTTCTGTAGTTAATAAACTTGTTTTATTATTTTCGCTAAACTAATATGCATTTGGATTGAAGTGTTTGGGAAACTTCATTTGGGATAACAAGATTTGTGCATATCATTTTCTATTAATGAAATGACAGACTTTATATGAGCTTGTATTGTCCAGGAGGGTGCTAGGCACTATAAGATGCACATTTCTGGGCGACAGTCTAGGACTGGGAGTTCACTGGTGTTGTCTGGCCGTGTAATTCATGGCTGGCTGGCTATCGCGCTATAGAATACAGCTGGGAGTGATTTACATGCTGAATGCTGGGTGTGTGTGTGAGCTGACCAGGAGTGGTTGCTCTCACAGTGAAGCAGTGTAAAAGGCACCCCAGATGGGAGAATTGAGGGGATACAGCTGTTCAACAGTCCAGATTGTACCCTGGGGACTGTCACACCCCACAATCCCAAATTGTGGTCCACTAACCATTGGCAGCTTGTGGAGCATTCACTGGTGGTTGGCAGAGAACTAGGTAGTCATATGGGGCTACCTTCTCCTCCTTGTTTCAGCTGCTGTTACAGGTGTCCACTCTCTTTAGTGCAAAGACATCCCTGAGAAGAATGCAGGTCTTACCTGCACTATTTCTACCTGGTGCGCTCTGTGTGTACAGATCTTCAACTTGCATATGTACCAGCAGTAGAAAGCAAGCAGAGCAAATGGGCTGCTGAAAAGATACAGAGCAGGATGGCAGGTAGTGGAATGAAATGGAGAGCTAGTGGGAGATTATTTCCAGTTACTGTGAATGAGATGCTGCCAGTGCACAGAAGCAATGGGAAACTAGGTGCAAAGGGGTAGAAATCCACAGAAGAGGGAAATCAGTGACTCCATAGCTTGCTACCTTTGAAATCTCATCCTTGTATAAGCAGTTGATGCTCCTCATGCTTTGTGGAATGCAGAGCCAGAGCACATCTGCTGTATGCAACCAATGTGGAGGGAGCATTGTAGTCTCCAGTATGGTGCCTGAACGCTCTGTGTTGACGGACCTATTCCTGACATGAACACGGTACAAATGTGATCTGCTACAGCAAGTTTAATGTTAAGGGCCAATTTCTGCTATTATTACAACTGAGTCCGTACTAGCTGCCCACAATGGGAACCACTGGATGCTCAGCCCTTTTGAAAATTAGGCTGATTATTTAGATACCTAAATATGGATTTAGGAGCCTAACTTCTGGTATGAAGTTTTGAACACCTTGGCCTCAGCTTTTTGGGTAAGCATGGCCAATCTTACAGCTTCTTGTGCCCCCAATTATAATGGATTTTAATGACCACAGTTGGCATCTAGTATGGAAAATTTAGCAAATTTATTGCCCCTTCCATGCTGGTGACTGGTAACTACAGTGAAATGTGGCATAGGTATCTTTGAATCTTTGCCTGAACTTTATTAAAAGACTTAAATTTTGTGGAGAAAAATCCTCAGTGGAACATAATACATTATATTCTTTATGATAGTATGTGATAAATTCTCCGCAATGTTTCCTAATGCAAAATGCTTTAAAACAGAAAAGCCAACTTTCTAACAGCCACGAGGAGCCGAATCCTGCAAACAGGTACTCATGCATGTGCAGTGACTTACTTGTGGAATCCCACTTATTTCAAAGGTGAATAAGAGCAATATGTGCATGAGTAACTGTATGCAGGACTGGGCCCCTGCATGATAAATCTGGCCTCAGAAGATTATTTTAACAGTACTTCCTCTTGGACTACAGCAACAATGAAAAAGTGTTTATGGAGATAATCACCCAATATTATTGATATTATAGATGGGCTGTGTGTATAAATGATTTAATAATAAAGTACTAGTATCTAAGTTTCATTTCCTTATGAGCTGGAATACTGAAGATTGATTTCCTTGTTGCATGGACATATATCATGCAGTTATGTTAGCCCTGCAATAAAGTAACTGATGAACTATATCACTGATCTCTCAACAGTCTCTTCTTAAATTTTCAAGTCTAAAATGTTTAACTTGAGAAGTTTCTATTCTTAGCTTAAAATGTCACTGTAACTGCAAAGTCAAAAGTAACATAAACATTAGAAAAAATAAACACTAGGAATGTTACACTTAGAAATACTTAATCTTTTAAAGGAAAAAAATTAAGGTAATGTACATAAACTTCACACATCCTTACAGCTCCGCTCTGACAATCATCCTCTGGTGTAAAGTCCCAAAGGGACCATACTCTAGTGGTGTAAGTTACAGCAACCACTAGACTATTCTAATGTCAGGGCTGGCTTAGGCTAACTCAGATGTAGGAAAGAAACTAGCACCATCAGTTTTAAAACCCGATGACACATCTCTGAGAAGTGCTTTAGCCTGGGGAGTTGTAAAGCTCTATGGGAAGATATTAAAAAGAAGATTTATGACTCTTAAAATGATCCATGTTCTCTTTGCTCTGTGAGGCTGGAGCTGGTTCCTTGCCACTCTTTAAGCAAAACAGTTTGAATAGTAAATAACAGCCCGGGCCTTAGAGCACTGGCCTTGTAAACTAGCGGTCACGAGGTCAAACCTTCATCTTATTTGAAAATGCATCACCAGCGTCCCTAGCTTTAAAATGTCAGGGTATATTTTATTAATCTTACTGCATCTTTTTAAGGCCCTGGATTTAACAATGGTGTGAAGCTATGCTATTCCTGTTCTCCTATTCAAAGTGACATCCATAGTCATTGTCCATAGAAGATGAATTTTATGGGCTGTGTCCTGTGTCTCAGTTGTTGGTCAACTTTTTATTTTGGTGAGGAAAAACACCATTGATCAAATTCACCCCAGGGCAGTTTGTCCATTGACCTCCCTGTAGTCACCCAAGGGGTGAATTTGGCTCTGGGAGGACTTGAGCTGACTAATGAAGATGTTGACAATTGAGAGAAGGATGATACAACAATTTTAAGAGCTTGAAAAAGCAAACACTATGTCTGTAGTGGTGCCACAAGCCCCCTCTGAAAATAGATCTCTGGCTAGTTGAAACTGTGACATTATAGGAAAGTCCATACAGTACAATTCTTATTTGGGGGAATGGGATTGCTTCCATGATAAACTTTGAATAAAAGGACAAGCTGTAGTCATGTAAGCTCATTAGTGCATTATGATAATACCCAGTCATTTTATTATTTTAATTTCCTTCTCTTGGCAAATTATTTGAAAACATTTGTAAGGACTGCAGTTGTGTATGCACAATGCTGTATGCCTGAGCCCACATTAAAGAGAATCAACTATTGAAAGCAAGGCAGAGTTTGTACAGTCTAGTGAAAACTGATGCACTGCATTGCAACATCTATGGTTGGTGAGTTCCCAGCAAAGGTAGTTATACTGGATCTTGACATTATAAACAAAGGTTTGCAAACCCTTTTTAATCAAGGATATGTAATATGTCATCTTCTTTCCTTTTTGGGCTGGGGGAGCAGGAGTGCATAGAATAGAATTTTGATCTTGCCATGTGTTTTAGTGGCATATTCATGCTCCATCTTTGGTAGAAAACCACGCATCCAAAAACTAAAGTTGAAATAATTACTCCCATTGTGTCAAAGAAACCCCACCCAGACCCTATTCATCAAAGGTTGCCTCAGCATAGCTTTATAAAAAGATCTAAATCTCTATAAACTGCCACTGATGATCAAGCGTGAAACTAGCTCTGAAATATAAGGCCAATTAAAATTCTCATGGTCTATGCAGAGAAAAGAAGCCAAGTGAACATTAGGCAAGACACATTGTCTTCTAGAAAAGTGGGAGAATGATTCCAAATGACTGGCACTACTGCATAAATACCTGAAGTATTTATAGTGGATGTGTTATGCCTCTGGACACTGGAGTGATTGTTCTACTTCATGTTTGTCTTTCTTTACATGAAGCATTTGAAACAAACGGCACCTGAGTTCTATTTAACGTCAAGAAAACAAGCTTCTTCTCCTCACACAGGTATCTCCAGTTAAAGAGCTGGAGATGCCACTACGGAATGTTTTTGATAGCCCAATACCAAAGATGCAAGGACTTAAGATACTCAAGTCCTGGTCTACACTACAAACCTATGTTGGTATAACTACGTCACTTAGGAGGCATGGATTTTCCACACCCCTGAGCAACGCAGTTATACTGTCCAAACTCCAAGTGTAGACAGCACAATGTCAACGGGAGGGCTTTTCCCATCGACGTAGCTACCATCTCTTGGAGAGCTGGAGTACCTACACTGATGGGAGGTTTCCCATTGATGTAGGTAGCATCTTCACTAAGCCCTACAGTAGCAGAGCTGCACTGTAAGTGTAGACAAGCCCTTAGAACATACATAGCACTTTTCATCTCCAAGTGTTTTTTCAAAGATGTTTAAGCATTATTAGATCCAGTTTACAGAGAGGGTTAATGAAACCCAGAGGCCAAATTCTTCCATTAAAGAGACAGGTGCAAACTTGGAATAAAACAACTGAGTTCAACAGAGTAACTCTAGCTTTGCATTGGTGTCATCAAGAGCAAAATTTGGCCCAGCAAGGTTTAAAGGACTTGCCCATTGTTAGTCTATGACAGTTGGGAATTGAATCCAGCTCTGATTACTCTCAGCTTTGCACTTCACTGCTCCTGTAATGGCAACATTCAGTATCCAATCAGCCCTGGTCAATACTACAAATTTATGTTAGTATAACATCGCTCAGGCATGTGGAAAATCCACAACCCTGAGCAACGCAGTTATACCAACCGAACTCTCAAGTGTAGACTGCGCTATGTTGATGGGAGGGCTTCTCCCACTGACACAGCTATCATCTTGGGGAGGTGGAGTACCTACACCAATGGGAGCTCTTCCATTGACATAGGTAGCATCTTCACTAAGTGCTACAGTGGCACTGCAAGTGTAGACAAGCCCTTACTCTTCACCTATCTAATGTGGATACACTTAGCTGTGATATAGAACATGAAAGGAAAATTCCTAACTACTCAAAAAATTGAAAACATTATACAAATCCATTTGCATGAAAATAGTCATGTGGCAGGGTGGACCAGGCCATGAGGGCCCCTGCTGGTGGCCTTGAGGCCCTGCCAGACCCTACTCCAGAAAAGGGCAGTGGAGAGGGTCTTCCAAGCTGCCTAGAGAGGCTTTGTGGGACACAGCCAATCAGAAAGGGGCTGCAAGGAGCAACCAGTAAGGGCCTAGCTGGCCTCTATAAAAGGAGCTGCAGGGGCTGTTTGAGATCAGTTCCATACTAGAGCTGAAGGAGTGTGGATGGTGTGCCTGACTGGCTGTGGGAGCCACAGGTCCTCAGACCGAGCAGTGCTGGCAGAGATTGGAGGGAGCAAGGAGCTCTGGGCTGGTGGCTGGGACTCAACCAGGACAAGGACCTGAGGTAAGGGTGAAGAACATACTAGGGCTGTGGGATAGTGGCCCAGGAAATCATAGCAGCAATACAGCTCGGTTAAATTAACATGGCAGATGGCTGCTATCTTTAGGGTCCCTGGGCTTGGACCTGGAGTAGAGGGTGGGCCCAGGTCCTGTCCCTCTGGCCTCTGGGAAAGTGACCTGAATTTGGATGCACCCCAGAAACAGAACTGAACTTTTAGTGGCAGGACAGCTGGGGCTTGAAAGGGCCAGAGAGGGTGAGGACATTAGCTCCGGGGAGGGAGTCCTGGAGTATTGCTCAGTACCAGGGCTGAGGCTATTTTAAAGCCTGCCAGACTAATTAAGGGCCTGAGCCCAGGGGAGGGCTACAGGGAAAGAAAGGCCAACTGAGGGGTACTGGGATAGGCCCCCGGTCAGACTGTTTCCTTGGAAGAAATTTTTATTTCACATACAGAGTGTGGCTCAACTGGAGATCTGAGTCACTGAAGACCCATCACAGACAGACAGTGCAGGCAGGCACACACACTCTGTCAGGGGGTGCTCATGAGAGGTGAGTTTGACCCTATTACAGGTTATAATATATTTGTAGAGCATGTAGAATTTATAACCCTTATAACTATTATAGACTATAGGATTCCCTTGGAGGAAATTAGTTAGCTGAAACTTTGGGAAATTTATGTTCATTTAAAAATAAAAAAAAGTCTGGACATGAGTCAAAACCAACACCCCTTTGGGGACACTTGAATCCCAACTGAGATTCAAGCTCATTTCTGGCTGCTTTGTTGTCTAGTTTCAAAAAGCGCTATCTAATCAGAGTCTTGTTATGACACAGGAATTAAACACCCCAGGTTTGCTATGGTTGGAACTACTTTGGGAATTTTATTGTCACTTGTTGCTATTATTCAAGAGTCTAGCAATTTAAGACTTTCTTCCACCCGTCAAGCATTGGTTAGTAAAAGGAACTACTGAATGTTTATTGGATTTGTCTTACACAATGCCCCTCCCCCAACACAGAGTCTACTTACAAGGAAAACTGCACCCATTTTATCTAGCACTGTACATCTTAAAGTTCATATAGTTAAGAACCAGTGTGTGCTGTGTTCATATTTAATTACACATGAAAGCAAAAGGTCTGATTGTTACACCCCTTACATCAATGTAAAATAGGGATAACTCACCTGAACAAAACAGATGAATCAGGCTCAATTTTTTAAAATTACAATTGGCATCTATGCCCCTTAACCTCTAGAGCCTAAGGGCAGATCTACCCTACAAATAACCATACCCCTAACCAACATGTCTATGCTGGTGCAAAAAACAAACAAAACAAACCCTGTTTAGATTCAGCTATACCAGCAACACAGCTAGGGTGACCAGATGTCCTGATTTTATAGGGACAGTCCTGATATTTGGGGCTTTTTCTTATATAGGCTCTTATTACCCCCCTAAACACAGCCTTGTGCCAGCATAGTTTGTTATACTGGGGAGGTGGTTTAACTACATCCGCAAAATAACTTGTTTTGCCAGTACATGTTGCGTCTTCGCTAGAGGGCTTTGGCTGTCTGGCTATACTGGAATAGCTGTACCAGCAAAACCTCTGTAGTGTAGATTAGCCCTAGTGCTCATATCCCACTTCAGACAAGAGTGAAGCTCTTCTGGTTGGTCTAGGTCTTGTCCTGGGTCGACATTTTTCTGTCACAGAACTACCCCACAATTTGGCACAATTGTCAGTCTCTTCCTGTTTTGGATTGGAACTTTAATAAATTGGAGGGTGGGGAAGCTTACACAACACAAGCCTGCTTGAACTACAACTTTGTCCAGTACCCATTTGTTAACTTTTTAAAGATTTATTTGTTCCTAAATGGAAGCCTTTTCACAACCCAGTCATTTAGCAGAGAAGTAAAATGTACAGTAAGATTGGATTATCCTGTTACCTTCAGAACAATGTTAAATGATGTGTAGTCAAAATACATAAAGCGACTAACACCTTAATTCCACTACCTGCCAACACTTCAGTCTCTTAAGAGACTCATTATTCTGAACCAGAGTCACGAGCTCCAGCTGGCAATCAGATCCTGAGGGGCCAATACTTTTTTTTATCCAAGACCTGGTGGCAAGCATTTTTGGAGTAGACTTTCACAGCTTTCCTTTTACAAAAAGTAAAAAGTGGACAGTGGCCCTTTGTCCACAACTTTACTAGACAATGGGGAGAAGCAGGTGAAGAGAAATAATACTTCTCAAACTCAGGTCAACTAACCCTTTCCATTCTTTTACATGATAAATTCCTTAGGAAAGCGACTGTGTTAATAACCTATGCCATCACTTAACACTGACAATATGCTGCAAACTTTAGTTTTAATAGTGTGCTTCAAATGAATCCGTTCGTAACTTAGTTAGGTCTAAACTTGGTCCAAACGATGTTATAAATGCATTAAGGAACTATGCTGTAGTGGTATGCATTTATAGCCCAGTTTGGTCCCATCATCTACAAATGCAATCCATGTTATAAGATGGCAGCAGCACTGCCATAGTTAAATACAGTACCATTTAGCATAGATGGGGCATAAGAATGCATGAAGATATTTCTTAGGGCCTGTCCACCCTAATGTCTTTGCAACCAGTTTATGGCATAGTCATCTGACCCAAGTTACAACTAGGGTGACCAGATAGCAAATGTGAAAAATCAGGACAAGGGGTGGGAGGTAATCGGTGCCTATATAAGAAAAAGCCCCAAATATCAGGACTGTCCCTATAAAATTGGGACAACTGGTCACCCTAGTTACAACAGGCACAATTTTGTTCACATGGCAGGTTTTTCCATAGCACAGTCATGTAACACACCTAATCAGGTAGTGCGCAGGGACTGGCCTAGGATCTCAAGGCATGCACCTCTGCCTGAGCTCAAGGATCCGGTCCATTAGCACAGAGCCAGTAGCAAACTCAAACTTCTCTATGTGGCCTAGTTATAAGAGAAGGACAAAAAGCTACGCTGATAGTGTGGATTACATGTGCACAAACCAATTTTGTGAGTTTGTAGCCCATGGGTGAATGTTATACATCCCCTTTGGGCCCAATTCACAGAGGATATGAGTAATTAAAAGCCCCTAATTACAGAACTTCAGCTCTATCTGGAGCAGCTCATGCTCTTAGTGCTGAAGCTCCCCGGTTCCATGCCTGGTGTGTCAGCCAAGAGGGCAACCATCACATGGCCACAATTACATTGCTGCCGAACTATGTTTCTATCAGTGCATTGAGGAAAAATGCACTGGGGTGGGGGTGGAGCCAACTCCATGCTTCCTCTCCAGCTACCTATTTGCAGCAGTTTGTGTCTGAGACATAATGCCTCAGAAAGGTACAGACTGCCTGGAGGACGTGCCCTCAAAGCAGCATCAACAGCATATGGATCAATGGATTCCGGGAAGGCCTGTTGCACAGAGCTGTGAGGAAAGGGGACTAGGCAAACTGGTTACACGAGAATAAAGAGGCGGTCCAATCTGTACAGCAAATTAACAGTATTATGAACTAGTTTCAGGAAGATAATCCTATTCTAGCCCAGGACTCTAGAGAAAGGGATGCCACGTAGCTACCGTGGTAGTAATGGAGTATTCACCATGTTGCATGTGAATCCAAACGTATTACAAGCTTAGTAGTGTAGACAGAACCTAAGTAGTTCAGACCTAAATTGCATTTGGAGCTAGACTGTAACTTTACAATCTGTCCTGAATAAAGGGTAGGGTGTAGCTGCTCTGCCGCAGGAGCGGACCTGCGAACAAACCATGATTCATGATTTCTCCCCTCCCCCCTTGCACTGGGGAAGGAGTAAGCGAATTCAATTTTTCATAGAGCCCTTGGTTCCTCCCTAGCTGCCTGAGTAGTAAAGGGTTGGGGAATGGGGGTGGAGCGAACTCCATGCTTCCTCTCCAGCTACCTATTTGCAGCAGGTTGTGTCACACCAGTAGCCAGGGTGCTCCCCAGAGAGTCACAATTTGAGCAGGCTTAATCAAGAGATTGAGAAGGGCCCTATGCCATTTTGCTCCTGAGAGGCCTAGTAAGGGCTGGGACTACATAACCTTTGGTGCACAGGTACTCTAACTGATGCTCTCTAAAATAGTAAAAGCAATTCCAAAGAATTTTGTGTTTCATTCTCAAGCTGAAGATAGCCAAAGATCTGTATTTTCTCAGCACACTTGTTTTGCCAGACAGCCTCATTAGAGCAGTCTTCAAAACCTACCAATGTTAGAACCTGGGGGAGGCAAAATATTTGCATTGTGAGTTCACAGGTAGAATCTTTCACACAAAGATGTAGCCCTTTGTCCATCTTTCTTTACATGTGACACTTCTTCTCCCACCCCCACACTTGTGCAAATTCACTTTCTCATCAGGTGGGAAAGTTACAGTTGGACAGAACCTAGAGGGGAAAAAAATACATAAAACTCTACTCACAACACCTACACTCTACCTCGCTCATTCTGTAGCTCTCTGGGCATAACTACACTGCAGCCCTAAGCTGATCAATGGTAGGTTGACTTACAGCCACCACAGTAAGTAATGTCCACACTACCCTTCCTCCGTCAGTGGTGCGCGTCCTCACCAGGAGCGCTTCCACTGACTGAAGGGCAGTGCCGAGGGCTGAGAGCCAGGCCTCTCAGCTCCACGCTGGGAGCCCATCTGCCCCCTGGCTTTTGCCTCTCCTGCTGACAGCACTGTCCCCATCAGAGTTTTTGTTGGTGAAACTCATGTTGGTCAGGGAGGTGGTGGTGGTGTTCCCCCCACCCCAACTGACAAGTTTTACTGAAAAAAGTGCTAGTGTAGACCAAAGGTTCTAAAACTGGAGATCTCAGGGGGTTGCAAGGTTATTATGTGTGGGTCGAGTACATGCCGCCCAGCTAGTTAGCAGGACAAGGGTGTATTGTACACTAACCTAATTAAGTAGACGTAAGCTGCCTTAGGTCAACTTGTGTAGTGTAGACCAGGCCTCAGACACCTTAATTTGGGAATGAAGTGCCCACAAGTTTTCACCTAGTGATCTGCCTTGTCTACAGCTCTATTCAGCAGCCTCCAATGCTGTTGGCAGACTCAATTTTACAAAGTATAATTGCAGGCTTGAAGACCACCAGCTGGAAAAATACTGCCGAACAGTCCACTGGCTCATGAGTCAGATTTACAAGATGAGCATTAAAAAGACCCAAGGATGGGTAGAATGAAACCTAGGGTAGGGCAAGCTCTTCTTCACCCCTCCTCCAGAGAGAGAGGTTTCTAAGGCCTGGTCTACACTAGAAAATTAGGTTGGTTTTAACTGTCCGTTGGACTGTGAAAAATCCATAATTAAGCTGACCTAAATCCCTGTGTAGACAGCGTTGCTGATGGAAAAACTCGTCTGTCAAACTAGCTCCCACCTCTTGAGGAGGTAGATTATCTACACTGAAGTGCTACAGCAGCACATTTTAAGTGTAGACAAACCCTAAGTAAATATCCATCCACATAACCCTACAAAGCAGCCGACTTCAGTAGCTGTTCGTGTTTGTTCATGTAAAGGAGGCTGTCACAGGTACAAAACAGCATTGATTTTGCTGTAACCAAAAATCCATTTACCACACAAAAATAGGGTTGTGAGAATTACATACAGCCTTGAATAAGCACATGGAAAAATAGCCATTTAGCTCTCTGCTCAAACTGTTAGCGTTATTTCTTAGTGAAAAAATCCCCCACTAATGTTGATCAAAATGCTAGTGCCCTAAGCCATATTTTTTCACTTCTGAAAGTTTTTTTTTTTAAATTGCACACAGTTTAAGAGTGTCTCAAGGCTTTGCTCTTTTTAAAAAATGGTATGTTTGCTAAAGGGCAGAACAGAAATAAATGACTATTGTGCCTCAAAACACTGAGAATAGACACCCCACAGTATGAAAGCCTAGCCAAACCAGTTGAGAATCAACCCACATCATTGGCCTCCCTAGTGTAC
This sequence comes from Terrapene triunguis, assembly GCF_002925995.2. NCBI lineage: Eukaryota > Metazoa > Chordata > Testudines > Emydidae > Terrapene > Terrapene triunguis. The sequence goes on along the minus strand of NW_020664448.1, from coordinate 8,697,606 downwards.
ACAGCCAACTCCTTCCCTCCCAAGGTCTTAGAGGAGGAGAGAATTGAGGATTTCTAAATCCCCTGCTGCAATGAGGTGTGTGTATATATAACTCCTGGCTGCCATCAGGTCCTGATTTAAAGCTCATTGGAAAGACTCCCATTCATTTTAATGCACTTTGGACCCAATGCTTAAAGAGTTGGAGGAATAGCACGACTCAGAAAATTCTGGGTCCTGCTGCTCAAGTGTGGGACTATAGACTTACCTTAGATCTGGGTGAACTATGGCTTTAAAACTGAGTTGGGCTATTGGCATGAGAAGGCCCAAAGCACGTGACCAGAAAGAGACCAGGAGAGTGTTAAACTTAAGTCTCCCTCCAGAATTCCAGTGTTATCTATCTTGAGGTTTGGCCTGAAGTAACATAAGTTAACTGGATACCCGGTGCAATAAACGACTCAAACTCCATCTGATCTTAGCTAACACCTGATACTGGCAATTAAATTACTTGTCTGTTTAAAGGATATAAAAAAGTAAACTCTCAAATAATTCATTGCTAGCACTGACCTGATCAAGTTGGAGCTGACCAAAACAGGTCTAAGCGGCCATGACTTTAGTTAAAGTATCCTGATCAAATGCTACTGTTTAGAGGTAATAAATTAATTTTTTACTTTTAGGGCTATTTAGAGCAATTATATAAATAACCATAAACTCCTTTATTAAATCCAAAGGCTAAATGGTAAACTAGTGTCATGGTAATACCCTGCATAAATAATAATTCCAACACCAAGAGGTGGGGTAAATAAGCGAACCAGTTACTTCTCCCCCCATTTTTTCAAATCTTTGCAAAGGCAGAACAGTAGCCCTTTACATAAGGAGGCAGTGCAAACTGAAATCAACTACTGTAAGAGTAACCACTGGATAATGATCCCTGTTATGTGATAGCAGCACAACCACATGTAAAACTGACTGAAGTGAACTGTTGCCAGGAATTAGCTTCTTATTCACACTCCTCTAGGTTACATGCTATTACATGGTATAATACTGCCAAATGAAACCACCTGAACTACTTAGCCTGTAAGGGAAGCTGGCAGAGAACCTGAGGTAGTGTCAGCAGTGCTTCCAAGCTTTCCTGGAAGCAAGGTTTTTATAAAGAAAGCACAAACAGGGGTGTGCAAAGAATCAAACAAAGGGAATGGAAGCAGAAGTGGAATGGTGGGAAATAAGGGGTGCACAAAAGTAGAGACAAAGACATGAGTCATAGAAGTGATATCTTCCTAGTCCCCTATAATGCAGAACACTAGAAGGTAAACAGAAGGGATGCACAGGACCAGCTATTATGTGCATATCTGCCTCTTCTGCAAATCCCCCCCTCCACCCATTTCCTTCCCCTAGCTAGCTTCCACTCTTACACACCTCCCAGAGATTTACTAAAGCCTGCCAGAAACCCACCTAATTTACAGTCTTACCTTTAGGGAGGGTTTTTTTGGCAATTTAAAAACATCACTCAATATATTTTTTGAAATTAATGGCCTGATTTTCTCAGGTGCTAGGATTCTGCAGCTCACATGGTCATTAGTGGGATCTGAGGGCAGTCAGGACCCCTGTAAATCAGGCCATAAATGTGTAATAAAGGTACATAATCTTATCAGAGTTACATGTTTTTTCTCAGTGTAATGTGCTGGTGGAGTTGAGCAACAGCAGATAGGTGTTATGTAATGTTTTGATTTATGGTATTGTTTTATATAAGTGTATGGAGAGTATGCAAGTTTAAAGCTAGTGTATAGCAAGAAGCATATGCAGTTTAGTGGATTTTTTTTAAACAAATGATGTTGAGACCTGTAGCCTTAATCCTGCAACTGGATCTGACAAGGCAGAGCAATATCAAAGCTAATGGAACTTTGGCAGAGCCTGTGCTCTCCTAATGTAGATAAGGGACTGTTGGAATATATTGAAAATGAATCCCTTGACTAGAATAGGATTTAGCTTTTGCCTTTTGTATACAGCTATTTTCCCCTTTACATGGCTATCTTTGCAAATTTCAAGGAGTTAAGTTCAGTGGGCAGTAGAGGAAGACTTTCACAATAGCAGTGAAATGACTAGATCTCTTAACAGTTCGTTTGCAGACTATAACAATTGGGCTTTCTTGAAGTTGCACAGGGGGAAAAAAATGGAGGGGAGTTGTTAACTGGAGTTCCATGGGTTATTTTCAACCTTCAAAATAGCTTTATGCTTAGGAATTTTGGACTTGAAAATAGTTCTCAGCATATCAAAACCATGGAACAGCTGCAATGTGCTAGCTCAGGATGTATCCATACCATCTTGTGTGGTCAGCCTACTAGATTAAGAGATCTGGAGAGTAACACTAGATCACTACTTGACTAGGGGACCTTTCTAGACCACAGTCAATTCGAAGTAATGTTGACAAGTCAGCACTTGGCACTCTTCCCGCTGCTTCAAATCATCTGGCTTGGAATTAAGGGAGGTAGAGTATAGATAAAGATTAGGCATAGGCCATGTGCTGCTATTTTTTCCTGAGGGCAAGTGTTAACTGATGTTTAAAAGTTACATATCATCTGTATCACTCTCCCTGAAGTTTCTATTGGAAAACATTGTAATGAGCTGACTTGCAAGTGTTCTGTCTGCTAGAGGGAAAAGAACTTCACTATACAAGATAATCCCTCTACTACAAACGTTCTCATCTAGCTAAAGTGAGAGGGGCTTGAGTTCTAGATCAGGAAGATCTCAGTTGTATCCCCACTGCTGCCAGGAAGTTCCTAGTAAGGGTCTGCTGCAGCAGCAATAGCTATTAAGTTCCTAGAAATCCTAAGATTTGCAGTATATTTTACTTCCTGTTCTGTCACAACTGGTATTGAACCGAGGAGAAAGACACGTCCATGCTACATGAAGAGATTCTTCTGTAGTTAAAGCACTGTGGTATCCTTAAGCTGAAAGAAACAAGATAATTAGTTCAATTCTAGCAGCTGACAACTATATTAAACTTTTTAAACATACGTTTTTCCCATACAAGGTAATTATAGCTAGTCAAGTATCAGAGGGGTAGCCAGGTTAGTCTGGATCTGTAAAAAGTGACAGTCCTGTGGTACCTAATAAACTAACAGATGTATTGGAGCATAAGCTTTTGTGGGTGAATACCCACTTCATCAGATGCATGTCAGGAACCAAAGTTTTTTCTGAAGTTTTACTTCCAAAATTATGCCATTTTTCATTTTGACTTAAAATGTCAGTTCCATTTTTTTGGGCATGTGTGTTTTCAGTATTCCCTTCTCCCCCACTAGAAAGAGGGCAGGGAAGAGGCAGCAGCTAAAGAAGTTTGTTAAAATACCTCTTCTCAGTTTTACAACTGGTAAAGCAGTGTTGGATTTGTTCTCCTCTTCCCTGCCTTTCAGTTTTCAAAAACCAAACTGCCAGCTCAGGTTGATTTAAAACGGCTTCAAAATTTCCTGGTGAGAAAATTGACACATTGTCCTTTGGACATTTTCCAACAAAAAAAGTTATGGAAAAAATTGAGCACCTCTAATTCCAAATTCTATGTTCCTTTGATATCAGGGATAAAGGACTCTGCACTTTAGACTTGGCACACAAATGAGCTGATTGTGTGTGGGTTTTTAAAAGTAGCTGTACTTTTTTTTTTTTTTTAAACCTTTATATACCTAACAGCTGCATCTACCATGGCCAAGTTACAATTTAAGTAGGAACCACATCTCTGAATTTTCTATTTTTGTGCACATAAAGTCTCATCTGGGAGCTACCAAGTTACATTGGGTGTGGATTTGCTTCCATTACATGAGCCTGCAGTGAATTGTTACAATTCACAAACAAGAATTTCCTGAAAGACAGTAAGATTTTCATTCTGAAGAGCTGCAGTCTCATACTTGCATTTCTACAGATGAACTTGGTTATACAGATTTCTGCTTACATTTTCATCTAAACCTAAATACTGCAAAGCCAGGAAGGAAGCAATTATACCTGTCCAAATGCCTTTTTTCCTTCCCAGAAAGGCTCTACCTCCACACAGACCATTTTGTTCCATTCTTATTCTATTAAGAACAGCGTATGCTTACCAGAAACTTGAAGATTTAATTTTCAAGTACACTTTCTTCAGCTGCTCAGACAGTCAGATGAAAGATATGGACTACCACAGTGGCTTTCAAAGTTTGGGTCGCAACCCAGTACTAGGTCACGGAATGCAAGGCACTGGATCACCTTGTTCAGCACCCAGGGACCCTGGTGGCCAGCCAGTAAAAACTAGTAGTCCTTACCTGTTCTGATACCGTGCTGCGCCCTGGAAGTGACCAGCAGGCCCAGCTCATAGGCAGGTGGGCCATGGAGCTCCATGTGCTTCCCCCACCCAGAGCACCAGCTCCACACTCCCACTGGCCGGTTCCCAGAGCTGGGGGTGGGGTGGGGTGGGGAGGGGAAGGCAGGCAGGCATGAAGTGCCTGCAGGTGAGAGCTGGGCGGAACTGCTTGTGCGCCTCTGCCTAGGAGCTGGACCTGCTGCCACTTCAAGGGTACAGTGTGGTCTGCAGTGCCAGGACAGGTGGGAAGCCTGCCTCTGCACCCTAGCTGTGCCGCTGAGTGGGAGCTACCAGAGGTAAGCCCGCATCCCAAACCTAGAGCCCCTCGTCCCCAGGCCAGAGCCCTGACCCCCTTCTGTACCCATCATCCCCAGTCCCATCTGAGCCTGCACCACCAGCCTACAGCCCTGACCCCCTTCCTGCACCCAACCCTCTGCCCCAGCCCTAAGCTCCCTCATGCCCAAACACCTCATCCCCAGCTCCGTTGGGTCATAGGCATCAATTTTCTTCAACTGGGTAGCCAAAAAAAAAAAAGTTTGAAAGACACTGGACTACAGTCACTAACAATTGTGACAGTCTAAAGTGTCTTCCCATCATAAAAGGTTAGATTACACTAGCAGTGCAAGTATAGGCAAACATAATGGGGGCTGAGGTGTTGTACAGAAACTGGAATGAGTTTACTGACAAAAGCAGTATTAGAATAGACAGAGGATTCACCTACTTATTTTGGGAAGTGTCAAGCTCCGTCTTCAACTACAGAACCACTTAAACTTTTACCATGTTATCCAAAATAACAGCACTTCCACTATTGCAGCACCATCTCCTGTAACACTACAGAGCACTAGTGCGAGCATGTTGTGTAACTTGGAACTATACCCTTAATGATTTAAAACATAGAAATTCTAGAAATCACTTTACAGATGCAGTGTGACATGTATAAGTGAAACTTCTGAAGGCCATGGCAAATTGTGACTAATGAACATCACAGATGGTTGCAGGCTGACAGTAACAAAGACTGGAAAGCTCCACACTGGTGGGGGAAAAAGTGAATTATGTAATACAACAATCTATTCTATACCACTTTTCATGCACCACACTTACAAGGCAACTTGATATTGCAGTTGCCCCCTGCTTTGTTTAAGTTGGCCTTCCCTGGCAACTGCTGTGACAAGAGCATCAACCTTCTATGTCTTCATGGGAAGAGGAAACCTATCTTCTTTAGGCAAAGAAAACATTGGACTCAAAGTAAATTGTATATTCCTAAAAATAGGGGACAGTAGTGAAAGTGTACAAAGCAGGCTTCCCACACATCATCCATTGAAGAAAGTTGTTTCTAGAATCTGCCCACCACACTTTGCTGTTTGCTGGTCAGGAAGTCTGTCGTAAAGATGAAAAAGCAGGCTGATTCATCTCTGACAATACGTTAGCAGATAACATACAGAACAGTCTTTCACAGAAGGAAAATCAAACATTATTTGAGTACTCCATCAAAATACTTACCACTTTTGCTTAATATGAAGAGGTTCCAGCTGCACAGATCTAGGCCAGATTTAATTTGAAAAGCTTAGACAGCTGTTCTTCTGCAATTATATATCCCCAACCATCTCAAAAAAAAAAAACAAAAACCCCTCATTTCTCCTCCTTAGCACGAATTATTCCAGCAGATACTGACTCAAGCAGTGAAGAAACTAGGAAAAGAATGTGGCACTTGGTAAAACTGCTTTTTGTAACATCTGCATACATCTGAAAGAGGAACCATGAGGTGTAAGACATTTTTGCCATTTTGATCCAACAACATACACCACATCATTTACCTTTTTCTTCAGTTACCAACATGGCAGTATTTTTATTTGACTCCAGCTAAAATTAAGGCCTGAAGTGCACCCACTCCATCAATCCCAACTGGTAATTTTGTAGGAGGAGGGAGAAGGCAGAGTGTTGGCTCAAAATTCTGAGCACGGGTACCTGCAGATAAAAAAAGAGAGGCAGGGGAGGGACAGTTGCATTCCATTTCCTCAGTATCAGTATATCCTGAAAGAGAACAAATTTAATAAGTGCCTGATAAAGTTACCCAAGAAATCCATGTTCTGTACAAAGACTTCTCACCATACCCAGTCCCTCCCGCTGTAGCGCTCACACTATAGCAAACAGACTGGATAAAACTACCAGTTGCTATCAGGAAGGCCTATCTTGAACAGATGCCTTGGAAGTAGATACAGTACAAGTTTTTTTTTTCCCCCTTCCCCCATTTTTTTTTTTTTAAAAACACTGACACCACTTTACACGGCTTGGCATGCCAACCCAATAAGGGACTGAATGATTTACAGGGGACCTCTGCAACTGCCTCCCCCACTTGCTGTGAGAAAGCATAGAGATCACCTGCATCCCTGATGCCCTCTTTAGCCACCAAGAAGCTGAGAGCAGGACCCAAAGCAACTATTGCCCCTTCCAGGAATTTGACAATCACAGGTCATCACAGGAGTCCGAGTGCAGGCAGGGCCTCCTTCCTGCATGGTAAAAACAAACACCACTCTGGACCCCTAATAACAGATGCTATGAACACTGCCTTTGATGAGGGGAACTAGCACCGTTCACCCTAAAGAATGCAACAGTGGGACAAATATTAGAAGGAACCTGTGCTTGAAGCAGGAAGTCTCACAAATTACTACCCTACATCTAACTTCCCTTTCCCAAGCAAGCTAATAAAGAAGTCTCCCTAAAATGCTCAACTGCAATGACCACCTGGATGAAGAACATCTGATTAAAGCTGAATCCGGTCAAGCCTGAGAATGCTGGAAAGAAGAGGGAAAAAGTCTTCAGGGAACTGATCCCATGCACAGCATGGGGAGCCTCTGCCCTCAGATGACGACGTTGTCCATTGCCTGGGTGTCTTTAGGGGCTACTAAATGCCCGAACAGGTACGGTGGCAAAAACACCTACTTCCATCGATGAAGGGCAGGAACATTGCACCATCTCCTACAGGACGGAGGCCTAGCCACGCATCTGTGAAACCCAAGCTCCATTAGTGCAACTCATTATAGGGCAATGAAGCCCCGCACTCGGAAGAAGCGCGGCGCAGCACCGAACACAGCAGCTTTGAATCACCGCTTGCCCTGCGCCTCCCCCGCCGGCGGCCCCCGCTCCCCACCCCACCCTGTTCAGCTCGAGGTTTCTGCCCCCGTGGCCAAAGCGGGCGCCCGCTGGAAGAGCCCCAGCAGCCCCGCGCCCCAGCAGCACGGTCACGCGAGCTGCGCTAAAGCCTGGGCCTGACCCGCGCCGGAGCCCCCCCCCCCCCCCCGCCGCGCCCCGCGGCCCCCGCAGCCCCCGCGCCCTCTACCGCGGCGGGCCCCCCCGTGCGCCACGCCACCCTCCCGCCCGGCCAGCCCCGCCCAGCGGGGGCAGCCATGGAGCGAGGCGCCGGGCTGTCTCACCCGCTCGCTCACCCGCGGGCGTCGCTCTGGGGGGCCAGAGGCCTCGGGCCGCTGCCGTCCGTGGGGCAGATGGAGCCGGTCGCTGCTAGAGCTCCGTCGGGGCCTTTCCGCGCACGGCTCTACTCAGCAGCCCTCCCCCCCTCACCAAGGTTGCCCCCTCCGCAGGGAGGACTTAAACACGCCGCACCGTCAACGCTGGGGCAGGGGGTGATAACCGAACGCACTGCGAGGTCTACTGGCCGCCGCGCCCACCCGTCCGTCTGGCGGGAGAAGAGACGCGACCCCCCCCTCCCTGTTTCCTCCCTTTCCTTACTCGCCCCTGAGCATTCAGCTCCCGCCCTCCCCTTGCCGACATTTTAATCCGATTTCCCGGCCGCTCCTCCGCGCTAACGGCGAACCCACACCACCAACATGGCCGCCGAGCGCACCCTCTCCGTCCCCCTCCCACACCCAGTTTTCTCTGCGGCTGCGCGGCGCGGAACCTTATAGGAGTTGTAGTTCTCCCATGCACCTGGGGCTTGCTGCTAGACGTGGGAGCGAACTACAAATTCCAGAATGCCGCTCCGCCGATCTTAAGGGGCCAATGGGAGGCTTCCCCCCTCCTCCCTCCCCCCCGGCCATAGGGATGATGTCATTGCAAAACAGGCAGGGGAGGTTTCTGCACTGCAATTCATTGTGCTACGCTATAGCCTCCTCCCCCTGCTGCTGAAGCACTAGGGCAGTGACTAAATCTCAAGCAAAGGGGAGGGGGGACCATATAGACATCCCAAGGGAGCTGCAAGCCCTACCCCATGTCTAGGTGATTGAATCCCACGTTGTGTCTTGTTTTATGGTCTCGCAAGGGAAGGGGGGAAATCCCAAATCCAGGTGAGTTCTGTGATTTCTTGCAATCAACTTGTCTGTAATATGTATTTTTAAGTCAGAAAAGTGCAATTGATGGGGGGAGGTTCTGTGCAGGGCTATTTGTGGGGGCATGGGTACCATTGCAAAAAAAAAAAAAAAACCCTCAGTTTTTTTCTGTGCACTGAGTTGTCTATAAGCTTGATTATTATTTGTTGGAGGGGCGGTTGCGTGTGAAAAATCATTACAGAGCTAGACTTGACTGCAGAACGATTATCAGACAGTGTTGATTCCCCTTCATATACAGATGTTGGAGGGGGTGTGTGTCTGGTGTGGAGGGGAAGAAGCAACTGAGATGTGGATTTATTCTAGTTTGGTGCCTTTTAAAAAAAATGCTTGATGCATTTCAAAAGAGCTGATTTATAGGGGAATAAGATAGTGACTTAATTTAGTTTTGGAATACTTTATTGCCTTCTTTTCTTGTGTTTAAAAGAACAAATGGATGATATATTTTAAATAGCAGACTTACTACATATATGAAATGCTTTCTTTCCCTTTCCCTACACCTTCAGGATAACATATTAGAAATAGCCACCGTAGTAGGCTCAATCATGTTATAATATGTGTGTAAAAATAAAAATAAATGCACAACACACATTTCACATTTCTATGTCAGTATTCTTTTTAGCCAGTCACAGGATGTTTAAGTCTGATTTGTTTTTATTAAGAATATTCTCTTTTTTAAATATGGTTAATTCTGAGTGTCACTGAGTTGTCTGAAAAAGTGAACATCTGTAGATCTTTTTTAAAAACTCCATTGCAACTTTCAGCACACAGTAACAAATAATAAGTAGTAATTTGATTGTACTTCCCTGGGATACAGTGTTCAGTAACAAATAACTGGAGGGAATCCTGGTACAATTTGCCATCTCAGTGATGAAAATAGCAGCAAATGTGATTGACCTTAATTTGCTATTGCTTAATGATGCCAAGGTGCTATGAGATAGGAGTGTTTCTGGTTGGTGAGAGAGATCTGGTGATGGAAAAGGGAAAAATAATTTTTGGAGGGCCGGGGCTATTGTGTGTATTGTGGGTTTTTGTTAGATCCATTCCTTGCCTCTTTCAGGGGAAAAAGTGACTTGAGTTGTGTAACTGGCTCTTAGCTATTTCAACTATTTCAGATTTATTTTTGATTAGTGTGAGTGAACATATACTTTTAAACCAACAGCTGGACTAAATGCTATAGACAGATATACCCAATCTTAACTATTGAGATATCTTTTTGTGATCCACTTGGTTTTTCTGTTGTCATAAATAGAAGAAATGTGGGTGTTTTTAAAATTAACTCTGGAATCCAACACAGCTTCACAATGCAGTCCTCATTTTCTTTGGAGACAGTGCAGAGGGATGTGGGTCCTTTTCCCAGTTCTCTCCTTAGCTCTGTGGGGAAAGTCACTTGCTTCAGTTTCCTCATCTGTAAAATGGGGATAATGCCTGCTTTTGTTAAGTGCTTTGAGATGTTTGCATGAATAGTGCTACCATAACAAGTTGCAAAATATTATTTATTCTTTTCTAAAACTATATCATCACTGCAATTACAAGTATACTCCAGAGAAATCTACTTTCTGTTATATAATACGATATTAGCAGCACACACACAGCTTTGTTTCACTGCAGAATTTGCAGTGTGTCCCATCTGGGTCCCTTCAAAGTTTATCTACTCCAAGGACTGAATCTCTTTGGGGCACAGGAAGTGTGTGTGCAGCTGAGCTGATTTTTTCCCCCCACTGCTGCATATTTGCTTCTGCGTTACTCTTGTGTAACTGAGACTGTTTTGTCCTCTGGCAGACTTTCCTTGGAATTGCAGTGCTAAGGGATGTGTGACATGAGTGCAATGTGGACAATGAAACCCCCTGTTTCTTTTGATTAAAGTGTTTGTAAACACTAACACAATGGTTGTGGAGTCAATGTGTAATGCAGAGAGCATTTTATGTGATCTTATCTTGCAACTAAATTCCTGAGGGGTAAACATTCCTCAGCTAAATCTCCTCCTTGTATTTTTTTTATCTCTTCTTTTTCCTTCCTTCCTTCCTTGTTGTTGCTAAGTTAAAGGAGAGGAACAGCAGTGCATGCAGTCCAGTTGCCTTTTGTTTTTTAGACTTTTATTTCCTGGAATGGCGTCCCTCTCCCCCTCTTTTTTCGGTTAAGGGAGTGAGTGCGTAATTTAATATACGGCTTCTCCTGTTGGCTATAAGAGACTCAAGAGAGGAACCTTTACAGCAATGATTTTGTAGGCTATGAAGAGCAAGCGCTGGAACTGCAGTGATAGTTTGAAAGTATATTCTGTAAATTAATGATATGTAAGTTATGAGAAACCTATATAGCAGGGGATTTTGGTGTGTGTGTGTGTGTATGTACTACAGTCCCTTATCTAAATACCGTGCCTGTATATTTATTTTATGTATGCTTGTTTAATCACGTTGCTGTATTAATGAATTTCTCTAAATAGTAATGAGTTTGTCCAAAGTGTTAGCACTCTGGTGCTATACAATAATATAGCAATAATTAGAGTTAAAATGCACTTCAGTAATTCAGACACCAAGTAGCATGCAGACAAATGCAATATTCACCAGGATGTGTTGCAGTGTTTCCCTTGCAGTGGCAGAAATGTAAAAAGACTTGAAAGTTGGGCATTCAGGAGGTCATCTGTCACCATAAATGAGAAACAAGGTGGGTGAGGTAATATCTTTTATTGGACCAACTTCTGTTGGCGAGAGAGACAAGCTTTCGAGCTTGATCTAGTAAAAGACATTACCTCACTCACCTTGTCTCTCTAATATCCTGGGACTGACACTATTACAACTACACTGCATACAACCATGAATGAGCAAAGTCAAGAACTATCAGGTCATTCCTGCTAAATAGCTGGTTCGTAGAAACTTACTTATGTCCCGATCCCACAAAGACTTAGGCATGTGCATTTACTCATGCAAATAATCCCACTAGATTTAATGGGACTACTTGTGTGAACAAAGTTATGCACAAGTCCACATGATTGCAAGATCAAGGCCTTATTTGCTAAGCATCAGCAATGAGGTATACACTGTATTGGAGGCAAAGTAAGATGGTCCTTAACTGCAAGTGCTTTGGGACAGGGAAGGTCCCTGCCCCACACTGGGATCTACTAGCATGCACACATTCTGAATCCTACCCTGATGAGGAATTGGGCTCTAAATACAGACACAAATAAGAAAAAGCGGACTTGGAGACCCAAGGAAAGTGCTGACATAGATTTGTTTCAAGTTTTGCTCTTTCCGTCTTCTCCTCTGCTACAGTGCTGGGTGAGAGAAGTTATTTGACTCACTTAGGCTACTGTGAGGGGGGGACTTGTGGGAGAAATGAGCCTTTAGGAAAGATTTGAATGAAGAAAACTTGGTGCACTGGGACGTAAGTGGTTATTCATATAGGGGCCACTTGGAAGAAGATGAGAAAAATTAAGAGGGTGCTGAGTCTGGCATACCTGGTGTGCCTTTTTCTATTGTTCCTCCCATGAAACAGGTTTTTCCTCCATTTTTTTTTTTGACCAATGTAACTCACTTGTGAGTGTGTATTATATGTCCCATTCCCCAGCCCCCTCTCCCCTCCACCAGTGCACATGAAATGAGTCATGTACAGCTTGAGTGAGGGAGTCTTGCCTCTTTAACTGAAGCTGTAGCAACTCTTGTTTTTTGTTCTGGAGGTCCCCAGTTCAGTCTTAAGTGTGTTTAGTCAAGATGGCATCTGTCACTGGGAACTTCAGTCATCTGGTGTAACTGTAAGTTATGGTCTGTCTTATGCAGATTTATCTGCAGCTGTATTGTTTGTGTGCCAGGGGACCACTTAATTTTATTTTATGAGAAAAAATAAATGAACAGTTACAATAGGCCTGATTCCACAGTGGAGATTTGGGTACAATCATTTTTGTTTTTAGTGGAAGATTTGCTTTTTTAGTAAATGGGTCCTAAAATATGAAAGCAAATGTTGCTGCTAATAGTTGTAGAAATGGCAGTCAGAAAATGTGTCTGAACCTACCTGGCTCACACAGGTGTGGTTTGTTTTTGTGTGTGTGTCCAGATTACACGGATGTATGTGGCAATGTGAAAGTTAGAGAAAGTATGCATCATAATATAAGTGTATTGATTATAGTACAACAGGAATTGCATAGGATGGTACAAGATAGGTTAAAACTGAGAGTAATGGGATAACATCTAAATCAGGGAAAATTGGGGCTGGATATCAGGCAAAACCTCTGAGAGTGATACTTACTTTTTGAGATTATTCCATTCTCATAAGTGGTGACAGCTCCATTACTAAATCACTAACTCAGTTGGAGAAAGCATGAAAAGTAGATTATAGGAACCATTCTGCATTGGTTGGGGGGGAATGGACTAGATGGCCTAAAAGATCCTTTTTAGTGTCCAATTTCTATTATATCATCCTGCAGTAAATAAGTTAGTCAATTATTGACATAATTGGTGAGAGAAATTGTGCTGGTGTTTTAATGCATGTTTTATAGTATGAAAAATTGTTCTGTCATGTTTGTGATCTAAACATTTCCTGGACTATGATGCCTTTCAATTGGACCATGCTTTAAGTTTAAGTGAAATCGAACAAATCGAGGCAAATACATCCCTGATATAACTCCATTTAATTCATTACAATTACACGAGCGATCAGTTTGGCCCATTAAAACCAATGTTACTATTTAAACATAATTAGGCTTGGAAGGATTTGATTTTTATTGGTAAATGTTGGTAGATGTAGATTTCACACACACGCACACAGGAAAAAACATTTCCATTGATAAGTAAAATTTACAAATAGGCAAAATAAGAAAAATGGTGCTTGCGAACTTAGAGTTTGACTTTAAGGCTGTTTTCTTTGTATATTGTGACGTGATGTTGACAATGTGTTTTTTAATGGTTATGGAATTTTATCGTCTTGAATCTCAGTGTCTACTGTCATGAAATAATTATCTGACCCCTTCTATTGTCTGACCCCTCCATAATTTCCCATAATTGTGAACATTTATATTGATAAAAATCAAAATAAATAAATGCTTAAAAATAAACATTGATATTATCCATCAAATTTTATTTTAAAAAAATCACATTCTGCCAAGCCCAAATGTAACTGAGAGCAAACTGAAGTGTATCATTACTTCAGTTGGTTCTTCACTGCGCCTCATGTAGGCTACTAAAAACTGTCTAATACAGCGTGTCTACACTGGAGCTGAAGATGTGATTTCCAGCTGGGATAAACATATCCACACTAGCTGTGATCGAGTTGGCATACTAAAAATAGAAGTGCATCTACGGCAGCAGGATGAGCAAGTGGCCCTGAGTATGTGCCTATGGTTTCATACTCGGAATAGCTAGCCCAGTGGTTCTCAAACTTTTGTACTGGTGACCCCTTTCACACAGCAAGCCTCTGAGTGCGACCCCAATTTATCAATTAAACACTTTTTTATATATTTAACCCCATTATGAACGCTGGAGGCAAAGCAGGGTTTGGGGTTGAGGCTAACAGCTCGTGACCCCCCATGTAATAACCTTGTGACCCCCTGAGGGGTCCCAACCCCCAGTTTGAGAACCCCTGAGCTAGCCTATCCTGCTGCTTGTTTTGCCATGGTTATGCTTCTGCTTTTCCATGTGAGCTCAATCAGAGCTAGCACGGATATGTCTACCTGAGCTGGAGATTATACCTCCAACCACGGCCGGCTCCAGGGTTTTTGCCGCCCCAAGCAGAGAGAGAGAGAGGAGAAAAAAAAAAAAGCCGTGATCGGCGGTACTTCGGCGGGAGCCCCACCGCCCCGCTTCATAATTCAGCGGCAGGTCCTTCCCTCCCAGAGGGACGGAAGGACCCACCGCCGAATTGCCGCCGAAGAGTCGGACGTGCCGCTCCCTTCCTTGGGCCGCCCCAAGCACCAGCTTGCTGCGGTGGTGCTGGAGCTGGCCCTGCCTCTAGCTGGAGATTATACCTCCAGCTCCAGTGTAGACATACCCACATGAAGGGCCTGTGCAAACTAAGTGTATGGGGATTGTGTTGTAACGTGACTTGGTCTTGCCTGTGTAGGTGGGACCACATGGTGGGATTAACAGTGAACAATGTTACTCAGTCATGCTTCGGTCCTGTTAAAGATGAGGGTAGCATACATCCAGTTCGTGTACTTTGCCTGTGGCAGAAATATTTTCCTGTAGCTTATTGTATTTAGTCATATTAAATGCAACAATACGTTTCTTGTACTGAGACCCCTTTTTTGGAACTTGAGGGGATTGGGGAAGGCTGTGTTGGCTTGGAAAGAAATGATCTTGCATGTGGCTTTTCAAGAGACTGTCTGTCTCCCACAGAATGAGCACTGCAGGTAAAAAATAGCATCTTAGACACAAACATGTACAAGAGTCAAATAGTCCTCCAGTAACTCTGTCCTAATTAAAGACACAATAGCAGAATGGAGTATTGATGCAAGCCCCTAGTAGTTGGACCCACCGATGAACATGTTTTAATAACAAAGTCACAGTCCCCTTCAGGAAAACTAAATTGTGCTTTTTAAAGTCCTTGTTAGTGCAGAATATGTACTATGCAAAAATGTCACTAATCCAAAGTACAATGTGCATATATAAAAAGGGAGCAGAGTTTCTCAATGTGAATTCATCTCTCCTGCATGGAAGCACCAAGGAGTCCCAAGACCCTATAGAATAGTAATAGGCCTTGACTTAACTTTATTTGTGAACACTGAAGAAAATCTTGTCTTATGTATTTACCACCCCCACCTGATATGGGAGAGGGATGACTGTGTAACAGCCTCCTGTATGAACATTCAGTGGAGCTTGAAATTCAGACCTTCAGAGCCATAGAACAGACATTTATCACTTGAGCTAAAGGAGTTAACTCCATTAACTGGTAGCAATAGTAAGGTGTTTATTGACCAGCCACAGGGTGGGGATGTGACACACGCTCTGCCAGTGTGTTACACCTTGACTTCCATTCTGTTTCTCTACCTTGCTTTGCAGTAAAGAAGCACTTTCCTATTTTTCTCTTAAATATTAAAATTCAAGTAGCCAGTACATTTAAAATGTACTGAGGGCTATGTTACAGAATCCTGAGAGAGGTCCTGGAGAGGGACTTCTGGTTGAATATGTTTGAGTTAGGAATGAGGATTGTGACAAAAATATACCATTTTAATCCCTCACCCCCCTGGAAATACTGCTATTGAACCATATTACTGCACTAATCTGGGGTGCAGTGAGGCAGCTGCCTGGGGTAATCAGACTGTCATGTAGGCTGCCACATCTGAGAAGTCACTGTTGGAACAGCATCATCCATAATAGCTGAGAGGTATCAAACTGCTCCCTCCCTGTTGTGGAGTTTTACCTTCGTGATTCTTTCTTGTTTCCATTCTACTATAGTGCCCTTGTTTATATATATATATATATATATGTGTGTGATGTGCAGCAAGCTCCTTTGGGGCCTCAGATACTTGGGTGCAAATGATTCTATGTAATGTTAGGAAATAGATGAGCATAAATGGAGACATCAGTTTGGAGGTAGAAGTAACACCAATAGGGAATAGGGTGGGTTGCTGGAAAGAAGGAAATAATGTCTGACCAAAGATCCAGTGCACCTATGCCCTGCCCTATTGGTAATGACATTAAGGCATAATGTCTTGGCAGGCACTCTGCTCCTGCTGTCGAACTCTGTTGGACTCTACAGAAATATGGAGGAGATCCTTATTCAGGTGTTAGACTAGCAACTACAATTTAAATTGTAGACTAGCAACTACAATTTAAAGGTGAATTCCTGTCTTCAAATCGACACATGTTCAAAGAGTTAGTGATAGAGACCCTGTTAGGTTAAAAATTATGATTTTATTTAAAAGCAGATTCTCTTAAAACCTAGGTTCTAAATAACCCCTTGGATTATAAAATTGGAAAATTAATAAAGAAAATTTACACTTCATTACATTATATAATTTATCCATTTCTGAGCTTGAATAATGAAACAAATCATTAGTTTAATATTTTGTTTTATGGTAAAGTATATATGTGTAGCAAAATTAATTTTATAGTACAAAACCAGTTTCAGTCCTAACTTGGGACAGGGTCAGACTCAGGGCTCTCTCTAGTGGTACTCAGCTTTTGGGTTCTGGTACGCAGCACTATAACTAGGTTGTGAAGATATTTACTTAAAATATCTACTTAAATTTAAAGGGGTGTGTGTGGAGAAGTAAGGCAAAAATTCTGTGGGTCTTATTATAAAAGTTTTATTAGAATTATAGAATATCAGGGTTGGAAGGGACCTCAGGAGGTCATCTAGTGACAGTCCAACCCCCTGTTCAAAGCAGGACCAATCCCCAGACAGATTTTTGCCCCAGATCCCTAAATGGGTCCCTTAAGGATTGAACTCAAAATCCTGGGTTTAGCAAGCCAATGCTCAAACCTCCCCCCAAGTTCTGGGATAGTGACCTAATGGAAGCCCTTTGTAGGCCTCCTGCAAAGAATAAAATATTGGGTTTACCGTCTTTTGCTGCTTTCTAGTGGGTGAAGAGAGGTTTAAATTCAGTTTATTTTTTCACACTAGAAATTCAGGCTTTGTCTACCCTGAAACACTGTAGATGACAGGAGAACTAATAGGATTGTGATGTCTCACGTGTCCTAAAATCTCTTTAATCTGAATAATCAACAGGTGAAATGACTTTTTTCTTCAGATGGTTTAAAATTGTATCTTGTGTGGGTTTTTTGTTTTTCTTTTTTGCTAACAGCCATTTAATAATAAATGGTTGGGCTGAAAAAGCTTTCCTTACACATTTTAGATCTTCAGTAGATCTTCCAGCAGAAGCTATTGATTCCTGCTTTGACATTGCTGATACTTCAAGGTGAAAATCAATCATGGTTTTTGTTTTTAATATGTGAAGGAAGGGGGGAATATTTCAGACTTTTGGTACCTCATGAGAAAAGGTAGGAGAAATAACATTTCCCTTTTCTTTTTCTTTTTGCAGCTCCCCTTTAAGTGCATGCTCATGTGTGTCTTCATAGAAAAAAAGGTGCTGGCTAACATGAGTAACTAAAATGAGGTAAAATCCTAGTGAAGACAAGGCAGTTTGTAGTTTTCACAAGTTGACAGGTTGAGGTAAAGGGTCTGAGGGTATCTAGAGTTTACTTTGATCTAACTCATGTTAAAAACTACAAACTGCCTTGTCTTCACTAGTATTTTACCTCATGTTAATTACCACTTCTTCGTAAGAACAGGTCCCCGTCCCCTCCCAGTGAAGACAAGGCCTTGTAAGTTGTATTTCTCAATAGTGCAACAATGGGCTAATTCTTGACTCCAGAACTTCAGTCATGCCTCCCATGTTTCTGATAGTGGAACTTCAGAAGGGGAAGTGCTTTCACTAAAAAAAGGAGTCATTTTTATCTGCTAACTGAAAATGGCTTAAGTGAAGCAAATTTCAGCAGCATCAGTTATTTCTCCCCTTAGGTGGAATAACTCTGTCTTTATAGCCTCCTCACATGGTAGCTAATAGGGCAACAACTGGGTGCCTGTAACTTTTACATATATATCTGGTATGTAAAATTCCCCAATGAAAATATTGGTGCTTGAGAACATTATGTAGGTTTAGGGCATTTCCTGGAGGATTTTGGATCTGTACACAAAAAATTACTTTGGCGCATTGAGACTGTCTGTGCTGCACATCCAAGAAGCCTGAGATTTCAAGAGTTGGCATATACATTTTGTTAAAAAAATTAGTAATCTATGTTATTTAAAGGGGAACTGTGCTCATTTTCTTCATCACAGCATTTTTTCATATTTCCAAACCATGGTAATATCTTTCAGCATGAATTGAGTGTGTACATACACAAATTTGCATTAACTATTGAACTTTCAGACTAATGAACAGAATGAGTAGAAATTTCTGTTAACTGTCTTGCAAAGAAAAGTGTGAAAACCTAACAAAATGGAAATTGCTTTATCTGAACTCTGAGACCAGAGCTGCTTCTTGTGACATGTGATTTGTTGTGATATGTGACTTGTGTTTAAAACATTTATACCCCATGCTCATCTCTTAAAGGATAATTGCTCCCATGTTAATCCCTGACTCTCTCAATGTGAGGTACATTATGGGTCTGGGGGATAATCAATCACCCCCAAATTATTGTATTTTAAAAATTAGAATAGGGGGAGAAACTCCCAGGACTCCACTTCTCCCAACCTGACCTCTGCTTCAGTATAACAACTTAAGTACAGACTTAAACAACTAGATCCATATTCAGGTGTTGAAAAACTCCCCCATACCTTCAAACCCAAAGACGAAACTTCTTAGCGTCGGCATTGTCTGTGCTAGCAAGTTGTACCAGTAAAAAATTCTGTCGTCATAGTGCCATCACAAAGCTCTTTCAGCAAAGCACCTACGCAGTTGGCCAGTTGCATGGTAGGATTGTGCCCACACGGTCTCAAAATGTATCAGCAAAACTGTTGCACTGTGGGTAGGAATCTAGTGTCCTCCGCCCTGCTTCCAGGACCACTACCTTGTGGGAAATCACCGCTGTGTATTATGGGGCAGCTGCAGTATAATGTTGGATACCCACTGTCCTCTCAGGGAATTGTGGATCAAATGCCCACAATTTCCTCTGTTCTGTCCTAGAATCAGCTACTCTTATGCACCATTTACGAACTTGTTCCATGAATAGCATTAGCAGCAGCAACTGCACTAAAAAATACTGTGCTGCCATCAGAAATAACTTGCTCTTAAACTTCTGCCCCTTTCTCATGCCTCCCATGTGAATTGGTTTTATCTCCTTGTCCTCTTTTTGCAGTGTTCCTCTTCTCAGCCTGCTCCCCAGGGCTGGACAAACTTTCTGCTTGACCTTGTGAAGAGGGTTTTCAAGCCATGTGCATGCTGGACCATTAAAGATCCTCACTTTATTACAAAGGGCTGGATTTTCTCCTTGCAATCCAGCCTGAGTTTGGGGCAACACTTAACCACACTGCCCAGGGCCGCATTTACATCTTATGCGCCTCTAGGCACAGCATCTTCAGTGCCCCCGCTGCCTACAGCTGACTTTGTTTTCCATAAAAAATGAAACTTTTAACCCACTTTTAACTTTTAGGCGCCCCTAGAATGCCGGCGCCCCATGGCACATGCCTACTTTGCCTAATTGAAAATCCAGCCCTGACACTGCCCCAGGTACAGGTCAGGGAAACAGATTGTGACTGAGGACCCACTTCTGCAAAGCACTTAAGCACGTGCTGAGCTTTAAGTACGTGAGTGGTTTTGATGGGTATTTAAACTAAAAACTACTTCTTCCTGAACTAATATGCGGTTATGAAGAGAGACAGTGGAAGTAATGTGCTGGCTCATAAAAAGACAGAACGTCACCTTAAACGTGGAAGAAAATAAACCTTATTCAAAAATTGAGTTGTTTTAGTTATTCTCCTTGTTGCAAGTTTCAAAATTGGAATGATTAAATCCAAAATAAATTGAACACAGACTCGCACAACACAGCCAACCAACAGAAAACAAACAACAAAAATCCAGCCAAAAATCCATAATCACTTTGGCTAAGATTAATGAGGATGATGTCTAAATAAATATTAAACACAGTCTCTCCTTTAAGGTCTGCATTTCTGCTGAATTGGTCTCTGAAGCAAAATAACAAAACCAGCATTAATAGTTGTTTACTTTGACTGTCGCTCATCATATCAGTAAGTCTATTACATCAGTTCCGAAAGTAGCTATTAAGTAATCAGGTCAGCATCAGAGGGGTAACCGTGTTAGTCTGAATCTGTAAAAAGCAACAGAGGGTCCTGTGGCACCTTTAAGACTAACAGAAGTATTGGAGCGTAAGCCAACTCTGCCCACATATCTACACCAGCAACACCATCACAGGACCTAACCAGATCAGCTACAACATCACCGGCTCATTCACCTGCACGTCCACCAATGTTATATATGCCATCATGTGCCAGCAATGCCCCTCTGCTATGTACATTGGCCAAACTGGACAGTCACTACGCAAAAGGATAAATGGACACAAGTCAGATATCAGGAATGGCAATATACAAAAACCTGTAGGAGAACACTTCAACCTCCCTGGCCATACAATAGCAGATGTAAAGGTAGCCATCTTACAGCAAAAAAACTTCAGGACCAGACTCAAAAGAGAAACTGCTGAGCTCCAGTTCATTTGCAAATTTGACACCATCAGATCAGGATTAAACAAAGACTGTGAATGGCTATCCAACTACAGAAGCAGTTTCTCCTCCCTTGGTGTTCACACCTCAACTGCTAGCAGAGCACCTCACCCTCCCTGATTGAACTAACCTCATTATCTCCATACTGATTTATACCTGCCTCTGGAAATTTCCATTACTTGCATCTGATGAAGTGGGCATTCACTCACGAAAGCTTATGCTCCAATACTTCTGTTAGTCTTAAAGGTGCCACAGGACCCTCTGTTGCTTTTTACAGGTCAGCATGTTAAATGTCAGACTCTGTTCTGAAAATTTAAAAAAGTAAATTAAAACTTAAAATGTAAATGACTTCTTCTTTTTGTCCTGTTAATATTCCTTTTGATAATGCTCTTCATTTAGCCTCATGACTGATGTTCTGTGGGCTTGGTTCTGCAAACAGATGTGCCTGTCTGGAGTTCCGTTACCACTGGGCTGATTGAGAACTCTGCAGTCAGAGGTGACTCCTTTTTGAGTTATACAATTACTGTCTATTTGCAAAATATGTATTTTGTACAACTGTGCTTTAGGCCATGTTGTAGCTTATTGGGTAAGTGCATGTTTTTGGCTTGCTAGAATTGAGTGAATAAAAGATTCACTCCGTCCAAATTTTTGGTATTCTAGGTACAGATAATTCAGGTATTTTAAAAAAACCTAATGCTTTTTCTCATTTAAAAATACATTGCCAACCAATGGCTAAACTAATGCAGAATTTTCAGCGCATATTTTTCAGCATTTGACTCTTGCTTATTTATTATTGTAATCTATTCCTACCAGAAAGATTATGATTTATTTCTTAAAGTTGCTTTTCAAATATTACTGTGACATGTACAACCAACCAGTCCCATTCTAATCCTTTTATTATTTGTGCTTATGACTTTAATTGTGTATCCTTTCAAGTAGGAACTGTTATTTGTGCAGTGAATGAAATATCGGTGTGAACTTTCCATTTACATGTTAATGAAGCTTTGCCTAGTAAGGTGTTACTGGACTCGTTCAGTAATATGAAGAGGTGGAGGAAAATAATGTGCCAATATGCAAAGGATTTTGGTTGCTGGAAGGTGACATGTCACCAACAATAAAATGCTCTTTCCCTAGCATAGTTCAAAGACCCATTTCAAATGGACAAAACAATCTGTGTTACTTGGGAAGGGAATTAAGAATGTATTCTAATAGTCAGCATATAGCTTGTACCAGGAAGAAGGGAAATGTAATTTGTGTACACATTTAAAAGGGAGGATATCTTAGCATTAGATTAATATGTTGTGACACATATGATGATGATGATGATGATGAAGAGCACATTGTTTTGGAAAATGTTGCATTCTGAAGCTGGCTATGGTTATCAAAGTGGTATGATTCCTGCCTTGCGGGGAGTACGAGTAACTTGCAATGTACAGTAACCAAAGTTGAGTACCGGATCTTCTATGCTCAGCATTTTAAGATTCAGTATTTTACTTTCTATTTTTTCTGCTACCACTTCTAACAGATCTCTCTCAAAATCTTATCTGACTGCCAGATGCTGAGACTGGATGACAGAGGATGGATCACTTGATGATTGCCCTGTTCTGTTCATTCCCTTTGAGGCATCAGGCATTGGCCACTGTTGGAAGACCAGATACTGAGCTTGGTGGCCCTTTGGTCTGACCCAGCATGGCCATTTTTAAGTTCTTCAGTTCTTACAGAATAACAGACTGAGATTCTGGTTTGCCCAGGAGACTGGTTAGGAGTAGAAAGGTAAATCTGTGAGTCCTCAGCATATTTGTGAATGAGATCACCCACAGAGTGTGTGTAGAGGGAGCAGAGGAGGGGGCTAAGTGTAGGACCGCCCTGAAGAAGATCCTGTAAATGAAATGTCGAGGGAATGATTGGAAGTTGGAGGAGAGCTAGGAGAGGATAGAGTTATGAAAGTTGACGAAGGACAAAATTGCCAGAGGGAAGAGCATAGTGGCCTGTGGGGTGAGTTGGAAGATTTCCTGGGCAGCTGCCATCAGCTTCTTGAGAAACCAAGCTTTTTAAAAAAAATCATCTAGCGGCTATGGCTGTGAAAGCCTTCCAAATAGAGTGAAAAACCAATGCAGTACTGCCTTCCAAAGCTTGCAGACAGCTCCAGTGCTGCCTCTGCTGTTCAGAACTTTCCCAAGTGATAGTACAGAAAAAACTGACTAGCGTCTTTCCCTTCATCTGCTGCTGTTCAGAATCCTGGGGGCAGCAGTGGGGCTAAGAATCAGAACTGTCTCACTTTGGTGCTGTGTGAAGAAGGAAATGGCACTATAGCTATTCACTGCAAACGAGGATTCAAACTGCAGCTGAGGTAGTAGTAGAACCGTGGAAACGTGTGACACTTTTTTGGGGTGATCCTAGGTGTCTGGGGTTAATTTCTATCACCTGCTCACAGCAGGGGGAAGCCCTGTCTGTGTTCACCAGGGGAAACACTCTCCAGTTACTGGCTACTGGTAACACAGGAGCTCCACTCCAGGCTCCGCAAGCCCTGCTCTTTCCCTCTGCAGGCTAGGAATTTACACACCCCATTTTGTTCAACTTGAGTGCCCAGTCCCTTAATCGTCTGGACGCCCACAATGCACATAGATCCGCTGCCTCTGAGAAAGCAGTGCACCCAAGTTGACTGGTTTCACCTCTGTTCAGCACTCTCCTTAGCACACGGCACTTCAATCTGGTTTTACTATAAACCTGTTTCAGTTTATTTACCAGAGCTTGAGATGAAGATTCAATGAAAAGCACGTATAAGGATTTGGAAACAGAAGGTTACAGAGAAAAGAAAGATATAACATGCAATCGATAGCCTATACTTATTCACAAATCACTTTCCTATCTAATGAGACCTCTCACCCAAAAGTCATTCCTTCCAAAATGGGTCCAAAAACTGGGATTCAATTTTCATGAGAGCCTCACGCTGTTGGAGTCCCTGCTCCTGTAATGGGGAGGAATTCTCTTATACAATTCCTGCCCATTGTTCCCTGTGATGGTGCATGCCCCATCTCGATCAGAAGACTAACCAGCTCCTCTGGGCTCAACCAGTACTAAATACACACACCTATAGAGCCTGCTTCAGCTGGAGGAAGCAAACTTAAAAAAGAGCTTGTCACAGGAAGGTTTCAGAGTAGCAGCCGTGTTAGTCTGTATCCGCAAAAAGAACAGGAGTACTTGTGGCACCTTAGAGACTAACAAATTTATTAGAGCATAAGCTTTCGTGGGCTACAACATATGCATCCGAAGAAGTGGGTTGTAGCCCATGAAAGCTTATGCTCTAATAAATTTGTTAGTCTCTAAGGTGCCACAAGTACTCCTGTTCTTTTCACAGGAAGGGGCGAGCAAGAGGAAAGGTGTTGTGCCTCAGAAGTAGCTGACTCTTGCTACAGAACCACTGAGAAAGAAACCGCTGACAAACCTCCACCACCCACAAGGGCTTAACAGACCATGAACAAGCTGATCACTGCGGAGCAGGGGTCAAAATCAACTCTCAAGGGGTCAGCCATGCCAGACCACTGTAGACAAACCAGACCTTTATAAGGAGTCTCAGACTGAACGTTCCCTTAAGTGGGAGATCCCCATGCCCAAGAAGCTGGAAAGGCCGGAGTAAAGTTCCCAAGTGGGGAAAGGGAATGAGACTCTGAAACTGCCTGAGTGTGACCCCAGAGAAAGGCTCAGCCCATCACATCCCTCGACCTAGGGGTACCCTGTTCAGAGACTTTTATTGGGGTTCTTTTGTCTTTGCAAATGCTGAAGCCTGCATCTCACTCAGTCAGTCAGCGGGGTCTGTCTCCACAGATGTTCATTATTCTTACATTGGTTGAGTCAGCGCTCAGACTGCCCCCTCTCAGGTGATAGGTTTGACTCCGGACAGCTTTGGAACATAGTATCCTACATGTTACATAACTCTAGAACTGACTTTCTATACAAACATCTCACAATAACCATGACAATCAGCTACACTTTACCTTTCCTCAGAAACCACATACAACCCCCTTTGGTGAAATACTGAGAAGATGGACTGACACAGGCGTAATATGCCTGTCTGGGTTTGTCTGTGTCATAACACGCACTGTCTACCTCTTGAGGCAGCCAGAAAACAGCGGGAGTGCTAGAGAATGGTGAATACTTCACTTCCCATGCCAGGAGGTAGGAGGCGACAGGATCAGAAGGGGGCGTGGGGAAGAAAATTTTCCTTCTCCATTCCAGCAGCTATAATTTTATCTGGCACTTACAAAGCAAAATACAAAAGCTGGATCCCCTGAACAGGATCCAGGGACAGCCCTCGAGAAGGAATCCCATCCCCTTTGCCTTTCCTGGCAGTGGGGAAGAGGTGGGAGAATAAGAGACCAAATACAGAGGAGGAGGTAGAGGACGCAGTACAAGGACAGAGGGAAATAGATATGAGGGGGCCGAAACGGAGACGGACCCATGAAAGTGCACATTATGAGACAGGAAAAAAGTGAAACAGAGCCAGGAAGAAAAGGAAGTGGTCTAGTGGAAAAAGCACTGAAGTAGGGGACAGGAGACGTGGGTTGCTATTTCCACCTCTGCCAGCAACCAACTTTGTGACCTCATCAAGTCCCTTCGCGTCTCTGTGCCTCTGTTTCCCCTATCCTTTCTCTGTTTTGCCTATTTGGATTATAACCGCTCTATGTGGCAGGTACTGACTCTTGCTATAAGACACATAAGATGACACAGATGGTGCCTCTACGAGCTTACAGTAACTTCACTGATTACGTCTGCACTGTGTAAGTACTTACACAGCCCTTGGTATATTCCTCAAAATCTGCAAATCTGGTGTTCCACCTTGGTAGTCTCTTTCCGTGGTTGCTCCAGTTTCAGTCAGGAATCTTGTTGGCAAGTAATAACTTCCTTGCAAAGTTATGCAAACCAATTTAAATGAGAATCTGGGAGCTGCAAGCTTCACCCGTAGGCAGTATGTGAGGCTACCACAGAGAAGCACTAGTCAACCAAAGGAGCAGATTAATGAACAGATAGCAAGAACTTTTTCTTCAGTAGAGACAAGGTTTTCCATCCCTAGGATTACAAAAATGCCTTTTTCATGTGGATAGTTCATTTGGGCTTCATTAGTAGGTAGGCTTATGGCAAATACTGTATTTAAACCTGTCCTCTGTTATCACTACATAAGCAATATTCTATCTAACATGAGGAATATAAAGGTCAACTGGGATGCAAAATACCTGTGACACTTGACATTTAAACAGTATATTTCCATGACTCATGCTCTCTTCACCATGACTATCCTATGATGTTTCCTAAACTCAATGGTGAATCCAAAGGCTATGTGTATCCGATAAAAGGATGTTTTGTTTCACAGTGTGCGTGTGAGATAAAATATTTTTATATATTATGGAGGCGTTGGTAGTGACTCCCTTGTCAAGGTTGCATTGAGATTTGTACTAAAATCCTTCTGATTCATGCTTTAGTGATTGAATTGTCTCCTGGCTTTAGCATAATAATTCTTCAGCAGATGACTGAATTTTAAAATATGTACTAACTTTGTGCGGGAAACAACACTTTTTAAAAATGCTCCCTTGACGTTTTATATTCTTTGCTTGCTTTCCAAGAACTTGGACATAGGCCAAGTCAAGTATAGCCATAGAAGATAGTTTGCACTAGTCTACCCTGCATTCTGTTCTTCATCTCTGCTCACTCTCCCATTGTTACCTTCTGTCCCTTGCTACTCCACAAAGTTTATACCCTCCCAACTCACTACCCTTGGCTCATCACTTGCTGCCCCCAACATCCCCTCCATGGTCACCACTACCCCAAACCTTCCCCTGTTGTCCTTCCTGGCTCCCCTATGTCTTCCCATCCTTTATTGCTTTATTGCTCCCCACTGCCTGACATGTTTTTTTTTTTTAAAAACTAGGAAATTCCTATATGAAAAAATTTAAGTTTGAGGTAAGGCTCTAAAAGTGCTTATCCTTTCAACACAATCCAATAAAAATGAAGGAATCACCAGTTAAGACTACGTTAACACCCCAAAAACCCCTCAGTTCACTAATTCACAACCTACATCTCGTCATGCCATCATGCACTCCTGGACTCGTCATCTCAGCAGCAAGTTCTCTTTTTCTTCTTGCCACTCTACGCATATCCATTTCCTTCGCACCACAATCCGATACACAATCTTGGCTAAATTTTGAGGTTGCTCTAAATGTGTCTAATAAAGAGATGTTTTGGTTTTTAAACTTAAAATACCTGCAACCCAGGAGAACAACCAACCAACACATGTTAAAATGACCTATATGTTGGTGGAAAAACAGAATCATTTGAAAGGGGTTGTTTAGGGCTGGATTAATTTATGTTCCCTCAGAGGTGACCTAATATTGTAATTTGCACAAGTCTTCCAAGCTTTCCACCCTCAAGAAAAGGGGTGGTGGTGCATCACTGGGTTTGTAGATTTGTCCTCAAATTTTAGTCCTAAAATAATACTCAAAGTGCTTTACAAGCATCAGTGGATTTAGCTTCAAAACATCACAATGACGTGGGTAAATATTACTATCCCTATTGTACAGAGGAGGAAGCTCCTGTGCCAGTTAAGTGACTTACCCAAGGTTATGCAAGAAGTCTGTGGCAGAGCCAGGAATAGACTCCAGGTCTTCTGAGTCCCTGTCCTGTTCTTGACCATGAAGTCATCCTTCCTGGTGTGATGGTAAATGTGTGCAAAATAGATGACACCTGGTTCTTCCATTTATATTATAATAGTGGATGTTCCATTGCTATATTTTGTGAAACCATCTGATAACGAAGTCAATTTTTTTTCCATAGGAGTCTTCATTATAATAGTCATTCCAGTTACGAGTGGACTCCAATCTGTACATTGCAACACAACAACTTAAAACTTCCGTGCTACCTCACAATACCAGGAGTTGCTCTGTGTGAGTTTAGTATAACGGGAATTGTGGTTGAATTTACAATGGATAAATGATAAAACAGAACCATTGAGGAGTATTTTGTTTTATCACATGAAGATGTCTTGTGATAAACTTTGATATAAAATTCTGCTGTAGTTATTGTGCATAGTATTCTAGAATGCAGTTTAAAACTGCATTCTACACTTCTTGGATAAATACTGCTACTTTGAATTCATTTACGGAAAATAATGGTACTAAAACAGACAATGCATAAGGATGTTGCACTCTGAAGTTTTTCTTTGGTAAAACCGCTAGTTGTGGGAAAGTCAGAAGTGTGTGTGAATGTTTTAAGAAGCTGATGATGATTATATTTGTATTATCAGACTGTCTAGGAGCCTTGGTCATGGGCCACGACTCTACTGTGCTTGGTGCAGTACTTACAATTTGTGTTACTATGTTATTTTTGTGATTGATGCAGTTAAAAGCTATTTCAGCGTTTGTCTGAGTATAACTGACCCATATTAGCCTGAGGATTAAGTCTACTAGCCAGGGTGAAAAATAGTTGCTCTGCCACATCCCCTGAACAGTAATTTAAAGGAATAGAATAGTTGTGTGATGTTTACTCTGTACAGCAGCATTGGCAATGGAGTGTTCTAATGAGATAACAACATTCATCTCTTTTGGTTTTGTCCCCTTCCTAGCCTGGCTTCATTTTTTTTCTTTCTCTCTGTATCAGAGATCACGATGTATTTTCCTCCTTTCTTGCCATTTCTCTTTCTCCATCTCCATTCTACCCTGTCCATCCCCAGAATCTCTAGCAGTTCCTCACCCCCAACCATGCATCTACTCGTGTAGGAATTGTAAAATGCACCACACCGCCAGAAGACTAAAAGTACTAGCCAAAGACCTGTGTGGAAGAGGATGGTGTACTCTCCTGGGGCCACACCTAGGGAAGAAGTCAAGCCCACACTCCCCTGTTGATAAGGGAAGGTTTGGGGATTCCTATCCGCTTCTGTCCCTAGAGCCTCCTTGGGGACTCAGTCTTCTGTAGCCTTTGACTAGCAGGTGTCTGAAGCCCCCCACCTCAACCTCCTCTGAGTCAAACCCTTTCTATCCTTCCAGCATCCATTCTCTGAGTCTCTGCTTCTCCCCTCTGTTCTCTGACCCCCCCCACCTCGGTGTCTGTGTGTGTGGGTGTGTGTCTCTCTCTCTCTCTGCTGCGTTCCTTTCCCTCTGTGTTTAGATCCTTCCCCCTAGTGAATCTTCACAGCCTGCCTCTGTTGCTTTCCCAAGTGACAGCTGTGTGAAACTGACGGATTTTGAGTAGCAGCAGTGAAAACTGGCAAGGATCTGTTAAAAATTCTGAACAGCAGCAGAGTCCCTGGAAATGTCCTGGCTGCAGACTCTGGCAGAGAGCCGTGCATTCGTTTACACTTGGTTCCACAGATTTTAAGACCAGAAAGGGACCGTTGTGAGCAAACAGTATGACTTCTGCTATAACACTATCCATAGAACTTTGATCCAATAATTTATAAGCCAAATAATTTATGGATGAAATAGAGGTTGTCTTCTAGAAAAGACATCCAGTCTTGACTTGAAAGACTTCAAATGATGGAGAATCCACTCTTCCAGTGGTTAATTACCCTTGCTAAAAAAGGGGGGTAAAAATTTAGTTTGAATTTTTCTAGCTTCATGTTCTAGCCATTTTATATTGTTATGCATTTGTCTGCTATATGAGATTCTTCAGCTATCAGAAATCTTCTTCCTTGCTTAGGGATTTATAGATCATGATCAAGTCTCCTCTTAACCTTCTCTTCAATAAGCTATAGTGATTGAACTCCTTAAAACTTTTTTGTTTGTTTCTTTTGGACTCTCATCTTTTGAAGATTACTAATTTATTTCTCAGTTACTATGTGATCTGAGGAGTCAGTAAAGCTCTCTGGGCCTTTCTTTCATTATCTGTACAATGGGGATAATATGAATACTTGATCTCACTGGTGTTGTGCAAATTAATTCATTAATGTTTTCAAAGTGTGGAATGTGTTATAAAATGTGATTTAATACTTAATCTGTTTGTTGTGAGAATGCTCGGACTCATGGGATTTATGCAAGTCATTTTGTAATAGCTTTGGCTGGTGGGGCTCTTTTGTTTTGCTTTTAAATTTTCATAATGGGCTTGGAATTGAATTTATGCTGTAGCTCCTCTGGTTTTCTGAACCCTGCAGTAATCTGGCAGGACTCTGCATTTGTATCTCTCCTCCCCCACACCCTCTTTATAGTAGATATAAAAACACTGCTGCTATAAGGCCGTATTTATAAGGAAGAAAAAAATCTTATGTAGGGAAAAAAAGCATAATAAAATGGGCATATAAAGTTTGATGTGGAGATTCAGGATATTTCATGCAAGTACATAAAGCCTTTTGTTCCAAGGGATCCCAGAATTTATTTGTGAACTATATACAGAGAATAGCACTGAAATGTAGTAAATGGGATGCCCAACAATAGGTACAATTTTGGCCAAGGAAACAAGGTTCAAAGCCTACTTGCTCCCTTCAAAATTCCCAAAGGATTTTGAATGTCCATGTAGAGCAGGTAGGACCTTGTGCGTTTTTGTTGTGTGGGTGGGTGTGTGTGTTTTTTTTTTTTTTTTTTTTTTTTTTTTTTAAATGATCTCATGGTAAGCTGCATGCTACCCATTTTATCTCTGTTAGGGTGAAGGGCCGAGTTTTGACTTAGCCGCGGTTTGTAGCTATAGTCTCAGGAAGTCTAGGGATTCCAAATTCTTCTGAGATCGTCCTCAAGTCAGTAATGGTTGTGGATGTAAAGGGGGGTCATGTATAGGGCCCTACCAAATTCATGGTCCGTGAAGCGTTTTTCATGGCCATGAAATCTGTTCTCTCCCTGTGAAATCTGGTCTTCTGTGTGCTTTTACCCTATACTGTACAGATTTCAGGGAGGAGACCAGCATTTCTCATCTTAGGGGTCCTACCCAAAAGTGCGTTGCGGGGGGGGAGGGGTCACAAGGTTATTTTAGGAGGGTTGTGGTATTGCCACCCTTACTTCTGCACTGCCTTCAGAGCTCGGTGGCCGGAGAGTGGAGGCTGCTGACTGAGGGCCCAGCTCTGCAGGCAGCAGTGCAGAAGTAAGGGTGGCAATACCATACCATGCCATCCTTACTTCTGTGCTGCTGCTGGTGGCAGCTCTGCCTTTAGAGCTGGGCTCCCGGCCAGCAGCCGCTGCTTTCCAGCTGTCCAGCTCTGAAGGCAGTGCCACTGCCAGTAGCAGCGCAGAAGTAAGGGTAGCAGTACCACACCCCCCCCACAAAAAATTTGCACCCCCCCCCCCCCCCCCCCCAAGCTCCTTTTTGGGTCAGAACCCCTTCATTTACAACACACTGAAATTTCATATTTAAATAGCTGAAATAATGAAATTTACTATTTAAAATCCTATGACTGTGAAATTGACCAAGATGGACCCTGAATTTGGTAGGGCCCTAGTCATGTACAAGGACTGGAATAGGATTCAGTGAGGTTTTACACTGAAAAAAGCTTGTACAAATTTTTTTTGTCATGGAGCTTCATATTTATCACTAAGTGACTCGAGATCTAATGTGCTCACTTTACAAGTGAAACGATGGTTCCAAGAAGCAGTCCTGCTAACACCGCTTGGGCCCTGAGAGCCCAGCAGTGCTCTTTCCTTTTTTGTATATCATCAAAAGTAATAAAGGGTCACCAGGCCCAGTTACGCTGTTAGTTCTAGCTGTGGAACCCTATTGTCTTCAGCACCAAGTCAACTTGATTGGAACTTAGTAAACAATTTTGTGAACAATGCTCAAGAAGGAATAGAATACAGCTGGCTTTCTCTAGTTACGTGGGCTCTGCAGGGCTAGCAGGAATATATAGCAGTAAATGCTTACCCGTGGATATTTAAGTCCACAGAGAGGAACCTAAATGCATGCACAGAGCAGATCTGCTAAGTAAGATGGTGCTGTTTTGTACATAGTTGCTTGTCACCGCACTTTAAGTGGAGGAGCTTGTGTTTCTCATTAAAGCACTGATTCCTTCCAGCTAATTGCGTGTGTGTGGTTGTGAAACTTCTGCTGGTCTCACATGTGCAATAAAGAGGGGGTGGGGAAATTTTGCCTGAAGGAGAAAATAACCATCCAGAGGAGGAGGAGCATTGGAGACTACATCATATAATAAACATTATTCCTTAGGGCTTTGTTGTTCCACCAAGACAAAAGGCCTTGAATTTAAGCCCAGCAGTGGAGAGAAGGTTCGCGGAGGGGGCAGGGCGGAGAATGAAAACAACTGAGTAAGTCCTTGTGGTGCAATCACTGACATAAATCTGTCTTTTGTGAATATCCTGAACTTCCCAGGCATTCAGTCCGCAGCCAAGGAACAAAAGGCAAGACAGTTTCATTGGAAATAATCTGCTCTCTAGAGGCCTGCAGATGAAGTTATAGCCCAGTTACCTCAAACATCTGTAACCTTCAGGTCTGTGCTGGGGAAAACGTACAGATATTTACCGTTCTTACACTGTTTTCTATTGCCGTTCTAGTGCAATCAGGGTTGCAGGGCAGAGTAAAGGAGCAATAGCAGTGGGGAAAGCTGCATGTCCCCAGATCTGCCCCACCCCTCTACTGGAAAAGTCTTCCTGCAGCTGCAAGTAAAGGGAAAGGCAGCCAACAGTGGGAACGGCTCACGCGGACAGGGCCGTGGGCTCAGGCAGCAGCAGCATAAGGATGAACAAAGCCTCTTGTCTCATCTCCGCTTTCATGGCTTTACGTTCTATTGCAAAAGCATCATGTGGGCCTGGCTCCATGGCACCACCAATGGACCAGTCTCCCCCGTATGGGGAGTAGAGGAGGCCACCAGGGGACTGGGGAGCAAAGCAGTTAAAAGTAGAAATTCACAAATAGGACAAAACCAGAAAGAACAACAGGGAGGCAGAGGAGAAAATAGAGCAGCGGTGGGCAACCTGCGGCCCGCAGGCCACACACGGCCCGTCAGGGTAATCCGCTGGCAGGCTGCAAGACAGTTTGTTTACATTGACTGCCCTCAGCTCCCAGTGGCTGCGGTTCGCTGTTCCTGGCCAATGGGAGCTGCGGGAAGCAGCGCAGGCCGCAGGGACATGCTGGCCGCCGCTTCCCGCAGGTCCCATTGGCCGGGAACGTCGAACCGTGGCCACTGGGAGTGGCGGGTGGCCGTGCCTGCAGATGGTCAATGTAAACAAACTGTCCCGTGGCCCGCCAGTGGATTACCTTGAAGGGTTGCGTGTGGCCCGCGGGCCACAGGTTGCCCACCACTGAAATAGAAGGTAGTAACTGTGCCTGGAGGTAGGACACTGAGTAGCTTCCATTGCAGGGCATGCGTAGGGCTTCTGACTTTTGTTTTTAAGCAATAAATACTGATTTGGGGGTGTTTTAATAGGAAAGAGAAATCTCTGTTTATCCAACAAACATCGGAATTGATTACTTGTGTCTAAGAGCTTGTCTACACGGAGCAGTAATGTGGACTACGGGAATGTGATTTCTAAAGCCCGCTAATATGTTGCACATTAACTGGTCCATGTAGACCCTGTTGTGCACACTAAAGGTTCCCTAGTGCTCTTTAATATAGTTCTGTTTGAAACAGTACTATGTTAAAGCACACTAGGGAACATTACAAAGAGATTACTAATTACAGTAGTGTGTATTGTATGTATTCCAATTTACTCATTACAGTATATACAAGGAGAGAGCCCTGAAAATCCCCAATTTCTGGAAATCTTCATAAAACTCAAATTACTAAAAATAAACCCTGAAAAACAAAATTAATAACCGCCCCCCCAAAAAAACAGAAGCCCTAGACAGGTGCAAAGAACAGATGGAGAACACTGCATTAATACATTGCCTTCATGTGGGTGTATTAGTGATTCATGCAATGTATTGGAATGGGAAATAACACTTATACATCACGATCTCTCTTGGTGGTACCTTCTCATCAGCTCCTTTGGTCATCCAGTGATATAGCCCTAATGTAGCATAGATCCTTCTGATTAATTCAGCACAATCTTTCTTTGGCAGGCAAGAGGTTGCACGTGATTCCCATTACCACTGCCTGAATATCTGCTCATGCTGAATAGCCTGTATTCCCTGACTTTCAAATAGTCATTTATTAAGTCAATCAGAGAATACGAACATTTTCATATGGAAGTAGGGTGACCAGACAGCAAGTGTGAAAAATCGGGACAGGGGGTGGGGGGGTAATAGGAGCCTATATAAGAAAAAGACCCAAAAATCGGGACTGTCCCTATAAAATCGGGACATCTGGTCACCCTATATGGAAGGGACAGTTTTTTGGGTTGGTTTTTTTTTTTTTTGTAGACTATCTGGTGGTTTCACCAGCCGTTATTAGGAAATGTTCCTCTCTAGTCCATAAAAAGAGGTATTTTATTCTCTCTCTCTCTCTCCAGAACATACACATTTGAGAGCGAGGGATTTTCATTTACCATGACAACCAAAGAAACTGCAGAACCATGTGGTTACTTTGTCCTTCATATGATTTATTCTTTTATTTTAAAAATTCATATTGCTAATTGAGTTAGGAAATCTCAGTGGTTTTTTCACCCCTCTCTCATGAATTATATCCCTGTCTTACCTACATAGTATTTTGTAAGGAGCCATAGAAAACTTGGTAGTGCTAATATTTTCATGATCCGTTTTAAGAAAGTGATTTTAGCTAATAACCATAGAACAAAAAAAAAAGTATCACACTGAAATAACAATCTTAGTACAGAGCCTAGCACAATGGGGTCTGGCCCAATACAAATAATAGATCGCAATAACAATGAATCGCATTAATATTGTTTAACAATCAGAGTGATAGTGACTCTAGCGTGGAGGTAATAGTCTTTTAGTTCATGGGTTTTTTCCCTCTGTACAGCAGTGCTACTCAGACTCAGGCTCGGAAGCTGAAAGTGGCTCTTTAATGAGTCTCCTGCAGCTCTTTGTAGCAGATGATATTAAAACACCATGTCATTTAATTATTAACCAATCAGGATGCTTTTACTATATTATTAACCAATTGTAGAAGACACCTCTACCCCGATATAATGCTGGCCTCGGGAGCCAAAAAATCTTACCGTGTTATAGGTGAAACCGCGTTATATTGAACTTGCTTTGATCCACCGGAGCACGTAGCCCCGCCCCCCCAAGCACTGCTTTACCGTGCTATATCCCAATTCGTGTTATATCAGGTCGCGTTATATCGAGGTAGCGGTGTACTTGCACAGTCATTTTGCTGTGAGAATATATAAATAGTAAATGGAACAATGAATTCACACTACTGTGGCTCTTTTGGGTAATATTAATCGTTGATTTGGCTCCTGGACTTCTGAGGTCTGAGTATCACTGTTATAGAGGCTGGTGTTTATATAGAATCATAGTGGCCAAGAAATGGAAAGATCTGTTGGGTCATAAAGCCTATTCCCATGCCAGGGCAGGATCTAGCAAAGACAGAAGATGTATCTTACAATTAACAGGACTCTTGGCAGGGCCTGCTCCCATTGAAATCAGTGGTAGAGCTCCCATTGACTTCAGTAAGAGACGGCTCAGACCTTCAATCTTAGCTGAAAGGCAAGAAGAAGCATTGATACTGTCAGCCTGTATATAGCACCAGTATTAATCCTGCCTCTTAAAAATTGCTGTAATCTTAAAACAAAAAACAAAATCAAACGCTGCTTTGTTATTAAGGCATAAAAATAAATGGCCACCAGTATGGTGCTAACACCCCAACTTCCACCTGTAAAGCTGTGTGTGAGCGCCCTCTATAGTGCCGTAGCTGAACTGTAACAGTTCCCAGAGTTGTGCACACTCATGCTGAGATCAGTGCTCAGGGAGAGAAATTAATTGGGTAATATTTACTTTAAGTAAACAAGATGGAACCATTTAATTTTAGCCAGGCAGCTCTATAAATGCTTACAAACGTTTCCCAATCTCGTGTAGGCTACTCTAAGAATGCAGAATTAGTAAAGGGAAAAGTCTGTATAAATGAGGCTGTGATGTTATATTTATTTAATGCTCTTCATCCAGGAAAATCCCTAAAACCTCAATATGCATAATGGGTATTTAGACACCCAGTTCCCTCTCCTATCTAATGAGAATTGGGCTTCCAAATCCCATGGTTTAGAAAGTCTCAGTTGTAGTTCATAAGGCCAAATATTGGCACATTGCGAGGACCACACCAACATGGGTGAATTTCAGTGCCATGAAAGCAGAGTTATTGTGCCCCTGTGTTCCTGCCAGCAACACCCATCTGTAGCCTTCTATGTATAAATTAATCCTACCAGGAATGTAAATAATCTCTGTGTATGGAAATGCATAATAGCTGGGCTAAGAGTATACATGCACAAACATGAAGATGTGACTTACTTAGATTGTACAGTCTCTGGGATAGAGATGATCCTTACGTTGTGTGTGTGTGTGTGCGTGTGCGTGCATGCGCACATACAGTACCTCGTGCAGTGGGGCCTCGATCCCTGATTGGGGCCTGTGGTGCTACTGCAGCACACGTCCTAAATAATAAAAATGATGGCTGTCCACAGGCCCTGCCCTGGAACATCTTTCCTCTACTCCTCTTATGGAGAGTCTACAGAGTAAGATTTCTGCAGCGGGTTGGACCCAGAGTGGAGAGCTTCCACCCTGTGCTCCCTCTTTGCCCTCAGATTTTCTGATGTGCACAAAGGCAACCAGACCTTGACCCATAATTTACACTGAAATGCAGCCATCTCTGAGCTGAAATGTGACAGCTGTTTCACAGCACACAGCAGCACTACATGAGTAACTGCACTTGTACAGTGGGTTAGGACAAAGTGAAGAAGTACCATAGCAAAGTGAAATTGTAAGGGGGGATTTAAAATAACACAAATATAATTACCTGAGCTGAAATTTGACTAGAACATGACGAGGTTGGGTTAACGTCCTTTTGCTGTTGTGAAAAGAGCCCTAGCATCTTTTATAATGAGCACAGTTAGATATCTCATCCAACAGTAATTGTGATATGTAATAACTATAACAGAAGTATTAGCTATAAAATTCTGGGACACAGTAGTGTAGATCAGAAAACTCGAAGTCAGGGTTGACTCTGGCTCAAATCCTGCTCTGGATTTACTTCCATTGAAGACAGTGAAGTCACTCTGGATTTACACTGGTATAACTGAGAGCAGAATCTTCTCTCAACCTCCATAATTTACATTGTTTGTAAAATTAACAAATATGGATACAGTATTATTTATGGATCAAGACTCTGCTTCAGCGTTTAATTTCCTAGTTCTTCAGTTTGCATTGCATCCAGTCTATTGGTTCATTTCTTTCTTATTTTAATTTTGTTTTTTTTTGGGAGGACTATACAGCATGTACTTATTTGAGAGATACTGACAGTTGTAATTCTCTGGCTAACTATGTGCTTAGATACATCTTTGAAAAAAGTGGCTACTCAAATATTCACTAGCAACTCAGTTTCTGTGAGAAATGCTGGCCTATTGCCAATACAGGATTTCCTTTCAAATAAGACCTTTAGATATAAAATACAGTCTCCTCTCTGCTAGTAGCAGATTTTAGGGCCTTGAAAATTTGCTTCTTGTTGAAGGAGAAATCAATAGTGAGGAGTCTGGATATTATCTTGGTGTGTAAATACGAGTTATATCAGTCCTTGAACAGAGGTGATCACAAACAGCACCCAGGTAATCCCCTCTTTCAAGGATTTCAGCCAAATACCAGTGCCTGGTTTCTGAGGAGTAACTAGTTAGAGAGGATAAGGCAGTGAGCAAACTCTTGCTACTTGCAACAGCTCTACCCTTCAAAAAAGTGCATCACAAAACTAACCATGCATACTTTTTTTCAAAGGCTGAACTGTGCTAAAACACTAAGAAAAAGATCTTGGAAACTGTAACAGTGCCATATAATGACTCACCATAACTATAGTGTGTGTGCGTGTGTGTGTGTATATGGATATGGGGAGAGAGAGAGAAAAGAAAAAAAAAAAGACATTTTAATGGTTACTGAAGACTTCATGGTTCTTGCTGTGCTCCACAAAATAGCTAGTTGGAATGCCATGGTGACAGCACAGACAGAACTCAGATCCTCCTGCTCTAAAAACACAGGCCCTTCCCACTTGAGTTAATGGAGAATGCCCGTTGCTATTAGCAGTAAAAGGCTGACGACACCCAAAAGTTCATATTGCAACCAGTAGAGGAGAATGGTGCCCGTGCACCAACCAGTTCATAAATGTATTATTTTCTCTCTCTCTCCCTCTCTCTCTAAATTCCGAGAACTAATCTGACCATTCAGTGTGTTTGTCAAGAATAGTTGAAGAGAGGCCAATAGGCCGTTCTGTGGCACAGCACGAGGCCGCTCTCCTTTTCATCACTGACAACAGATTCCAGTACGCAGTGTGGTCTGCAAGTCCCAGCTGTAAATTCCTCTCATCTCTTGAAAAACATTGTGCTAGCAGACTTAACTAAACGTATTTTAACTAGTGTGATGATAAACACAATTTTACTCTTCGTGTTGGCAGGGACATTTAAACACAATGATTTGTCTTTAAAATCATTAAGGTTAACCATGGCCTGCTAATGTTTTTAAACACAACTGTCCCTATCTACCCAAAGGGCAAAATTGTGTTTAACATCACACTAGTTAAATATGTTTAGTTAACATGTTTGCTAGCATGCCACTTTCCCCCAGTGTAGACATGGCCCAGATGCTGCAAAGGTGGGCAGGGGATGGATATGCTTCTCCGCTTCCAGAGGAATGTAGTGATATGTTATGTAAAAGGAGTTCAGTGCTTGATGGATGCCCATGATGCAGCCTAGCATCTGGTCAACAGAATGTGAGTCTGAACACAATACTCTGTTCTTGGAACTTGAGTTCAAACCACCTCTGTTACAACAATGCTCTGTGACCTTGGCCAGTTCAGTTAATCTCCTTGCCTCTGATGATGATATGGGTTGTGGATGCGAGTACCTATCATTTCTTTTATTTGTATTTCACTAAGTGGGGGCTGGGCACTAATGAAGGATCAGAGTCCTGTTGTGCTAGATACTCTGCAGATACTCAGTACAAGGACAGTCCTTGCTCCAAAGGAGCTTGTAGACTAGGTTATAAGAAAACGCAATAGGTGAATGATACAGACACACATAGGGCCGCAGAAAGGAGAGGATAAGTTAAAAAGTGAGCAAATTATCATTCAACCAAGTATCATTCAGTTACTCCATTTGCCTCTACTTCAATTTCTAAATGCAGGCATTTGAATGCCTCTCTCCCTTACAGGGGGGGGTATGAGGCTGAATTAGAACTTCAATAGCTTTTCTCATCTTGGAAGCACTTTACAAACATTGTCAGTTGTATTCTTCTCTGAACCCAGAGTGATGTAGGAGAGCTCCCATCCCTGAGAGAGGAACCTAGCTATGAAAAATACATAAATATAGAACAGAGGTTGAACTTCCTTTTTACAGGATAAATGAATTATGTGCTATGAATTGCCATCCCTCCTATCCCAATTGCAAGGAGATGGCCTATAATTATGGTTGGCTAATTTCCTGTAGTTGCATTGAGGGAGGCTCTTGTATCTCTGTTTCCTCAGACGAGCATTTTTTGATTTTCCCACCATTACTGCCTCGACAAGGCATGTTGTACGCACACCTGAATTATAGTATTTAACTGGTAATAGCATACATGAATCTTGCTTTTTCCTTCTTGTGCAAATTGTAAGAGCAGATGCAAACAAAAGATAGAAACGAGTATGACCGATTTTTAAAAATGAAGTACATCTTGAACTAGTCACTGTTGTTCTCTGTCCACTGTAGTAACCTTGGACCATCCCACCTTGCAGATGAAATATTAAATACTTTGCATCTCCATAGTGTCTGCCATTTTGGAATCTCAGAGAATTCTACAAACATCCTTATCATTCCCCTGTGAGAGACCAAGCTGTAAAACCATTGTTATCCCCCCTTTCATAGATGGATTACCAAAGTGCTGAGCAGTTAAAGGACTTGCCCAAGGTTATGTAGTGAGTCAGTGGCAGGACTTGTGTCCTTATTTCCAGTTCTTGTTGTACCCACCAGATGTTTCCTCTGTACATGCAAATGCAAGAGCCAGTGATTCTCCGTGTTCCCTGTGGATATGTCTATACTTACGCGGTAGCTCGACGGCTGGCTATCGAACTTCCAGGTTCGATTTAGCGCGTCTGGTCTGGACGCGATAAATCGATCCCGGCAGTGCTCGCCGTCGACTGCGGTACTCCAGCTCGGCGAGAGGAGTACCGCGGAGTCGACGGGGGAGCCTGCCTGCCGCGTGTGGACCGCGTCTGAACCGCGGTAAGTTCGAACTAAGGGATGTCGACTTCAGCTACGTTATTCACGTAGCTGAAGTTGCGTACCTTAGTTCGAATTGGGGTGTTAGTGTAGACCAGGCCTAAGTCAGAATGCACTTGCATTGACACCTGTGCTAATAGAACGCTGTGCTGATCCAGAGAGCGAATTTCCCAGCGGGCTTGTTTTGGGAAGGAGTCATTGCTGCACTTCCGGCTATGTTATAAAATATGTGTGAGTGCTGCTAATTAAGGGGTCCAGTTCTGCTCTCATTGAAGCCAATCACATAATCAGACTGAACATTTCAAAATAAAATGGCTTTTTTATTGTACAGTGCACCTAGGGTTCTTACAGCTGTAGCATCTTGGCTTTTGCAGTTTCGACTTTGATTTTTGTTACCGGAAGAGAACTAACATAAATGCATGTAATCCTCTAATAGGGCAACCTAGGAACGCTATTAAAGGAAATGTCTATTTCTCTTTGGAGAACTAAAGATGCAGGAAATCAGGCTGCATTTGGTGTCAATGAATAAGAGGTATTGTGGCTACTCTTCAGGAGGTGCAGCTGTCCAGACACTCTTGTTATTAGCGAGATCAAATAAGGAGATAAGATGTTTGGAAGAATCAGTTACAATGTCCAGAAAGGTGTTTAAGGCAGGGATGCCTACTTTTACTTTGCCTGTTCGCTCACCTCCTTGCTGTTATTGCTGAAACTAGCCAGTAATGTTTGTCAGGCAGGCTCCCACCTTCAGCCTGTGAAAAGTAACCTCTTCGGTTTGGCAGGCCTGAGAGCAAACTGCTGAGCAGTCAGCCAGGACCTGTTGTTTTTTTTCTGCCACCGCTCCTGTTGCTCATTTTGAACAAATGGCATTTCACCTTAATATAGCAGCAGTGAATTTTAACCTCTTGGTCCCTATAAAAAGGACAGATTGATTGCTGGTCTCCACCTGGCCATCCGTTTGCTGGTGCTGAATTTTTAGTCTGTGACTAAAAGCTCACAGTGGTACCGCATTTTAACTGCTGTCAGAGTTCCAGCTGTGAAATCTCCCCCTGAATTATCAAAAGTCAGTGAAGCTAACTGCAAAGATCATGGCCGTCCTACTGCTCCAAGGCTAGTGTTTGTGTAACTCGCTGTTCAGTATATGTCCCGCTCTGTGCCCAATCCACAGATACCTGCTACAGAGCATAGTCTTTTAGCTCCAGCTGCAGAGGGTGAGGCTGTTCGTTCTGGAAGTCCCTGGTTCGGTGCCTGTTGTCATGACCAAGATGGTGGTCATGCTATCCGTCTGACTTTAGGAATCTGATGTTATGTCTCTGGAAGACCAATGCCTTCCAGGCCAAATTTCTCAAGGGCATAAACTCCACTGACATAAGCTCCTGCTTTTGCGTGGTGAATTTGGCCTTATGCCAAAGTTTGTGATTAGTGCCTGCTACTAGGTTCTGTTGCTGATCTTCGGAAAACTCCGTTGTACTGAGCTGGGTGCATTATCTGATTGACACCTCCCAAAGAGAGTCTGCTATGGTCAGCTATGATGGTCCTCATCGATGCAGGAACAAACCACTTTCACTTGAAAGAGTGTCTGGAGTGCTTTTTAAATGTGTGAACGCTGCCTCAAATAGCCAGGAAGACCCCAGCAGCTACTGGAGTTGAAAGGAGAATTGTAGTCAGAAAAGGACTTGGAAGAGACCAGATGCAAGAACCTCATGCAGAAGGAGATTTGTGTCCGTCTCTGGGCATGCCCGTATCCTTTTCCATCCCCTTTGTGCCATGCCTAGTAGAACTATAGCACAAAGGGGTGTCTCAGTCCAGCATATCTTGGAGGCAGTGGACTTTGAGTAGCTCCTGTGACATAGTTCTCAAACACCAATAGGGGAAAGGAATTGAGAGACTGAGGAGATAACAGCAGTAAACATTGGCAGTTTCTCTGGCTCATTTATTTACCTGTGGCAGCATGATAGCCCGTATTTAGAAACCTACAGCTTTTTAAGGGAAGTTTTACTTCTTGTTGAAGAGCTGCCCACATGAAATTCTGCTGGCTTTCCACACAAGACACATTCCAGTTAGTGTTTTTGGCTGTAGTTTTTGAAACCTTCTCATATTTTTTTCCTTTGGGGAGGAGGGAACAGCTTTTGAGTAGCTTAAAAGCCATTTTTGGATGGCGTTTGGCAACAGTTTTTCCACAATTTTAAGGTCTGTCCATCTGACATATGGGTTGGTTTCTTAACCCTTTGCATGCTATTCCCGTAGAATTGCTGTACAAAGTACAGCCTTGTGACTCTATTTTTGATTGTGTACTGTACATGAGTTGGTTTCCATGTCTAGACATGCCTTGGAAGTCTACAAAAGTTGTGTTGGACT
The DNA here is from genome assembly GCF_002925995.2 of Terrapene triunguis. NCBI lineage: Eukaryota > Metazoa > Chordata > Testudines > Emydidae > Terrapene > Terrapene triunguis. The sequence goes on along the minus strand of NW_020664448.1, from coordinate 8,655,184 downwards.
ATTCCAATTAGTTTGAAGTTCAGGAGTCAGAACCCAGGCCCTATTAGATGGAGGTAAACAAAAGTTGGTGGTTGTTTTTAAGCATAAACATGTCTTTCTTATTTTTCCACTTTCTACCAAAATATGCTTTATTTTTCAAAAACCATACAAGAAGAAGCACGTACCAAAGAATTCCCAGGACACATTTGCATATGCATTATTTGCTCAGTCACCATTACATACATTCACTTCAGCTCTACTTCTGATCCCACATGAAAAATTAATCTTCTCCATGTCAACTTGCAAATGGTCTCTCTAAAGTCTCTCTTTTAATATTCTCTCGGTAACATAGAAGCTGTTGTAACGCCCCCCCAGATATGAGGAACTGGTGTCCCAGATGAATAAGCGCAAGCCTGAGTTGTATTTGATGGAATTTAGTGCTCTGATTTTTTTTTCCCTATACATAATATTTTGCTCTTAAAGGAGTTTCTATTTGTGTAACCTAAAGTATTTTACAAATTTCAGCATGGAGCTCCTGTGAGCTGTGGAAACTCTTCACCCTCATCCCTTATTAGTACATCTCCCATCTGACAAAGCAGCTGAGAAGCAGTGTGGAGGGTCCAGGTCTCCTTTATATCCTCTGTGGTGGGAAAAATCCCTTTGACTTTTCCATGAAGGTGATGAGGGAATTGAACTTTGCCAAAAGAAAACATTGCGGGAAACTCCATGCAGTTTATCCACGTAGGGGGCATGATCTTGGCTTACATTTGCATCCCACAGCCCTTTGCAAATGAAAGTTATTCTATTTTTATATATATATATATATATATATATATATAAATGTAATGCAACAGCATGTCTGGACCTGAGCTCTTTGCAATACATAGGCCTGCAGGGGATAATTGTATGGCTGAAGTATTTAGCCTTAGCTTTGAATTTGTATTAACTGTAATATTATCTGTATACATAACTACTGCTGTTTGAACTTTGTTTGGGTTAATTTCCTCTATTTATGGCAGTTTTAAAACAAAAAGATGTAATGGAAAAACTCCCTATAGCAATAGAAATTATGTAAATTCATTTTCTTAGGGAATCTTTTGAGTCCCCCTGTGGCCTATTAGTTAAAGATCTAGCTGGCAGAAGTAGCCTCTCGATCTAGTGCATAGATTGACACAACAGGCCTTTTGAATTCTAGAGGCGCAGAGGTGGATCAGGTGGACAGCACTGTGCACTGAATATCTGGGTTTGTAGCTTTACCATGGATATACGGTGACCTTAGGCAAGTCATTTTAACTCTGTACCTGTTTCATGTCTGTAAAATAGAAACAGGACTTTTCACTGTGGTGAGTATTCTGAAAAATCTCACTAGAATTCCCACATTTGTGACAACCTCCTCAGGGGCATCATATCAGTAGTGGGGACTGAACCCTGGATCCAAAAGCATGAGCCTATTCTCCCTGAGCTAAAAGCCAGCTCTGATCATTCAAAGGCCTTACAGACTCATGACCTTTTATGTGGTCTAGCCACTAGAGGAGGACAGAGTTACTGTGTAGGTTTGGGTTACATAAATGACAGTTATTGCTGGTTCAAGACTTCTGAAAGTGCTGGCTCCTGACCACTTCTGTAACCATTGTATTCTGCCACACTGAACAATAGTAATTTATTTGTATTACTAGTAGCTGAAAGCTCATGTTGTGAGACAGGTGTAGCAGTTGGGCCAAGTAATCCACCATCTGTGCAGTCTCCCTCATATAACCAATGAAATTGTTGCATGTGAATTAGCTGTTGCCTAAGGGTGGTGATTGGTCGAGTGACCTCTGATATCACAATGGGCTAGGACGCTTGGCATGGCATAAATACATGCCATACTCTAGCTGAAAGCCAGTAATGTTGCACGGGTGTAATTTGTAAAGTCAAAATGGCTGAGAACGTTAAAATTGGATGGTAACAGACCGCAAACCCCAGTGATGATTGAACCTGGTGATATTCTAAACAAAAAGAGCTCTGAACCATGCTGGTAACTGTTTTGATTGCTTCACACTGACTCAATAGATATTTTAGGCTTCAGAGTGACACACAGAAGGTGACAGTCCTGGAATCTTGTTATATAGAGGCTAGAACCTAGAGGCTCCTGTCATGAATCAGGGACCATTGCACAAGGCACGATGCATAACAATAAAAGTAATAATATCACCTAGCTCTAACATAGTGATTTTCCTCAGTAGAGCTCAAAATGCTTAACGCGGGAGGTTAATATCACCCCCATCTGTAAAATGGGGTTAACTGAGGCATATAGAGAGGAAGTGACTTACCCATGGTCACTCAGCAGGTCAGTGGCAGAGCTAGGAATGGAAGCTAGGTCTCCCGAGTCCTACTCCAGTACTCTGTCCCCTACAGACACCGCACTGTCTCCCATAAATATAAAGTATAAATAAATGCATTTTATTTTATATATTTGTAAAATATAAAAATAAATCACAATATAAATGTAGGCACATAATGAAAAGACTATCTCTGCCTCAAAGAGTTTACAATCTAACCTTGGTTAATAGATTTTTGGTCTGAATAGACGTTGATGTCTGCAGGAAAAATGCTGGCCTGTTGTGGTGAAGCAGTCATAGTGTAGGCTGTGGTGATTCTGCGCTCAAGATCCTTAGATGTTCTTTTTTTTGGGGTGAGGTGGGGGAGTAAGGGTGAAGTTAGGGGGCATGTTCTACATTCTTCTTTGTAAAATCCCTTTACAATACAAATGTTGCACACTATTGAAGTGTTCCATGTTACAGACTAGAATTCTGGAAAATTCACCTTTTTCACAAACACACCTGTTTTGGATTTAGAAGAATGCAAATAACATCTAACTTTTTTTCTTTTTTTGTTTTTCCCTACTCCTACAGTAAAGGACAATATCAAGTCACCTGAGACAGCCCTACGTGCTAAAAACCTCACATGCCTTGTTTTGCTGAATTTTATTCCCTCTGTACTATCTAATAGTATTTTCTCTTTTTATATATATATATATATATAAATAAAAAAAACAAGGATAGTTAACAGATGCACCATAGCTGATCTAACAGATAATTTAAAAAGTCTAATTTATTCTTCATTTACTTTTTTTTTATTTCACTCTTAGGCTGGTCAAGTTCTACTTTTTCTCTTTGTCAGTTTCACTCTCTGGTTCTATTATATACTATAATCTCCCTTGGGAAATGATAGAAGCTCTGTCACTTGAGTTATCAAATTCTAGACTGGACAAAAAGACCCAAGGAACAGTCTTGCAGTAGCAAGAAGGTTAGATGCCCTCATCCGAGTTTTGACTCTTAACTGTTGTGAAGAGTCACTATTTGCCTCTTGCCTGATGTCTTGGGTTCAGAACGCTGCAGGGTGATATTGATCTGATCAAAATAACCCAAACTACTGTCTCCCTTAAATTAAAGGGATACTTTTCCATTTGAAATTTATTTAATTAATAAATGAGTTTAAACCCTTAAGTCCTCCTATTAATAATTTTTTGATCCCATTAAAGTCTGTCATCAAGCAGGGAAACCTGACTGACTCTACAGGGAAGACAGTGAAACTTACTATATACAAGTGCTATCAGATACATACATTTAAAAAAACTGGGGCAGGGAAACAAGAAAATGTTGTTTGTTCTAATCTTTTTAATAATGATGTTAGGTTTTATTTGTTATAATAATGGGGGGAAATATTCAGGTAGAAGTTAGATTCTTTCCTTCCACTCCTGACTCTTGCTTTTATTATTTTTTTTTATATGTAGGGTTTTGAAAACATTGGCAGTTCTCCTTAAAAATGTCTAAACATGTTTGGTTTAATATGTTGTAAAGCAAAACATCTGTGCTTCAGAGCTGAGATTTGAGACACCAGTTGCAGCCTGGAACTAGTGTTGTTTGAATTACATCTTCCTAAATGTAGTGGGGGTTCTAATGGAACTGCCAACACAGCATTTGGCTGCTATAATAGAAGAAAAGTGTGTGTGCGTGTATATATCAAGAGGAGGGTGTGCATTGACATGCAGAGAAATGGGTGCTGATACGGCACGCACTTAACTTTGCTCACATGTGTAGTCCTGTTGAAGCTGGGTTCCATGTAGGAGTGATCACTTTTTTTTTTTTAATATAGATACTTCAACATTTTGTAACTAGTTTGTAATTGTAATTCCAACTACAAGGCCAAATTTTGTCCTGTGAGGTTTTCTGTAGTCAATACATATAGTCTAGCAGAGGTGGGCAAACTGCAGCCCACAGGCCACATCTGACCCGCGGGACCGTCCTGCCCAGCCCTTGAGCTTCCGGCTGGGGAGGCTAGCCCCCGGCCCCTCCCCTGCTGTCTCCCCTCCCCCGCAGCCTCAGCTCACCATGCCACCAGCGCTCTGGGCAGCAGGGCTGCGAGCTCCTGCCGGGCAGCACAGCTGCATGAGCTGCCGGCCTGCCCTGGTGCTCTGAGCGGCATGGTAAGTGGGGTGGGGAGAGGGGGGGTTGGATAAGGGGCAGGCGGTCCCAGGGAACAGGGGGCGGTTGGATAGGCGTTGGAGTCCCGGGGGGCCTGTCAAGGGGCAGGGGTGTGGATAGGGGTCGGGGCAGTCAGGGGACAGGGAGGAGGGGTGGTTGGATGGGGGTGGGGTCCCGGGTTAGGGATAGGGGGTCCTGGGAGGGGGCAGTCAGGGGACAAGAAGCGGGGGGGGGGGGGGGGAGGGGTCGGGGCTTCTGGGGGGGGCAGTCAGGGGGCGGATGGAGGGCAGGGGCCCAGGCTGTTTGGGGAGGCACAGCCTTCCCTACCCGGCCCTCCATACAGTTTCGGAACCCTGATGTGGCCCTCAGGCCAAAAAGTTTGCCCACTCCTGGTCTACAGTGTACCATTATAAACCCTTGCAGTCCCTTCTGACCCTGTGGTTCTATGATTCTATTATTCTAATATTGGACAGATATAATGTAAATGTGCGTCAATAACCTTTTAGTTTATATTGTCTATCTATTTAGCTGTGCTCTATTGTTCAGCTCTTTGTCAGTAGTGGGGGATGTTTAATAAACAAAATTACTTACCCATGACACTTCTGTCAATAGGACATCTTAATACTATTTAACGGACTCTGAAGAGTGACATTTATCTTTTTCCTGCCCTTTGCCTGGCAGTACCTCCCTGCTCTTGTGGACTGTGCAGCAACACCACCCTCTTTCAGATCTCCCTTCATAATTCACTATCTCTGTGCTACAGCCGTGCCATCTACTCTACTCCAGCACCTAATCATCTGAAAGCCAATGTTACAAAAAGGTACTAAATAAAATAAAACAGCTAGTATGATTGGCTGGGCCCATAAGGAACAGCCCTCCTCAAAGCTGTAACAAAGCAGCCTTTGGCGGGACACTGCTGAGAATATCAATTCAGGACAAATTGCTTAGAGCAGGGCAGTCACAGCCTAAGGTCTTTGACTACTAAGGCACACCAAACCAGCCAAACAGAGAGGACTTCGGTTTTACCCCATTGGCTAGCCAGAAGTCATACAAGCAATTCTCTCAGACGCTCCAGTTTCCCAGCATCACCACCAGCACCACTCCTTATGGGGATGAATGGTTATGAAAACCAATACCCCAATAAAAGAAAAAGGGTTCTCCCGATCCCAAAGGACCAAGCCCCAGATCCAGGTCAATATACAAGTCAGATCTTACCCACAAATTACGCTGTTGCCAATCCTGTAGAATCTAAAATCTAAAGGTTTATTCATAAAAAGAAAGAAATATAGATAAGAGTTAAAATTGGTTAAATGGAATCAAATACATACAACATTTGCAAAGTTCTTAGTTCAGGCTTGTTTCAGGCTGATGGGATTACTGCTGATTTTAAACCATCAAGTCTATGGAGTATAAACATCCCAGCTTGGATGGGTCGTTCAGTCCTTTGTTCAGAGCTTCAGTTTCAAGCACAGTTCTTCCAGAGGTCAGAAGCAGGATTGAAGACAAAATGAAGATGTCTCCCAGAGGTCTGATATAGTTTCTCCCATGTGAAAGATCCCCATTGTTCTTTCTGGGCAAAGTCACAGGAGCAAGATGGAGTTTGGAGTCACATGGGCAAATCACATGTCCATGCATGACTCAGTTTGCAGGTAGAGCAGCCATTGCTCACATGCTACCTTGAACGTTCCCAGGAAGGCTCCTCAGATGTGGATTGGAGTCTCCCAAGGTCCATTGTCAGTTAAGTGTTTCTTGATTGGGCACTTAATCAGAAAAATCCTTTCTCAAGAAGCTGAAAGATCCTTTCTCAAAATGCTTCATTAATGCTACTTAGAATCAAACACATTGAGATACAAGTACATAGCCAATATTTATAACTTCACATACAAAAATGGTACACACATACAGACAGCATAATCATAACCAGCAAATTACAACCTTTTCATAGACCCCTCACTTGATCTCCTTAGTACAAGATTTGGTGCAACTATAGGACCTTGGTTGCAACAATGATCTATATGGTCACAGTTCATATCAGTAACGTCACAAAAGCTCAGTATTCCCTTCCTTTTGTTTTCCAGTGCATTTGCGCACTCTCTCCTGCAATCCCTTTACCCATCCTGGAGATGGATCTGTTGTCCTAGTTATTATGTTATTGTCTATGGCACCCTGATCCAGCAGAGTGATCCATACCGGTTAATTCTTAAGCCTAGGTTGAATCCTAGGGATTTTAATTGTTCTCTATGTGGGCAGATCCCTCTGCAGGATCAGGGCTTAGTTTTTGGGACCCGAATCTCTAGCAGTTGAAATACTACACTTTTTCGATTGAGGTCCATGGGAATTTTGCTATTGAAGTTCTTTAGGACAGAGACCTATTTTATTGGTTTTATTTTAAAGCTCTGAGAACACAGTTCATTGTTATTGAGGACACTTTTTGTCTTGATTCCTGGGGAAAAGCCTATTTCCTGATCTCCAGAGTGTGTCAAAGAGTAGCTTAGGGTAACTCATCTTCTGGCTGATCTGAGAAAGGCCTGGCCTTTGAACCTCGGTATTCACTTGAGGTTTCCTTGGGAAGAGTAGTGGGTGGAAATCGCTGCCATTGTACATGCTTACACCAGGTCTGAATTTGGCCTCAAATGTAAACCCTGCCCCAAGCAGAGTTGCTATATCTCAGAGAGGGAGAAGAGCCAGAGGCTCCATGAAGTTTATTAAGGACACCACACTTGGCCATCTATTTTGCGTGGGAGGTGCTCAGGTACTACCAAGATTGAAGGTTGGTGTTAGCCTAAAACTCTAGGATAGGAAGATCATGTGAAAAGCCCATGGGGCAAATACATGAGTGTGAGGGCATGTCAGGCTTGCAACGTCACTCCTTTTAAAAGGAGAACTCAATTGCCTCAAAGCAATTAACATTTCCCAGCTGGCTTTTGAATCATTACCCTGAACTTAGCCTGCTTATTCTGTTACCCTGAGTGACTGTGCATTGTATGTTCAGTGGTCAGGATGTCAAAGATAAGGAGGAATCTTCTGTCCCCATCCAAACAGACACATGGAAGAGCAGTGCAAAGAGCAGATAAAAGAAACTATCCAGGCTGTAGAAAGCACAATGGAAAAATACTAGAGCGGGAAACCAGGCTCAGTTGGGAGAACTAATATGTGAAGTGAGCCAAATGTAGGGAGAATAAAACTGACTTGGAAAGAAACTAAATTAATTTCCAGTTTTAATTCCCTGGGGAATAAATCTCAGGGCACTTATATACTGCAGATAAATTCCTTGCCCATGGCACATGCTGAACAAAATACTAACCCAGAAAAATATCTTAATCATCCACAAACTCGGCTGTGCCTCATGCAGACGATTGGGGGGAAAAAGTCAGGCTCAAAAAAAAGGTAGGATTCTACTGACTTTACTCCCACGAATAGGTCCCAGTGAGGGTCCTGGCAACAAGACCAAGCACAGAACTTCCCACAGGAGCTGGGTGGGGTGGGCAGTAGGTCTCTGTCAGAAGGGAGCAGTCTGGGGGGCAAGCACACCATGCTATCCCACTAATATGTTTCAGAGACGAAAGAGCTGCCTGTGGCCCCATTGTGCTGGGGTGCCCCCTTTAAGATATTTCTTTGGGAAGTGGAGGATCTGGTTTGGAGAAGGTGTTGGAAAGAGATGTATGCACTGGGACTTAAAGTGAGGAGGCCCATAGATTTCCCCTGCCCTCTTTTTCCCCCCTCAGGTGTTCCCTTACCCCCAACCAGCAGCCTGACCCCCTTGGTCCATGAGCCCCTACGCACACCCTCTCCAAATTTCAGTGAGTGGTGTTGCGACTTGGTGCATGGGGTCGCAGTGCCACTTATGTCTGGCTAGGTCCAAAAGTGGTTGGATCATGGCCCAAGTGGTACCTCCGCTCCCGGGTTCATGGTCCTGGTTATCTGTAGATAACCCTACGGTTCATAATATGCTTCTGGGAAGAAATAAAATCTCGCCCTCTGACAGTGATTTGTGGAGCATTTTTCTTCCTTTTGTGCCTCTTCTGGATTTCACTATGGGTGAGTGTGATGCAACTCCTACTTATTAATTTTAAGTAATAATGCTTAGCAGATCACAACTGAATAATGAGGAGTTGTTTTACTCTGAATCAGTAACTAAAAAATACTAAGTGCCATGTCAAAGTTCCTTTGAGATCCACTAGTCCCTGGCCAGTGAGAACAACAATTATGGTGGTTAAAATACACTTGCTCGGTTAAGAGAGAAAGAGGAAAGAAAAATTTATTAATATGCAACTGAGTCATCAGAAAAAGTCCCTTGGCTAAAAGTTACAGAAGCAAGAAAACTTTATAAGAGTAATGTAACTTTTTGATTAGTCCAGTGCTGACAGTTTTAGGATCTGTGCACTGTGTTTATATATAATGCCAAGAGTTCATAATCGAAGGCCCCAGTCCTGCAAGGAGCTCTGTGCAGGTGAAACCCCACACCATGGGGACCCCACTGAATTCAGTGAGATTTGATGCAGAGGTCTGCATTCAGAGCTCATTGCAGGTTGTGGGGGTTGGGATTACTTAAGGCCTTTCCTTGGCACAAAAGCTGCTGTACTACTTTAACTAGATCAGTATTCACCCACAAAAGCTTATGCTCCAATACATCTGTTAGTCTATAAGGTGCCACAGGACTCTTTTTGTTGCTTTTTAAAGATCCAGACTAACACGGCTACCCCTCTGATACTAGATCAGTATTGTTAAAATGGTCCAACTTCCCTAGTGTGGCTGCAGCTATACCGCTATAAAGGTGCTTAGACTGGTATTGCTTACACCTGTAAGGGAACGGGATTAAGCTATACCAGTATTTTACCTCAGTATAACTGTGTTCACACTAGGGGTTGTATGAGTATAACTATTCTGGTAAATCATTCCCGTACCAACATATTTATATGGTACAAAACTATGTATAGACCTGACCTAAGTGAGTTAGGAGTACAAATCCCGTTGACTTGTTTTCTTGTGCTCCTAACTCATTGAGGCACTTCAGAAAATTCCACCTAGGGCCTAAAAGTTAGCCACGTTGAGTTCAGGACACACTGGGAAGCCTAGAGGTGCCCTTCTGGTTTTTATAAGTGGGAAATGAATGAAGAGAGAAATGGTTTGATAAACTGGGAGAAGGCAGAGATTTTTAACTCCTCATGTCTTGCTCAACCCATGTTATTTTTTCTGTATTTCTTGCTCGTTCCATCCTTGCTTATTCACACCCTTTGTTTAGTTTTAGTTCTGGTATTTAATCTCTTCGTTTTGTTTGTTTATGGCTTTGGCAACTGGCTTGTCTTGTTTCAGTTTTGGGTCATTATTTCATACGATTAGTCTTGGAGTCTAACAAAGAGGATCAGACATACCCTACAGTTATGTCAGAGCTGTTTAGCATTCATAAATGTAAATATGAGAAAGCTACAAACAAGTTTATCTTTAAGTTTCCTGAGAAGATAAGTTTGAATGTTGGATGGCTTCAGGGAACTGGCAATGGGAGTCAGATGTGACCGGGTGAAATATATCCCAGGTTTTGAAGGACCAAAGGGATCTCTGGTCCAGAACCAGTGCTAAGGAAGTTTTTACTGGTCCAGAAAGAACTTGCATTGATTTACCAAAGTTTTCTAGCTTTGACAAGTCATGAAGCGTGAAACATTTTAACAGTGGTGTCACTCATTTAATTTTAAGAGGGATGTCAGTTTTTCTTGGTATTATTGCTGTTTGTGACAGGGTCTGCTTACCCGGCACTAGCCCAGACAGGGTTAAGCCCATATTATTGACCGTGGAAGTCCCGCTTCCCAGGCGGGACTGGGCATGCTCCAAATGCTCTAGCAGTATAAAGGGAGGGAGCCCAGCTCATTCTGGGCTGGAGGCTGCAGGGGAAGGACCTGTCTGGGAAGCTGCTGCAGAGGACCAGCCACAGCCCCTGACTGCTCTGGGAACCAGAGCCTCCCTGGGCCCGCTTGGACCCCTGCGACCGGAGGAGCCACAGGAGAAGCCTCGTGGGAGACCTCAATGTGGATACTGGTAGAAAGTGACCCATGGAGGGTGATGGAGTGGTACCTCCCACCCGGGAAAATTTAGTGTGTTTCCCCCCTGCTTAGTCAGTGGCAAATTGCTACGCCACTGTTAGGGCCCTGGGTCGGGGCCCTGTGGAGTCAGGTGGGCCCAGAACCCCCTACCGGGGCCGCCACACCCCTTGATGGGCACCCCCATTGAACTCTGACCACTAGGCCATGCTGCCCTGCACCCCAAGGGTGGCTCTGTTGAACTCCGGCTGCTCGTCCATGCTGCCCCGATCCTAGGCCCATCACCTGTGTTTTGGACTTCAGACCCTGACCCGGTCATCTGGAAAGCCTGAGAGTGGATTCGTAGGTGGTGCGCTTTCACTCTCTACCCTCTGTTTGTGTGACGGGAGGGGGGCATAGACCACCACACATGGTGGAGAATGTGGGCATTGACCAGGACCTGCTGAAAGGTCCAGGGAAAGGAATCCAGGCGATGGGAGCCCCACTGCCGTCCAAGATGGATCCTGAGAAGCTTCTAAAGTGGATGCTGGAGAGTCAGCAAGATCAGGCTGCCCAACAGCGGCAGCAACAGGCTCAGATGATGTAGCAGATGGCCAGCAGCAGCAGCTGCAGATGACCCAGCATCAGGAACAGCAGCAGCAACTCCTTCGTGAGTTGGCTGCACAGCAACAAGTACAACAAGAACGCCTGGTCCAGCAGGTGGCAACTCCTATTATGTCAAGTATCAGAGGGGTAGCCGTGTTAATCTGGATCTGTAAAAAGCAACAGAGAGTCCTATGGCACCTTTAAGACTAACAGATGTATTGGAGCATAAGCTTTCGTGGGTGAATACCCACTTCGTCAGATGTATGCTCCAATACATTTGTTAGTCTTAAAGGTGCCATAGGACTCTCTGTAACTCTATTATGCCCGCTGGGAGCCCCAGCCCCCGCACCCACAGGGGCAGGATCCAGAGAGACTTTGGTGGGGCTCGACCACGGGCCATGGCCCAACAAGTACGGGACCACTGTTGGAGATGGTTGGACCTGGAAGGCTTGACTGGGCCCCAGGTGGCAGAGATGGTGGCACTAGATCAGTTCACCCAGATCCTCCTGGCAGGAGGAAGAGCATGGGTGCAACGCCACTGCCCGGTGACCCTGTCAGCAGCCGTGAGCCTGATGGAGGACTATCTGGCATCCGAGGGGGCCGAGGCACCAACCCGGGGATCTGGAAACGTGAGCAGAAGGGACGGGCCAGGCAAGGGAAGCCCACGAAAGGTTATGCTCAAATAAATTTGTTAGTCTCTAAGGTGCCACAAGTACTCCTGTTCTTTTTGGATTTCCACAGGGAGTGGAGGCCCGGGAACCCCCGTCCATCGCCTGCCCCACACTCACTAAGCCCCCCAGCCCCGAACCCAGGTCTCCTGAACTCTGATTCGAAGTGATCGGCACCCACAAAAGGGACCAAGCCCGCCAAAAGAAGGCCCTGGGCTCACGGAAGCCTGAGATCGCTGCTGGAGTGTGGCCAAGAGGGGCATTTTCGACGGGAATGTCCGTTCATGGACTTCAACTATGGGCAAGTCTGGGTCATCGGTCAAAGAGCTTGGAAAAGAGGCCTGGGAAAGTTCTTGGTCCCTGTACAGGTCGAAGAGACCCCCACAAAGGCCCTTGTGGACTCGGGATGTAGCCAGATCCTCATACGGGAGGGGCTGGTCCCCAACCTTAAACTCTCTGGTGAACAGATGCACTTACAATGTGTCCATGGGGATATCCATCCTTATCCCACAGCCTGGGTGAGGATTGAAATTTGCCACCGGGAGGAAGTCCTCCACGTGGGCGTGGTCCCCAGATTGGCCTACCCCATTGTGCTGGGGCAATCTTGCCCGGAATTTAGGGAGATCCTCCGGAAGTATGAACCGCCCACCCCGCGAGCAGAAGGGGCTAGGTCTCCAGGGAAGGGGCTACTCGGACACGCAACGGAGGCAGACCCCGGGGAAGGAACATCTACAGCTAAGAAGGCGCCCGTCAACCCCCGCACCGTGATGTACCCGTCCATGGAAGATGCGCAGGTAGAGCTGGAATGAGATATAGATTTCATACAGCAGAGAGAGGACCCGACCCTCAGTAGGGCCTGGGAGCAGGCCACTGCCCCAGGCTCGGGGGGGAACGCACCTTCGAGTCTTCCACGGGGGCCCCGATTTGAGATCTGGTGGGATTGCCTATATCGGGTGGTACAGAAACTGCAAACACCCGAGCCGCTCCATCAGCTGTTGGTCCCCTGGAGGTTGCGACGAAGCTTCCTACAGTTAGCCCATGCTACCCCTGGGCAGGACACCTGGGGTGGGAAAAGACTCTCTCCAGAGGGTGGCCCGCTGTTTTTTTTGGCCCAGCATTCACCAAGAGGTCCGAAACTATTGCGCATCTTGCCCGGAATGCCAGCAGACTGGCCCAGGTGTACCCCGGGCACCCCGATACCCCCTGCCAGTGGTCAGCATACCCTTTGAATGCATCAGGATGGACCTGGTTGGCCCTCCGGAAAGAAGTAAGACAGGGAATCAATTTATTCTAGTGATCGTGGACTACGTGACACGTTATCCCGAAGCTGTCCCCCTTCGACCAGCCACGGCGCCTGTGATTGCCGCCGAACTCATGAAGGTCTTTGCTAGGGTCGGGATACCCCCGAAGATCCTGACTGACCAGGGCACTAACGTATCCTCTAAATTGATAGTAGAGCTGTGCCACCTCCTGAATATACGGACACTCCAGATGTCAGTCTACCACCTACAAACGGACGGTCTAGCAGAGCGCTTTAACGGTACCCTGAAGTCCATGTTGCGGAAATTCGTGGAGGAGAACCCCAGTCATTGGAATGCACTATTGCCAGCCCTGCTGTTCGCTATAACTCTTGTATGGCAGGCAACCCAGAGAGATCCTTGACCTCCTGAGAGAAGACTGGGAGGCACAAGAGACATGGGTACTCAGGACTACCCAGTATGTGCTACGCCTCCGAGAGTGGCTCCGGGCCCTAGGTGCTTTCACCCAAGAGAACCCGATGTGGGCCCCAAAGACACAAGAACGGCTCTATAACAGAGGAACCAAGCGGGTTGGACCAGTAGATTATGAAGTCTGGCTGCCAGGACGACAGAGGGAGACCCGTACGTACTGCGTGAATCTTTTGAGGGCCAGGGAGGCCTTGTTCATTGCCCCAGACTGAGAACTTGGACTCCTAATGGGGGAACCCCCGGATCCAAGGCCGCTACGCTCAGGGAAGGCCTTGCCCCTGCACAGCAGGAGCAAATACAGCAGCTCATAAGGGACTTCCCTGACGTTCTATCAACTCGCTTGGGATGAACTAACCTTATGAGCCATCACATTGCGACAACACCCAGTCAGAGAGTGAGGGCCGACCACAGACCGCTGCCCTGGAAGATGTGGGCTACAGTACGACAGGAACGGGATACAATGCTTGAGATGAGGGTGGTCAGGGGTTTGAAGAGTGAATGGCGAAGCCCAATCGTTCTGGTCACAAAACCAGATGGGACCACTCGATTCTGTATCGATTTCCGGAAGGTCAACGCTATCTCCTGGTTTGATGCGTACCCAATGCCCCATATAGAAGAAATCATAGAACAACTCGGGGGAGTGAAGTATTTGTCGACCCTAGATTTAAACAAAGGGTACTGGCACATTCCCCTAACACCAAACTCTCGGGGGGGGGGGGGGGGAAACGGCCTTTCTGACACCATTCGGCCTCTTCCACATTCAGGCTACATGGGGCTGCAGCTACTTTTCAGCGGCTGATGAATAAGATCTTGCTGCCTCACGATCAGTGTAGTCTACAGTAGTACCTGGGAGGACAACCTACAACACTTTGCTGGGGTGTTCCAGGCTCTTAGAGAAGCCGGCCAACCCGGTGAAGTACCATCTCGGGCAGGAAGAGGTAACATACCTCGGGTACGTAGTAGGGGGAGGGAAATTGCACCCCCTAATTAATAAGGTACAAGCCCTTATGGATACACCCACGCCCAAGACGAAGAAACGTACGCCAATTTTTGGGACTGGCCGGGTACTGTCGCCATTTCGTACCAGACTTCGCGACCATAGCCGCCCCCATTTCGGACCTGACAAAGAACTCTCAGTCGTGACAGGTGCGATGGTCTGACCAGTGCGATGAGGCCTTCAAGACTCTGAAAGAGCAACTGACACAGGAACCTGTCCTGCGACACCCCGACTTTGCAAAGGAGTTCATACTCCAAACAGACACCTCAGAGGTGGGCTTAGGGGCCGTACTCTCCCAAGAGCTGGAGGGGGAAGAATCTCCAGTAATGTACCTGAGTCGCAAATTATTTCCTCGGGAACAACACTACTCAACAACAGAAAAAAAGGCCCTGGCCGTGAAATGGGCTATTGAGGCCTTACACTATTACCTGCTGGGGACCACCTTTAAATTAATCACAGACCATGCCCCCCTCAGGTGGATACACAGCATGAAGGACACGAACCCCCGGATTATGCGCTGGTACCTCTCACTCCAACCCTACGACTTCTGTGTGTTTCATCATCCGGGTAAGACCCACGTTAATGCAGATTTTTTTTCTAGACAGGGAGGGGAGGAAGAGGAGACGAGCCACCCTCGGAGGCTCTTCTTAAAGAGGAGGGTGTGTCACAGGGTCTGCTTACCCGCACTAGCCCAGACAGGGTTAAGCCCCATATTATTGACAGCAGAAGTCCTGCCTCCCAGACGGGACTGGGCATGCTCCAAATGCTCTAGCAGTATAAAGGGAGGGAACCCAGCTCATTCTGGGCTGGAGGCTTCAGGGGAAGAACCTGTCTGGGAAGCTCCTGCAGAGGACCAGCCACAGCCTCTGATTGCTCTGGGAACCAGAGCCTCCCTCGGCCTGCTTGGACCCCTGCGACCGGAGGAGCCACAGGAGGTGACCGGCACAACAGACCACGGAGCATCCGAAGCCTTATGGGAGATCTCAACGCGGATACTAGTAGGAAGTGACCCAGGGAGGGTGACGGAGTAGTACCTCCCACCCGGGAAACCTCAGCGTGTTTCGGTGGGGACTCCCCATTGAGTCAGTGGCAAATTGCTCCGCCACTGTTAGGGCCCTGGGTCAGGGCCTGGTGGAGTCTGGTGGGCCTGGGTCCCCCTACCGGGGCTGCCACACCCCTTGATGCCCCCCCCCTTGAACTCTGGCCGCTAGGCCATGCTGCCCTGCACCCCAAGGGTGGCTCTATTAGACTCTGGCCACTAGGCCACGCTGCCCTGAATTCCAAGGTCGGCTCTATTGAACTCCGGCCGGTAGGACGCACTGCCCTGATCCTAGGGGCCATCACTTGTGTTTTGGACTTTGGAACCTGACCCGGTCATCTGGAAAGCCTGGGAGTGGACTCGTAGGTGGTGCGCTTCCGCCCTCTACCCCCTGTTTGTGTGACGAGGGGGCAGTGTAGACCGCCACACTGTTGTTTGTTACCAGGTGTGTAACATTTGCATAGTTCCACAAAACTTTAACATAAAAAAAAAAAAAGGCTTAAAGGGACAAGATTCTCTGCTGTTCCAAGTTCTCACTCTGAAGATGGGGCTGGAAGGACATCATGGAGCTTGTTACACTCTTCTTGGCCCTTGTGCAGGGTAGACTCAAGGGACCATCCACCAGACCTGAGCATAGTCACAGCAGATCTATTAGTAAGTTATTGGCAACTGATGCTGTTTGGCCCTGGCAAAATGAGTTGTCCATTAAATGAATCAATCCAGTTCATCTTGACCACTTGTGTATGTCACGCAAATCACCATCCCATTAGTCACTAACTGTTGACGCCTGTTGGTTTGTAGGCTTGGTGGAAAGGCCAAGGATTAACTAGATGTAGCAGCTGAGCCGGCCTCTCACCTCGTTTGCCGTCATGCCTACCAAAAACTCCACAGTGGTTGGGCAGCCCTTGTGCTGTGACCAGTGCCTATCATGCAGACCAGTGTTGTCTCATTGTTAACTTGTCTGTTGTATCTGCCTGTTATCTCTTGTCTTCTATTTGGGTTGTAAACTCTTTGAGGCTGGGACGTCTTTTTTGTTCTGTTTGTTCAACACCTTGCACAGTGGGGCCCTGAGCAGTGGTTGGGGGACTCCCAGGTGCTGCTGCAACACAAATGATAATCTCAGGACTGTTCCCTCCCGGTGGGGTGGAGGCATAGTGGCAGGCTAATGGAGAGAGGCTTGTGTTGCTCATACTGCATTTGTTTTTTGACTCAGCCCCTCCCCTGGGGCCACCCATCCAGGCCATATCCAAGCTTTGCTATTTCTACCTGCATAATGTTTCTATCAGTCAAGCTCTTCCACCTGTCCAGATTCCTAAGATTCTTGTTCAAACCTTCATCTCATGCCTTGACTGCTGTAATCTCCTCCTCTGCTGGCCTTGATGCCAACCTTATTGTCTACTGAAAAAGTAGGTGCAAGGATCATCTTCCTGTCTCATTACTCTGACCACATCACCCTCCTCTTTGCATCCCTCCGCTGGTTCCTCCTCCTACCCCACCAAATACAGTTTAAGGACGCTTATAAGGCCTTTCCCCATTTAGCCAATGCTGTCTCTGCTCTACTAGCTTATTAGGTTGTCAGCCTTGCCTTCCCCTTGCCAATGAGGGCAGGCTTGATTGCCAGCTTCTCTGTTGATTCCCATGCTGTCCCCTGTTCCTGGGAAAACTCCCTGACAAAAATAATAAGCCTTCCACCTTATCCTGTTTTTAAAACACTCTTTTAAAATCTTTCCTCAGCCATAGTGCCACTGAGTTGCTACCTCCTGGCATTACTTAGGCAGGTGGTGAGCAACGATTTTGGCTTTATGCCAAACTCTGTTCATTTTATCGTTAGCTCATTTTCCTATTTACTAACCCCTCCCCCCCACACCGCATTCCCCCAATTTTTTTCCTTTTCATCTACTTGTTACATCCTGCCAGACGCAGATTGTGCACTCCCTGGGGCCGGGATGTCTCCTGTGCCATTGGTCTGCACAGTGCCTAGCACAATGGGGCCCAGTTATCAGAATATGAACACTAACATGTTCTCTTTAGAAAGAGAAAACTAGTGGCTTAGTCCAAACCAGATGCATTGGGAGCAAAATGTTTAATGAAACCTAGGACCTGTCTCTCCAAGGCTTACGTAGTAGCGCATGCAGGGTTCCTTACGGAAACTGAGCAAGGCAGGCTCATAACCCATCTGTAATTCAGTACAGTTGGCAGCCTGAACACTGAGGACCCCATTGAATGGAGTTAAAGTCCATACTCAGTCATCTTTTTACAACAGATTTTATTTTGCCAGGCAGGATGGCAAAGGTTGAATTGGCTCTGCCGGCTTGTGGTCAGGTTTGTGGGCATGCGAAATGCCTCCGTGTCAGGAAGGTAGGAGCCCTCTCACCGTTATAAGTGCAATTCCCTTATCTTATCAGCGGTGCAAACTCTGTAACGACCTTTGTCCTGAGTATTTGGAGGAGTAAAGTTCACCAGTAAGTAAACGGATTGCAAAGGCGCTTACTGTTGCAAGGGAATCTGAAAACCGCATTGATTTGTTAGTGGTGCCCTGCAGGAATATCACATGCCGGCTCCTGAGAGTAAAGCGACAATGCAGAGCTAGCACTCTTACCAGCTGGTTGAACCTCAGCTGATGCTTCCCCTTTGGCTTATTTATATTTCTCTTTCCCTTGCAGCTGTGTAAATGAGTATGGAAGATTATGATTTTCTGTTCAAAATTGTTTTAATTGGCAACGCTGGCGTGGGGAAAACCTGCTTAGTCCGACGCTTCACTCAGGTAGGATGTTTCTTCTCTTAATGGGGAAAATGCTTCTATGCGTATTGGGGCAGTTTTGGGTTTGTGTGCCTAAATCCATTTGAACGAGTAGCTGTCTCTAAAATAACTTGGAATCTGTGGCTATGAACTGAGGTGCATGCCCGCAACGCAGATCAGCTAAAGCACTTTGTTGTGATACCAGCGTCCCCAGCACAAGTCCTAGTGCTGTAAGTGTACCTGCAAGGGGTTACGTCTTACAAAACTAGCCCCCTGGTTGGCAGATCTAGCTGAGAGAAAAACGAGGAGACTATAGATGGGCATGATTTTGATGGGCTCTGGATCAGGCCTGAATGGGTCACGGAGACTGAACTACCCTCTTGCTGCATCCCGTTGCTCTTCTACCCTGAACCCTGCAGAGGGCTGGGAAGCTTTCAAAGCTGCTTGAAACTGCTGTCTGGATAGAGAAATTCAGTGTCTGGGGTTGTCAGTGCAGCACCTTCCATCACACTCCCTTTAAAAATTAGGCTTTGCAAGCGTTGTAAAGGCCATTTAATGATGACTTTAAAAAGGGGGGAGGGGAGATGAGACGAGACCATATGTTGCTCAGCAAACCTCTCAACCCCCTGCTTTTGTTGTCTTCTGTGACCCATACAGCTAAATCCTTAAAATAGAAATGGGGGTTGTGCAAGTCCCTGCTTGCCTTGCAGAAACTTAAAAAATCACAAGTGTTCAGGCTGATTTCCTTTTCTGGGGAAAAGGAGGGGCAGGATTTCTGTAACCGAGGTAAAGGGGAAGTTTGCATGATACTGTATGTAACACAAGTTATGGTTTCAGGGCTAGTTTCACTTTGAAGTCTCAGCACTTTTTCCCTGTGATTGGTTTTAAAAATAAGTCCCTGGAAATCTTAAACTCGCTCTTTTCCTCCCTTTCCAGCTGCAAGCAGCTAGCTGACAGCACTAAAGCTAAACCCAAGGGGCTAAACTGTAAAATCTGCAGCCAATTCTGCTGCTTTCCAAGCTTTGGCTTGCTGCTGGTGGTAGCAGAGGCAGATATGGCTAGGAATCAATGGGGCTTTGTGTAGGTCTATAGGCCTAGAAACCAATTGAAAAGCTATTCGTATTTTATTTATTATTTATATAATAGTACCACGAAACATAAGTTGAAGCCTCTTGACGTTGCTACTGTCAAGATAGCAGCTGACTGTTCGTTCACTCACACAAACCTTTGTACAAGAATGTGAGAGTATCGCTTGGGAAGTGGCTTTCACAGAGTTGCAAGATAGTGTTGGGGAAATGGAAAGCTGGGATAACAAAATGTTCTCTTCTAATGAATGCTCCTGAAGCTTTTGCCACCACTCATTCCTAGGAACTGAGAAATTGACATGGTGAATCAGCTAAATGGCCAATCTAATCCAGTGCCCTGTCTCTGACGTCAGTCAATACCAGATACTTCAGAGAAGGGTGTAAACATCTATAGTTCTTTTTTCTTTTCTTCCTCCTCTTTCTCGTTCCCCTTTTCCTCTATTTTGCCCTCCCCCTCCCTGCCTCACAAGTCAAGTTGTCACGTTCCTTACTCTATGGAGTTGAACTGGAGAGACCTTTGTACAGCAAGAGACATGATCAGTTATTCTTTTGTCCCAGGTAACGTAAGAGTTGATTTTGCTACCACTCCATGCATTGGATTCCCAGTGCAATCAATTGGAGATTTGTGTATGGAGTGGGGGGAGAGTCCAGTCCTCCATTAGCTAGGGCGGCAGAACAACTGATTGCATCTCCTGTGGTACAGAGCAACAGAGGGTCCTGTGGTACCTTTAAGACTAACAGAAGCATCTGAAGAAGTGAGGTTCTTACCCACGAAAGCTTATGCTCCCAATACTTCTGTTAGTCTTAAAGGTGCCACAGGACCCTCTGTTGCTTTTTACAGATTCAGACTAACACGGCTACCCCTCTGATACATGTGGTACCGAGGTCTCTCTGAATTCCTAGATCATAGATTCTCAGGCCAGTCTGACCTCCTGTATAGCATGGGCCATAGAGCTTCCCCAAAATAATTCCTTCAGCGTATCTTTAAAAAAACCCATCCAGTCATGATTTTAAAACTGCCAATGATGGAGAATCCACAACAACCCTTGATTATATTGTTCCAGTGGTAATTACCCTCATTGTTAAAAAGTTGCACAATATTTTCAGTTTGAATTTGTCTAGCTTCAACTTCCAGCCATTGGACTGTGTTAGTCCTTTCTCTGCTAGACTGAAGAGCCCATTATTAAATATTTATCCCCCATATAGGTACTTATGGACTGTGATCAAATCACTGTGAGTTGTTTCCCCATCTATTGATACTTCTCTCTGATGGAAAAGAACTGTTTGGGGAGAGGGGAGTAGAATTAAAGAGGAAGAAGGATGGGACAAAAACCTGGTGGGGATTCATCAGCAAGTGAAATCTTCTTTCTTATCTTACTGCAGAATCTGCTTTAACCAAACTGCTTTCTTTGTAGGGGCTTTTCCCACCAGGTCAAGGAGCCACTATCGGAGTTGACTTTATGATTAAGACTGTGGAGATAAAAGGTGAAAAAGTGAAGGTAGGAAACTACCAACTTGCTTCGTTGTGTTCAGGAGCGCATTTACCATGAAACAAACTGTGCTGTGGTACAGGGCCCCCAACGACAGACAGGAGGGCCCACAAAATGCAGGACAAATATCATCTGACAACTCGCCCCCGAGTCCCGGCCCCGGCAGCGCAGCAGGGCTCAGGCAGGCAGGCTGCCTGCATACCATGGATGGTGGCCCCACACCGCTCCCGGAAGCGGCTGGCTGCTGGCACTTCTCTGCGCGCCCCTGGTGGTGGGGAGGCGGCTCCGCGCGCTGCTTCCACCCCAAGCAGCGCACGGAGACCTGCTGCCCCCTCCCCCTAAGGGGCGCACAGAGATGAGCCAGCAGCAGGGCTAAGGAGGCTTCCTGCCCTCTCTGCCTCCCTCCCGGGAGCGGCATGGCACAGAGGAAGCGGCGGGCATGTTCCTGCAGCCTGTGTGGGGGGTGTCTCCGCACGCTGCCCCCGCCCCGAGTGCTGACTCCGCAGCTCCCATTGGCCGGGAACTGCAGCCAATGGGAGCTGTGGGGGCAGCGCCTGCGGTCAGTGGTGCGCAGAGACCCCCTGGCCCTCCCTGCCTAGGAGCCGCTGCCAGAGGGGTGCGTATGCCAGTCGCTTTGGGAACTGCACTGCCCGAAGTAAGCACTGCCCCTTTGCCCCCCCCCTGCACCCCAACCCTCTGCCCCAGCCCAGAGCCCACACCCAGACCTCCTGCCCCAGCCCAGAGCCCGCACTCCTCACCTCCTCCCAGAGCCTGACCGCCGCACCCCTTCCTGCACCCTAACCCCCTGCCCCAATCAAAGTACCTCACTTTATTTTCATTTACTTCCTATTACTTATAGGAGGAGGATGAAGGAAAAAAAGAATGAAAAACGGGGTGGGAGATAAGAGAGAATGTTCTTTTTCTTGGCTGGGTCCTGAAGGGGGGCCCCCCGAAAATGAAGCTGCGCACAGGGCCCCGCTAACTCTAAATCTGCCATTGGTTGTGTTACTGTCTGGGTTTAGATGAACCATGCAGTATTCATTTCTCTCTTCGTAATCTGTGGTGGAAGCAATTGTCGGGTGTTTGAAGCTGTGATGACATATAGGAGAGAGAGGGTGTTTGTAGCCTTATTGCCTGGAAAAGTCTGGACCCTTGAGTCCTATTCCTGGCTCTGACTTGTTGAGACCTTGGGCATATCATTTCAGTGCTGTGCCTCTGTTCATCTGTGAGGATAATAATAGTGCACCTTTGAAGAAGGGTGATGCAAAACTCAATCCATATTTGCACAGCGCTTGCGTATTAGGGTTTATGGACGTGCAAAGAACTATTTCAGTTCAACCTCCATTTACTGAACTCCTGTTAATTCAGATGTGGTATGCTCTCCCCCGCCAGCTGTAATCATTGCAGTGCTGCTCCTGCAGAGCTCCTGAGGTTGACAGGTGTGGACCTGCAAACTTGTGGAGTTCTGCGGGACTGAAGGGCCCTAGAAATGCCTCCAATTTTGGTTGAGCTGGCCAGCCTGGGAGAAACTGGGTGACTCTAGTGTGACAAGGTAGGTGGGAAGTGTGATGATCCATGCCTCCAATGTTGTGAAGGTTTCAGGTGACCTCTGAAGTTTTCCTAGAGTTCAATTCCCTGCCATATTAGTACAAGCTCACAGACAGAAATGAAAAAATAGTTGATTTCTCTTCTCTCCCTTCTGGTATTCCAGTGGGTACTCAGATGAGAGAGCCAAGGTGATGCAAATTACTGGCTGTCTGGATTAAACACACAAGGCAATGTTTTCAAATGTGGGTGCCTGAAGTCAGATACCTAAGTCTATTTGGATGATGAAAAGTGGCCTGATTTTTATCCGATATTCTGAGAATGGTTTGTTTAGCCTAACCAAAAGAAGGCTGAGGGGGGATATGATTGCTCTCTTTAAATATATCAAGGGGATAAATACCAGGGAGGGAGAGGAATTATTTCAGCTCAGTGCTAATGTGGACACGAGAACGAATGGATATAAACTGGCCGTGGGGAAATTTAGGCTTGAAATTAGACGAAGGTTTTTAACCGTCAGAGGGGTGAAATTTTGGAACAGCCTTCCGAGGGAAACGGTGCGGGCGAAAGACCTGTCTGGCTTCAAGATTAGGCTAGATAAGTTTATGAAGGGAATGGTTTGATGGGAACGTGTCTTTAATCAATTAGGCAATAATGGCCATCGCTGGTAAAATGAGGGTCTGGCTAGAGAATCTTGCCTGTATGCTCGGGGTTCTGCTGATCGCCACATTTGGGGTCGGGAAGGAATTTTCCTCCAGGGTAGATTGGCAGTAGCCCTGGAGGTTTTTCGCCTTCCTCCGCAGCATAGGGCAGGGGTCGCAAGCTGGAAGATTCTCCGCAACTTGAAGTCTTTAGATCACGATCTGGAGACTTCAACAGCAGAGTTAAGGGAAAGTGGGGGGGTCAACATTTATGGCCTGCGTCATGCGGGAGGTCAGACTAGATGACCATATTGGTCCCTTCTGACCTTAAAGTCTATGAGTCTATGAGTCTATGAACCTGCAGCTCCCATGGGGTCCTCAGCTTGTCTGAGAAAATCAGGCTATAGTTTGCTTAAATAGGGATTTAGGCACCTAATGATCGACTTTTTTTAATTATAGGAGTGTCTAGAGTCCCCAGCCCCATTGTGCTAGGGCTTGTACAAGTCTCTGCCGTAGGAGCTTACAATCTCTACAGACAATACTACTTCCTTTCTTTCACCCTTCATCTCGATTTTATAAACTGGAAAAGGAATCGCAAAAAGACTAAATGACTTTTCCCAAGGTCACACAGTCAGTCTGTGGCAGAGCTGGGATTTGAGCCCAGATCTCTGAAGTCTGATGCAGTGCATCAACCACAAGACCATCCTTCCTTCCTTAGTTTGAAAAGTTTTTGCCTTGATGTCCCGTCTGCTCTGTAGAGGGATTACAGTTCTCATGGCACTTTTTAGGGTACATCTACACTACAGGGGGGAGTCGATTTAAGATATGCAAATTCAGCTACGTGAATAGCGTAGCTGAATTCGACGTATCACAGCCGACTTACCCTGTTGTGAGGACGGCGGCAAAATCGACTTCTGCGGCTTTTTGTCGGCGGTGCTTACTACCACCTCCGTTGGTGGAGTTAGAGCGCCGATTCGGGGATCGATTGTCGCGTCCCGATGGGACGCGATAAATCGATCCCCGAGAGGTCGATTTCTACCCGCCGATTCAGGCGGGTAGTATAGACCAGACCTTAGAAAGAAGGGCATTTTCCCATGCATCTCCTACCTGCCTGTTATGCAGAGGTGTATTCATTCCTATCCTCAAACTATGGGTGGTTGCAGGCCAGTGGTGGTCTATGTGTATAATTTGTGATTTGGGTTCTTTATAGGGGTGCTGTATAAATGTACATTCATCCTCTTAGAGAGAGATGGAAGTCATGAGTGGGGCTGATAGACTAATTGCTCATGTAAGGTGAAGGAAAAAATGGAAATCCACAGGCGTGTCGATCAGAAAAATCAATTGATACACTTGGGGAAGGGGCACCAGGCAGCTCTTACTCATGTAGCTTGTACTTCTGTGTCAATAAGCCCAGCACTCACTGACCTTGGCTGCATTAGAAGGGACATAACCTTTATGGCAAGATAACATATGGGAAGGAGGGTGCAGGAGGGGTTCGGGCTCCAGCGTTCAGGCTCCTAAAGCGGCTCCAGGGTGGCAGCGGTGCGCACTGGGGCCAGGGCAGGCTCCCTGCATGCCTGCCCTGTCCCCAGCCCCACGCCGCACCAGGAAGCACTGTGGCCCCTGGGGGAGGGGGTGCGGAGGGCTCCGCGTGTTCTGCCCTTGCCGTGCCTCCAGGTACCTCTCCTGAAGCTCCCATTGGCTGCGGTTCCCCGTTCCCGGCCAATGGGAGCTGCGGGGGGTGGTGCCTGGAGGCAAGGGCAACGCACGGAGCCCTCTGCCCCCCCACCCGGGGGCCGCAGGGACGTGGTGCTGGCTGCTTCTGAGAGCAGCACGGAGCCCACGGCATCCCAGGGGGCAATCCTGTGGGCCAGATCCAAAGCCCTAAGGGGCCGGATCCGGCCCACGGGCCGTAGTTTGCCCACCCCTGATGTAGGAGCCTAGTTTTAGGCAACAGTTTTTTTGAAAATCTTGGGCCCATTCTTCTCTAATTTGGGAGTTTCCTGTTTCTCTCTTCCAACTTCTTTTTATACTGGAAAGTCACCCTGAAGGTTGTCAGTGAGGTGCTGGTGCAAACCTGTATCTTGTGGAGGTTCTTTAGTAAATACTAAGCAGCTGATGGTAGCAAAATATGATCTGAGCACAGGCTTGAGAACCAGTAATCACCAGAGTGCTAATTCTGGCTCTGGCAATGCCCCCATTTTGTGGCCTTGATCAAGTGACTATCCCTTTCTGTCTCCATTTTTCTATCTGTAAATGGGGATAATACTTACTTGCCATAACAACTGTGTAACCACCAGGATTAACTCGATGTTGTGCACAGTGCTTTGAAGCTAGGGAGGGAGCAGCAGGAGAGAAAGCATTATGTACTTGTACAGGTCTTGCCTGCATTAGGGATTTTTGCACCCTGGGTTAAGTGACACTGACACAATCCTTGCTTTATACCTGTTTGGCACACTGGTGGAAAAATCCTTAATGTAGACCAGCCCTAAATAGTATTATGCCACCATTGTACAGTGGAGAAGACTTATAGGCCAAGAATCCGTACAAAGCAGACACAGCCCAGTCTATCCAGATAGGGTCACCTGAAACATTTGAATTAATATGTGTGTGTCTGTGTGTGTGTGTGTGTGTGTGTGTGTGAGATTAGATAGATAGCTAGATCTCTCTCTCTCTCTCATACACAGTCAACCTTTATTTCAAGCAGCCTACAATTAGATAGGGTTGTATTATGTTTAGCAGTGCTATGGACAGGTGACATTTAGGAGTGAAGAATTCTCATGTTCATTCTCTATATGGTCCTGATCCAAAGATGCTGAGCCAGATTTTTCTCTCACACTGGTGTAAATCAAGAACAACTATGTTTAAGTCAGTCAGTGGAGCTAAACCAGTGTGAAACTTGTGTAAGTGAAAGGGAAAACTGGCCCTGCAGATTTAACTGCCAGTCACTACTTGGGATCTGAAAGTCAAGCTGGGTTCTTTCTGCCTCTTGCATCAGCATGGGTAGTAAGAGATTCTGCAATCGGAACTTAATTGATTTTTCTTGATGTGTGAGGCAGAATAGAATCCACCTTACTCTCCCACAGCTGTATTTGCTCAACAATGCTAACGGGAGTAAATACTTGCATATTAGCAAGAAAAGCAGGTGTGACTCAGGCCCCCAAAGTAGAGATATAAAAATGACATGTCACTCAAACTAGGGACTTCTCTGCCTATAAGCTCATTGCAAAGCTCCCATATTTTGACTCCACCCACCTCCTGCACCACTGTTAAGAGCTAAGATGAGAGAGCAGCACTATTTATAGAGCAGTTCTTGGTATTCAAGACTGCTTGGGAAAATGTCTTTAGAGCTTTTAGGACTGCATTCCAAAATCTGTGCAGACAGACTTGCTAATGTGAGACTTCTTTACAAATCATCTCAGTTTTGAAGAATAGCAAAGAAAGCTCAGGGAGAGACCTCAGTGTAAAAATCAAGACAAGGACGTTCTGAATCGCTTCATATCCTTTTATGTGATACAGCGTATGAAACGCTCTGTGTGATCCAAGGCTAGTTTTTGGGTCTTCCCGATCTTTTCTGACAAAATCAAAATAAAAAAAACACTCAAGCCACACCTACTCTATGTAGATCTGATTAATACCTAAAAGGTTACAAAAATAAATTCAAGCTAAGTGGATAGCAGCTAAAGGGGTAATCAGACATAACCCCAATCCTGCAATCATTTAAGGATGTGCTTAACTTTACACACAGGGGTGGTCTCATTGAACTCAACAGAATTATTCCTATGTATGAAGTTAGAGATGTATGTGAGTGTTTGGAGATTGAGGCCTGTAGCAGAGGCACTGACTTCCCCAGTTCCAGGGGGTGCTTGACTCCTGCTCCACCCCTTCCCCCAAGCTGTCATCCCCGCCCTGCCTCTTCCTGCCTCTGCCCCTTCCCGCCCCTTCTGCCCCCTCCCCCGCCTTTTCATAACACTGCTCCCCCCGCAAGCACCTCCTGCTTGCTGCTGAACAGCTGATCACAGCGGGCAGGAGGTGCTGGGAGGGAGGAGGAGGAGGAGCTGATTGGTGAGGCCTGCTAGCAGTTGGGAGGGTTTGGGGGGAGGGAGGAGCTGATCCACGGGGCTACTCGTGGGTGCTGAGCACCCACTATTTTTTTTTCCTGTAGGTGCTCCAGCCCCAGAGCACCCACAGAGTTGGTGCCTAGAGCCTGTAGGATGTTTCCCCAAGAAATAACATCCAGATAACTTTTTGTGTTCTCATGTGTAAGTCAGGCAACATCCTTTGACTTCCCTAGGAAGACCATAAAATGGAAAAATATAGATGGTAAATTCACTTACTTTGGCAGAGATAAGCTGAACAGTGATAAAAACAGACACACACATTTTGACTGAAAGCAGATTTTTATCACTGAACACAAATTCTAGGGCTTTTCTTCTAACTTAAATATCCAGCAAGTGGGTTGAATGACAGCTAAATCCAATCACAGGAGCTTCTATCCTGTTGTTCCCCAAAGCAGTTTCTTCCGATTTCAAAGTTCATCATGTTGGTGTGATAGAACATCCTCATCAAAAAGCCATTTTCAGTTCAGAGAGATCATCCTAGAATATCCTGCAGAAATACGAAGTGTATCCACATCAGTAAACCATTATTAAAGTAACCGAAACATCAAACCCACAGAAACAAAAACAAATTACAAAGACCCTGATTTTTAAAGCAGATCCAACCTGACACCTAACTTGCACCCGCAAGGAATTGTGCTTACAATTTTGCATCCCACTTTACTGCAGTTCTGAATACTTAGCCATCTAAACACCATGTGCCAACAGACCAGGCAGTGTGATGCCTGAGTGCTGGGAATTGGTACCACAATTAATTTTCTCTCCACAAAATCAAAGGCAGCTTTTCAAAGTCAGACCCTAAGGCCTGGAATCAGATAATGGGCTAAGTGGGGCTCTCATCTCTCAGAAGCTAATATAATATAGATTACCTGTAATGCTGTGATTGACACAATTTAACTTCCATGTTCCCCTTGAGCTAGAATCTTTTAAGTTTTGTTCACTCTGTTGTGGTCTGCTGAGTGCAGGAAAAATTCCCATTGACTTTTAACTTTTCCACCAAAGATCGCCAAAATGTTGGTCTTTCTGATCAGATTTCAACCATTCAGATGTTCAGATATGGTGATAGGCACTTTAAAAATCAAAGTCTGAAATAGAGAAGTGCCCCATTGAGTTAAAATATTGAAATTTGAGACATTCCTTCATTATGAATCATTGACCACATTTAATCAAACTTGGCTTTTATTCTAGATCACCAAAAGTTCATCAGTTTAACAACTGATAAAAATTATACGTTTTTGTTTCATGAGGCAGTTGTGTTTAGGCCTGAGACCAATGATTTGGAGAAATTTTAAGGTCAACTGATATCTCTAGATTTACTTACTAGAATTTAGTCAAGAAATGTATTGCAGGCGTAGGCAAATGTGCTGCAAAGGCAGATGTTGATGGCCAAATCCATCCAAAGGATATTTTGTAATCTCAATATATGCAGCAGAAAACAGCCCACTGTGTGCTAGTGGTGGCAAGCAACCAATGCACGGCACCCTGCACACCAGTGGCGCAAAGGAAATATGGCCATTAGCATTCTGGCATTACTTTTATGAAAAGTGGCAGGAGATCATCCTTGTTTGTGTAGAGCAGACAGGACTTCCAGTTTTTTAGGTCTTTTCTCAGTAGAATATACTATAATCATGATTTCTACAGGGCCTACAACGTCTCTTCTTTCAGTAACAATGTAGCTTTGCTAACAAAACCTTCTAAATTTCTGCTAAGCCGTAGGAAATTCCTTGTAGTTCTGGCTGCATCTACCGTTCCGCATGTACTTGTTTGTTTTTTTGAGCTCTTGGTATCTTGCTACAGAGCTTCACTTAAGAATTCAGAATCTTAAAAGCTTTGCATAGAGTGGAGAGGTAACTTAACCCAAACTTCAGACTGGTTTGAACACTGGTTCAGCTGTAGGCTATAGTGATTGGTACCATTTTGATTAGACTGGCGTTTCAGCAGATTTACTAAACCTCTGTGAAAATGGTTCTGTCATCTGAGCCATATTTACATACCTTTTCCCCAGTTTAATACCAGATTAGCTGAACCACGTTAGAACCATTTTGAAATTGTTGGTTAGTTTTCCCAGTGTAAACATGGGCTGCAGTGTGGGTCCTTTTTGGTCATGTGGATTGAGATCACGTGTTATCTTGCAACTAATCTGAAATGCCATTGACCAGCGAACATGATTTTAGGGACCCAATCCTGCAGTGATCTCTGTGTAGGCAGACCCGTGGTCGGACACAGAGCTCCCTACAGGATCAGGGCCAATGTTATTTTAAAAGCCCTTTCTCCTCCCCCACCCTTGAGATGATGGTGTAAATGATAGTACTTTGCACTTCTACTCTGTGTAGCCTTTCAAGATCTCAAAGAGCTTTAACAACCCCTTTGATGTAGGTAAGTGGTTATATACCCTTCCTTACAGTTCCAGACTGGGGACAGACAGCAGTGAGGTGACCTGTGCAAGGCTATGCAGAGCACAAACCTTGAGATGCATGGCTGAAAATTCATACACAAGCCCACGCTGTTTATTCTTTCTTATGGTTTCTCTCCTCACCCCCTCCTCCTTCACACTCGTCATTTGAAACGGGATAACTTCGTTTGCAGCTGGGGGAGATGTTTTGTCTTTGTTTTTCAGCTGTTGTCATTGTCCTCAATGCAGGGGGCATTTGTTTTCTCCCTGTAATGCCAGCATTAGAATTCCAAGCCAGCATGGCTTACTACTTCCACTGCTTACTGAAATGCTCACAGTCACATGAAAGCTTCCAGACCTGCTGCTTCCAAGGGAAATCAGCTGGAATGCCAGCTGACTTAGTGCCTTGAATTTAAATCTTTAGATGCAGGAACAGAAACAAAAATGGGGGGTGGGGTGGAAGAGGGGGCCAAAGGGATTGAAAGTGACCTGATTTCCCATCAGTGGGTTTCCCCTGAAAGCATTTAGGTGCTGCCCAGTTGCTAAGTAAAGGATGGTTTAATGCTTTTTTTTAAAAATATATATTTTCTCCTCCCCTTTCTCCCCTTCCTGTTGTGCCAAAAGCTGCAGATCTGGGACACGGCAGGGCAGGAGAGATTCCGGTCCATTACGCAGAGTTATTATCGCAGCGCTAATGCATTAATATTGACCTATGACATAACCTGTGAAGAATCCTTCCGATGCCTTCCCGAATGGCTGAGAGAAATTGAACAGTATGCCAGCAATAAGGTCATAACTGTGCTAGTGGGTAAGTGAGGACTGTGCTTTTATAAGCGCTCATTTTGCCAGGAGAGAATAATCAGCCATGTCCATCTGGAGTTTCACTGGGGTCATTGGCAGATAGAGGTATTAGCAATTGAAAATACTGCATTTATTTTATCTCATAGTGCCAGGATCTCCTCCAAATATGCTGGACTGGACACCCCTTGATGCTAGTAGGTTCTGTACCTATAACTCTATAGCATCTTACTGTAAAGCCATTCACTTGAGTGAAATTGCCAGGACAACTTCTGTATCTGAATGACTCCTCCAATGCACTAATAATATAACTCAGAATAGCAACTGCTGCTTCCCAAAGTGTTGGCCATCTTAAGCCATATAAGGTTGTTCAGCATGGAGGGGTGTATTTAGGTAGAAAGCCCAAACAAACCAGGAACCATTTAACGATTGTTTCACTTTCCCTTCCACTGTGTTTGGTTATTTAGCCCCATGGCTTTGACTGTGCAGCCGCAGTTTACAAAGAGTAAATGGAGCTTTACACCTCTAGGTTCCCAGTTCATATCTAGATCAGGTTGGTAGTGGCTGAAAGTTATGCTTTGATGGCCTCAGTCCTGTTGCAGTGACAGGCGTCGGCATCACAAAAACTACCATTCCAATTGGCATTCTCAGCAGAGAGGTCAAAGACTCAGTGGGCATGTGGAGCCTGGAGTGTCTTCCTCCTCTCCCTCATTACTGAGGCACAGTGCCGGGCAGTGGAGAAGAGCATGTGCCGCTGTCTGTACCATCCCTGTCCTGTGAATAAACAGAAGGCTTCTGTCTCCAGGGCCATGAGGCTACACCTTTCACTGGTACTAAATCAGAATTTCACATGGATTTTCAGAGAATTAAAAAATATATAAATGAAGAAAATGCCACGAATAACGTGCCTTTGCTTGAGATGAAGCAAATCCAGCCATCAGACACCAGTTTGCTACCACAAATGTGCACCAAGGTATACACAGTGATGAGGCCCATTAACATTTTTGCAATGCTGCACTTTGTTTTCCAAATCCAGTAGTCAAAACACCACTTTTCAGGGACTTGGTCCAGGGACTAGGTCTCAGCATAGTCGAAGAATGATGAACACATAATTTGGGGAAAGGGTTAGTCAGCTGGTGGGTTGAGTGGTTATTCAACAGCAAGACCTCTCCTCTTTTAAATAGCTTAACATTTAAAGAGTAGATAGTACAATTCTACAGAATAATCTGGTGTATTTAGTCTTTATTTGGATTTAAAAATAATTAAAAAGACCCTTATCCCAGACTCCAGGTGCCAGAATGCACACTAACAATGCAATCTAAAATACATGGAGGTTCCGTGACAAGAAACCATTCACACTGTAGATTAAAGGTACAATATATTTTATAAATAGTTTATAAAAGGTTAATAAACAATAATGCGCTAATAAATTGCTAGAATCCAGTAGGTTGCTTATAACCATCTGTAGCACCTTCTACTGACGTGCTTATAACTTGGTAAGATGCTTATATATTCTAGTAATCACTTATTAACTCTCTATAAATGTAACTTCATATAAAGTATGTCCATGAACCATTACATTGTAAAGGAGAGGTTGTTGGATGGAAATGATGGCAGTGGAAAGGGATCCTTTCCTCAACTCCCACCTCTTCCCAAACCAGCTGCAGGTAATATCAGATTAATCATTAGTTGGTTTATTCCCTACACGAATGTTGATCTGTTCCGCCATAAGCTAAAAATGAAATCTCCCTGAGGGGAAGGGTTCCTCACTTCACCTAGTTCTAACAGCTTTCCAGCACCCATTCATTCCCCATGTTCAGTAACCATTTAATGAACAAAAATATGTAATTAAAACTGGAGAGCAGGTCTCTTTTTTAAAGCTCATAATTATATGAAAAAAATATTGCATTTGGCGCCCCCACATGCAATAATTGACATTTTAAGTGCTCCTTGGAGCAAGAACCAGTGATTGTTCAATAGACATTAAAAGGGAAATCCTTTAATGCCAATTGATATTAAACAGGTGCATTAGCACTAAATTAATGCTAAACGACTTGCGTGTTCCTGGGGAAAATTCCATTAAACGAGCTAATATTAAAAAGGCTTGGTTGTCTATCAGAGAATCCACTTTTTGGGGGGACAGGAGAGTGAGCATTTATTTTTGTAGCTATATAAGATGAATAGTTTGTTTAAAATAAAGAATCTAACACGAGACACATGGTGACAAATGGTTCCTTTCTTCCAGATCAATTTCTGTTGGTTTTGTCTTACAAGTCAAATTAATTCCCTTTCTTAAAATATTGTATTGATGCAGGTAATAAGATTGATTTAGCCGAGAAAAGAGAAGTCTCCAAACAAAGAGCTGAAGAATTTTCAGAGGCCCAAAACATGTACTATCTGGAAACTTCTGCTAAAGAATCGGATAATGTGGAAAAACTCTTTCTGGACTTAGCTTGCCGGCTGATCAGTGAGGCAAGACAGAATACGCTTGTGAACAATGTGGCATCCCCATTACCAGGAGAGGGGAAAAGTATCAGCTATTTGACTTGCTGCAATTTCAATTGAGGGCTGGCCCAAGATCCACCCCAAAAGGGCCAAGAGGTTTTTTGCTGAGATTTATCTCAGTGAAGGCAATTCCTGCCACTTTGACCCATCTGACTCACACCTAAGTCAGGTTCCTGATCTTAAAGCATGGCAGGCTGGCCGCTCCACCTGCAAGTCAACATAGCAGAATATAATATGGTTTAATCTTTTTTGCAGTCTCTGGAGTTGGTTAGGAAAAATAGTTTGCACAAGGCGCTCATTCAAATCCAGAGCATGGGCTGCTACGTCACTTTCTGTTGGAGATTAGAACAGCCTCCCTGGATGATACGGAAGGATCTCTTTTGCAGCACGCTTTTGGTCTTTTTAAAAAAAGATGAACTTTAAGTCTTGGACTATACAGTACTGGCATTCTTCCAGGCTGCCAGCCAAATGAATGCTTAGGATGTGTATATGCCCACAGCATCCTGATGCAGGACTCAATTGTATGTTTTGAATTAGTGTTATATCTTTCATCCGCAGGCACTTTCATGAACTTGGGATTAAAAACATATATATCAACATTTCCAAACAAACAACAATTTGGAAAAAGATATGGATACTGGCTTAGTCACTCCGTTTGGTGCTAGTACTTCAGCTGAATATTTCATAGACCAAACCTAGTTTTATTACATTACTGTCCTCTGAATGTGTAACTTAGAGTAAGTAGTGAAAGTATGCTAATAAGCACTGTCCATAAAATATCATTACCTCTTTTTCTCAGCCTGAACATAGTGGGTAAGGACGGTGCTTCTTTGATGTTAATTGTGGGGGTGAAAAGACTTTTTTTCTTGAGTCCAAAAAGCTCCGTAAACAGTAATTTCCTAATGTAATGAACTAGTTTTGAGAATACTGACTGATGGAGTTGTAAACAGATCAGATCTGACCAAAATATTGTGCGTGCACTGATCATGTATAAGGGTTCAAAGGCAGAGCACAGTTTAGATGGCAGTCCAGCGTGTTTGAGTAATGAAAGCTTGTAGTTACAGGTCTTGCTTGAGAAGCAAGCATACAATTTTGTATGGGTTTTTTTAAGCTTAAGTGAAAATGGCAGCAAGTGGTGTTGTTAATCATTTTGTGTCTTACTCATCCAGTGATCATCTTATGAAACTGTACCTTGGAGAAGCAATTCACGGTACCAGTTTGGCATCGACTCTGTATTATAGTAGCTTTTGGATCCATGACCATAGATTCATTTAATTTTCTTGTTACTTTGTACTCTTAAGTCTCCGATTCCAATATATGTATAATTATTTGCCTAGGCAAGTTCTTTATATAAAACCTCTAATGTGGAAGCACTGTGGTATTTGTTATATTACACCTCTAGTGCCATGTTCTAATAATACATTGGACTTCACACATTGATGTTAAAGCAAAGTTGGAAAAGAGGTTGGACGCATACATAGCAAATCATTCTTAAATGTTTGGTGTCAGTTTTATTGACCTGAATGAGGCTAAAACGCTCGGTAACTTTGTGGCTGTGATACATTGTAACTTAGCATTAATCAGCTCGATATCATGTATTATTTGCTGAAGATGTTGACTGGCCTTTTGTATTAACATGAAAAAAGCTGCCAATAAGTAAATCTTGAAAATAAAAATGGCCTTTTAAAATGCTTTGTCACATTTTCCTAAAGAGATTTTGGGCTCTATCATACTGTGCCTTTGATTTTCGATGGGAAGTGTGTGTGTTGTGGATCAAGATAGCCACTTTGTAATGCATATTTTCCTGCCGTCGCATGTCAGTTTTTTTCCCTTACAGTGTAATCAATGGGAAAATTTGTTTGACTCAGCGGTTTCTCTTGTGCTAGGTAATACAGTGAAGCCAGCACTAAGGAGCATCTCCAGTAGGGAGGATTCCTTTCTTAACGGACTTCCTTTAAAAATACCCCTTAAATTTCCAATACAGTTTTGTTTGACATCTTAAAGACCATCCAGCTCCTACATAGCTGATTTTGCAGGTCACTTAAGTGTTGCGGTAAATGCCCTGTGGGATAATGCTGCCATCTCACTAAAATACCATAGTATTTTTTAAAAACATTCTTACTCTTCACATCCTGGATTTTTCTACATAGTATATCAACTGCTAAGGTAGAGGTACTCGATAAAGTTGCCAGGAGGAGTGGAGTAATGAAGGGCTACAGGTGCCACATTACGCTTGTTTTTCATGTCCTGTCGTCCAAGGATGAAATGCTCAAGTATTTTCCTCAAATCTCTTTTACATTGCAAGTCATAACCAGTGCATTACTAGACCACTTTGTATTGTATGATATTAAGGGGAGGGGAGATTTTTATTTTCATACACTGAACACATTCTGACCAGGTAAACGCCACAGTCGCTACTGGAAAGAAAAGTATTCACTGTGTCTGTACAGTGTGGGGTTTTTTGTTTGGGGTTTTTTTTTTTTTTTAAGATTATAAATTTTAACAAAAGTTTTCGCCATCACATTGAGCAACATCAGAGCCAGCTGAGTAAGGAGCTGGGAACAAATTAGCGAGGCCTTTCTGTGGATGCCCTTAACAGTATGCTCATCTTTAAGCGGCCAGAATCAAGAATAATTGAAAATAAATAAGGAAGTGTTATTTACTCCTTCTCATAACACAAGAACTAGGGGTCACCAAATGAAGTTAATAGGCAGCAGGTTTAAAAGAAACAGAAGGAAGTATTTTTTCCACACAACGCACAGTCAACCTGTGGAACTCCTTGCCAGGGGATGTTGTGAAGGCCAAGTCTATAACAGGGTTCAAAAAAGATCTAGATAAGTTCATGGTCCATCCATGGCTATTAGCCAGGATAGGCAGGGATGGTGTCCCTAGCCTTTGTTTGCCGGAAGCTGGGAATAGGCAACGGGGGATGGATCACTTGATGATTACCTGTTCTGTTCATTCCCTCTGGGGCACCTGGCATTGGCCACTGTCAGAAGACAGGATACTGGGCTAGATGGACCTTTAGTCTGACCCAGTATGGCTGTTCTTATAAGAAGTTTCTACTATTTAGGAAACACATGTTTTAAAAGTGAGTTAAGAACTTCTGTTCTCTAAGCCATCTGTTTTGCTTCAGGGTCTAGAGAATAACTATCTTATGATACAGTCCTGGCTTATAGATCCAACAGGCAAAATCCTTAGAGGGGAAGATGTTCATCTTCCTGGCTACAAAATAGTGTTGCATAATAGGAAATGCTGTGATTAATGGAAACAGGTCGCCAAAACGGAGGTGGTAGATGACACGCTCACTCCTTTGTCTAGGCTGCTCCCTTCTCTGAAGGAAAGTTGCTTGTGGTTATAGACTCCATACCTTCAGCATGTAATATTCAAAGAATTTTGTTTTTTCTTGGCCCATCAAGAAACGATTGCATGTCTTTGGCATTGTGGCTCTCCTTGGGGAAAAGGAGGAACTCGCTTTTCCTCCTCTATGCCACCCACAGTGTAACTGTCCAAAGTAGGAGCTGGTTAGAAAACAAGTTACTTTTTTCCCCAATATTGAGAAATGCTGCCCAGCTGTAATCTGAAGTCATTTTAGAGACATTAGGCCTCTATTCAGTCTCTAGAACCCCTTGCTCTTACCCTCCAAGGTCTGAGCCACATTTGTCAATTTATGGACTAAAGGTCAAACCTCCGTGCTTTCTCAGTTGTGACCCTTGCATTGATGTTGGTCCTGGATACACTGGTGCTGGAAGGCCATGTAAGTGGCTCCCCTTGAATCATCCAACGGGGTGCTTGTAAGTACAGCCTAAACAACTGTGTGAGCTACACCCAAATAAGACTAGTATTAAAGCCTACAATAATCACATCACTAAAAAATAATACTAGAGAGACTCTCTTAAAACAAGACAGAATTAAATGCAAAAAAAAGAAGCACAGCAGGTAAAGATGAGACTTCTTTTGAATCCTGGTGCAAATGGCTGCTGCTCTTTACTGAGAGAAGGGAGCTGATGGATACAGGAAGGTACATAATAGAAATCTTCCAGCCCTGTCCACAAAACCCCACACCAAGTACCTAATGACTTAGCTTGGAAGGTTCTTCACTGAGCTATAAATCACTTCCCACGTGGCACAGGATCAGGGATCCCTATAGAATACTTTACAGTAGACCTTGATAATGTCTGTTTCAGTGTAACAGAATGTACTAATGAAGCTAATATTGCAATAAGGTATCTTCAGCAGTTTGGGGTAACAAACCTCACATTCTTCCTCCCCTAACCCATTCTGCCCTGAACCGTTTAAAGTCTGGCTTGAGTGAAGGATATATTTGCAGCCCGTTAGAAGTTGAACATAAACGACGTTGCTTTGTTAAACATTTATGCAAAGTGATAAACCAAGAAGGTGGTTTGCTAGCAAAGTGTTAGATGAGTGTCCAATCACTTACAGTTTAGTAAACAGTATTTTATTGTAATAGCTTATTGCAGATTTATTCCCTTTTAATACTCGGCAGCTGTGAAGGTGGATGAGAGCTGCAGCAGGAGGGAGGCCCCTGGTTGTCTTGGATCTCCTTGCCACTGGGTCAGGGTTTTCCTCCTGCCGAGTCTCTTGTGGTCACCGTCTGTGCACTGGTTTCCCCACGTTAAAAGATTTCACATGCAGGCCTCTGCCAAAGGGTTCACACCCACACAAAGCCCTGCGGCGACAGACGAGTGGCAGGGAAGACAGGAGCAGTGATCTCTGGGAGTCTTTAGTCACAACTCTGCACGCAGGTGGAAGCCGTGTGATGGTCGTCTTGTGCTTGGATGAGACAGAAGTGCATTTCGGCAGCAGCGGCTATGGCTGAGCAGGCCTTTTCAGGATCCCCTCTGCTCACCCCAAATCGGGAGGGGGCTAGAAAAGGTGCCCCAAACGTAGGCTGTCTCACACTCTTCCGACTGGATGGTCATATCCAGTGGGATCACTCAACTCCGCGGCAGAAACAAGAGCTGTAAGACAATGAATTTCGCCACCTGGAATGTCCGCACCCTTATGGACTCTCAGCACAGTGAATGCCCAGACAGAAGAACTGCCATAATTGCCAGAGAACTGGCAAGACTCAACATTGACATTGCAGCTCTTAGTGAGACCCACCAGGCTGATGAGGGCCAATTAAAAGAGGAGAGAGGTGGCTACACCTTCTTTTGGAAAGGAAAGCCACCTGAGGAGAGACGCATTCACGGGATTGGCTTTGCCATGAAAAATAAGATCGCCAGTTGGCTTTTGGAGGTTCCTGTGGGGATCAACGAGCACTTCGTGACTCTTCGGCTCAAGCTCAGCAACAACCAATATGCCACAGTCATCAGCGCATACGCCCCAACACTCAATGATGAGGAAGACAATAAGCAGTTTTATAGCGCTTTTGATGCAGTCCTCACCTAAGACAGACAGACAGACATCCTCCTGGGAGATTTAAATTCCAGAGTCGGACGGGACTCCCAACTCTGGAGCGGCACAATAGGCAAAGAGGTAAACCCCAATGATGTTCTCCTCTTTGGCAAATGTGTGGAGCATGACCTGCTCATCACAAATACCATCTTCAGGCAGAGTAAAAGCTGGAAACATCCTCGGTCCAAACACTGGCACCTCCTTGACTGTTATAGTCAGAGCTGGAGATTACGCCGATGTCCGTATAACATGAGCCATGAGAGGTACAGATCACTGTTGGACAGACCATCGATTAGTAAGATCAGTCATGTCTCTGCAGCTCGCTCCACCACACCGCAAACACCCAAAGACTAAGCAAAAGCGGTACAATGTCAAAGCACTTCAGGACCAAAGATGATTTAATTGGGGATTGGTCCTGCTTTGAGCAGGGGGTTGGACTAGATGATCTCCTGAGGTCCCTTCCAACCCTGATATTCTATGATTTTATGATTCTAAGCCAGCTGCGAGATGTCTCAGACAGGGATTGCTGGAAAACTCTCTAACTTGCCTGATAACATCATGGACGTTCAAGAGCACTGGGATCAACTTAAAAATACCCCCATTCACAGTGCAAGTGCTGAAACTATGGGATATTCCACTCATCGGCACCAAGACTGGTTTGACAAAATTAAGGAGGAAATCCTAGCATTCATTCAACAGAAAAGAACTGCATTCTGTGACTGGCAAAATGATTCCTCTAACCATTAAATAACGCTGGAAGGAGCACTTTGAGAGCCTCCTAAACCGCGAATCCGCGGTCTCTGAAGACACCATCGAGTCTATGCTATAGAATAGCTGAAGTGACTCTCTTTAAATCCCTTGGGCTGCCTGTGCTATTCACTGCTGGTTAAACAGCTCTTGCTGTACCCCTTGCAATTGGCTCCTGCAAGTCTGGGTTTAGTTGTTAATGGCTATTGAATTTCTTTAGCATTGATAAAAATGGCTGCAGGCTGATGTCCTGGCTGCAGACAGTGGTTTGCAAAGATAGAAAGCGGTAATTAGTAATGTAGAAATGGGTGTGTGTGTGTGTGTGGGGGGGGGTAATCTGTGTCCCCATGTGGGACAGTGGGCCTTCCAGATGCTCTGTTGATGAGGCTCACAATTATAGTCAAAATTATTGATTTGTGTATTGTTCACAGAAGTCACTTTATCCCTAAGGACTGATGCTTGTTCAACTTCTCATGCTGAATGAAGAGGACAAGTGGAAATGCTGGGCATGGCATGGCATGTTGAGTATTCTGGATCTTTTTTGTGACTAGGAAAGAAGATTGCAATAGAGTGGAGCTGAAAATGCAACGTGTCAGCTTGGCTCTCTTCCTTTAGAACAGTGGTTCTCAACTTAATACGTATGCGGCCCACAATGTGTTACCTGGGCCACTGCAGCTGTCCTGACCGCCTGTCACGGCAGCCCCCACCCCACCCCCGCGGGGCCAGGCTGGTGACCCTGGGCCCCTGACTCCACTGAGCTGGGTGGCGAGGCAGCCCAGGAACCTGGTGGACTCCAGCATGCAGGCCGACCTTTAGCACACAGCTGAGCTGGGCTAATTGGGCCAGGGGTTGAGAACCGCTGTTTTAGAAGGACCCTATTCCTCCGTGCACAGTCCCGTTTTCTTAAAAAAAAAAAAAAAAAAAAAAAAAAATCCTGTCTCTGACTTCTGATTGCTCTGTGCTTCTAACAACATGAGGGCTTGAATTTGATTCTTTAAGATTTTGTGTGTGTTGGCTTTACTGGCTTGTTTTCCCAATATCCATCACAGACAGATGTATGACCTAGTACACCAGGGGTCGGCAACTTGCGGCTCTTTGGCTGTTCCCTTGTGGGCGGCCGTTTTCTGAGGGGGTGCGAGGTGCAGGCTCTGGTTGGGAGGCGCTTATCACAGGAGGCTCCCGGCCGGCGGCGCAGCAGGGCTCTGGCCCCACGCTGATCCTGGAAGCGACTGGCTGTTGGCACATCTCTGCGTGC
Source organism: Terrapene triunguis (assembly GCF_002925995.2). NCBI lineage: Eukaryota > Metazoa > Chordata > Testudines > Emydidae > Terrapene > Terrapene triunguis. The sequence goes on along the minus strand of NW_020664448.1, from coordinate 8,614,957 downwards.
CCCTTGGAGGGAGGGGGGGCAGCAGGTCTCTGTGCGCTGCCCGCGCCTGCAAGCATCGTCCCCACAGCTCCCATTGGCCGGTTCACGAGGAATGGGAGCTGTGAGGATGGTGCTGGGGGCGGGGGCAGTGCACAGAGCCACCTCACCTCATCAGAGGTGCACAGAGACATGCCAGCAGCCAGCCACTTCCGGTAGCGGTGTGGGGCCAGGGCAAGCAGGCAGCCTGCCTGAGCCCTGCTGCGCCACCGGCCAGGAGCCGCCTGTGGTAAGCACCTCCCGGCCCAAGCCTGCACCTCTTACCCCCTCCTGCACCCCAACCCTCTGCCCCATGTCAGAACCCCCTCCTGCACCCAAACTCCCTCCCAGACCCCGCACCCCCTCCTGCACCCCAATCCCCAGCCTGGAGCCTCTTCCTGTTTATATTCAAATTCAAACAGCAGAAGTCACATTAAAAGTATTGGTGAGCAGTAATAACTTTAATATGTTCAAATATTATTGGTTGATAAATTCTAACTCTATAAGAAGCTTTGTGTGTGATGTGACTCTCGAAGTATTTTTGTCAAAGACGAAAACAAAAAAATGGCTGCTCTTCTTTGAAAGGTTGCTGACCCCTGTAGTAGACCGCCTAGTGTCTCCACGTAGCAGTGTTGTTCCCTAAAATATAAGAGAGACTCCACAGTCGTAGCGCCCTCTGGTGGCAGGTGGGCCAACTACAGCAGGGTCACGCCTCCGTTTCCTGAGTCTCTGTACTACTTCAGAGACAATTCTGTGACCTGTTTAGTCTAACAATGCCCCTTCTTGAGGTGATTGTTTATGTAACATCAACAAATCCACCCCTCTTCCAAATTCTAATCTGCCTATGAACCTCTGGCTCCTCTAGGGCTTAGTCTTTACAAATCCCTCTTCAACTCTCTCTTGGCTTGGCCAAAACACCCTTGTGTCTGGCTCCCTCACTACCTTATAAGCGCCTCTGGTTTTAGACTTCCCAGGCTTCTCTTGCTTTTCAGGCTTAGCCTGAGCCTCTGCCAAAGGCTGCAACATCCACCCAGTTATTTGAGCCCCACTAGTGCAAGTCTGTCTACCCTGGCTAGGAGGCTGGCTCACCCGGAATATTTTTCACTTTTAGGTTAGTTAAATGTTCCAAGAGATGGGAGCTGCAGACCAAAACCCCACCCCTCTTATGAGGCATTTGGAAGCACAAATTTCCTTTTGCAAATGCTGCCTTTTCTTAGTTTTTCTCTGTACTTGCTTTAATGACAAGTTACTGAAATAAAAAATCTGTCTGTACCACAGATGTGACTGAAAATCAATCAATTAGTTCCAAAGAATCCGATTTCTAGACAGGTTAGGAAATAAACTTGTGCTCTGTTTGCAGTAGTTAATTAAATGAGGCTCTGAATCCATGGCTTAACATTACTTGATGCATTCTTTGTCTGATGAAGTAAATGCAATAACATTTATCAACAATGGGTTTCTTCCCCTCCACTTTCTACTTCTGCATGTCTTGTGGCAAAAATAACATGGATTTCACAGAGTCTTTGCAGTAAGGTCATGTCTACACTGAGCATCTTCCAAAATTCTAGCACTGGTGTAGGGTTACATGATATGGTATGAAAAACTCCTGCATCTGGTCTACATCGACAATTGCTGGCATTGTTACCAGTGGAGCTGAACCAGAGCTAGGCCAATGGTGGGAGAACTTCTGAAAGTGTTTGCACTGCTCAAGGTCTGATGTTAGAGGCACCAATCACTGATTTACTCCTGCATTGGGCTAGGTGTTGCATGGACACATGGTAAAGAACTCACAATCTTATATAGCACCTTTCACTAGGGAATCCGAGCTTCTCAGAACGTTAATTATTCCTTGCAACACCAGCTGCTCCTCCCTGCAGGGGCCTAAGCAATGTGAAGTAGGCTTTATGAGATCTACAGATGGAGAAATTAAAGCACAGTGGAGAGCAAAAAAAGCAAACTGGTGATTGAGGTGGGAATAAGCAGAACCTCCTGGGTAAGTGTATTCCAGCAGGTATAGACAGTAAGGAATGATGCCTTTTATTTGTATTGGGCCAACATAATCTACTCAAGCTTTCGCTTTGCACAGTGGGATGAATCATTAATATGCAGATGTAATAGTTTCCATAAACCTCTCAATTCAGAGATTGACAAACACTTGTGGAGTTGGCATTTGTGCCATTACTTCTGCAATGTTAAGAATATGTTTAAAGTCCAATGAGATACTGTTGGCAATAGATTTAATAAATAAATAAAATTTGGCTTCTGCACCAGGAGAGCTTTTGAGGGGGATTTTTTTTTTTGGCGCATTTCAATAGAGTGACAGCTAAACTTATTGTTTATTAAAGGGGGGGGGGGTTACCGAACTCATACATCACCCATTGCTCTACACTTGCAGAATATTTCACAGAGATTCCTTATTCATAGATTCTAGGACTGGAAGGGACCTCGAGAGGTCATCGAGTCCAGTCCCCTGCACTCATGGCAGGACCAAAAACTGTAGACCATCTCTGATAGACATTTATCTAACCTACTCTTAAATACTTCCAGAGATGGAGATTCCACAACCTCCCTAGGCAATTTATTCCAGTGTTTAATCACCCTGGCTACGTCTTCACTACCCGCCGATCCGGCGGGTAGCAATCGGTTTATCGGGGATCGACTTACCGCGTCTCGTGAGGACGCGGTAAAATCGATCCCTGATCGCTCTGCCGTCGACTCCGGAAATCCACCTCGACAAGAGGCGGTAGCGGAGTCGGCGGCAGCGCGGCAGCGGTCGGCTTTCCCCCATCCTCACCACCAGGTAAGCCGACCTAATATACGCAACTTCAGCTACGGTATTCACGTAGCTGAAGTTGCGTATCTTAGGTCGGAACACCGCTGTAGTGTAGACCTAGCCCCTGACAGTTAGGAACTTTTTCCTAATGTCCAACCTAGACCTCCCTTGCTGCAGTTAAGCCCATTGCTTCTTGTTCTATCCTTAGAAGCTAAGATGAACAAGTTTTCTCCCTCCTCCTTATGACACCCTTTTAGATACCTGAAAACTGCTATCATGTCCCCTCTCAGTCTTCTCTTTTCTTTATAATTGGCCTTCTTAGCAAACAGTGAGAGTTTACTAAGATTTCATTTTTCTTCAACATTTTGGGGCAGAAAGATGTCATCTGATAAGGTCAGCCAGAAGGCATGAATCTTGTTAATATTCATTTTGAACCACAGGTATATCTCTGATCATGAAACCAGAAATATTTTAATACATGCCATGAATTTTTAGCACAGTAAGTTGCATTACAGATGTGTTTCTATTTCATTTTTCACAGCTATTGACAAAGAAAAACTTCAACTGGAGCAGCTCCAGTCATTCCTGTCAATCTGCAGAAACAGATTTGCTCCTCTTTCATTTATGCTTCAGTCTTATTTTGCATCACAGATCACCTCTGAAATTGTAGATTGAGGCTTTCCTACTTCATTTAATCTGTGAGGAAAACCTTTTGCTGCTAATATTTGAATTCATTAATATTTTGAGTCTGATTGTTTCCCTTTGTAATATTGCCTAACCAGCATGTTGTTGTTTGTACTTTACATGTTGCAAGTTCAGATTTTAGGGGTCTATAGTTTTTGCATAAGCTTGTTTCTTCTCAAGTGTCTATAGTCTACTATAAAAAGTTTATTTTTTTTAAAAGTAAGATCATAGGGGTTTTTTTTTTTTTAAAAGAACCAAACTATCATCCGTTCTAATCAGTATTAAATCAAAATTGAAGTAGATAATTTTTAAGCATGAACCAAGTACCATCTGCTACAGTTCAACTTGTGCTTAAAAAGCCTCTTAAAAGCAAATAGCAACATTTTGCTGACGGTGTCCATGCCAATAATGTTGAAGGAATTTCCCAAGTGGAAATATTTTTTTTTCTAATCTAAATGGCTCTGTAAATAACTGCTGTGTGGCATCTGGGTTTTTCTACTGATCGTGGACTTGGTACAATATACAGAATTTTAGGCGAGACCCTCTTTTTAAATGTCGGAATCTCACGGCCACGATGACGACAGGATGATGCATTGCTTGTTGACCAGGCACAAATAGTGAAATACTTAATTAGCCATTTCATCATAGAAAATGCATAGTTTTCTAAGACTACCCATAAAACTCAAAGGAAGATAATGTCCTAGTCAGAAAAGGAAAGATACTATTATCAAATTGCCAAACTGCGAATCATAAACTACCACAAGTATTTGGCTTTTCTATGGTATTCAAGTTTCTGTTGCCAAGACTGCTAAAACGTGTTGAGTAAGAACAGTGTACGAAATGTCTTTTGTGTGACAAGGATGAATGAATGTATAAAGCTCCACAGTTTATTTGTAACTTAATTTTTGTACTTGGTGAAAAATTACTTACACATGTATCTGTACGTAAATAAATGGTTTTAAATGGTTGCTTAGTTTGTTTAATCAAAAGTGATAAAATGAAGTTGCAGAGATGCCAAAGGTTGGCTGTCCTTAAGAGTGAGATTTACAGCCCCAAAGAGTGAGACTTTCCATTTGGTGGGTTAGGTTATTGCTTAAGTCATGGACACTCATCTTTGGTCCTAGTCCAGGTTTTTAATCCAACCAGCACTTAATAGTTTGTTTTCAAATGTACACTGCTTAATATTACATAGGAAATGCTATGTCCTAATTCAAACCAGTGGATTTTAATAAAAACAATTAATTGCTGGTTGGAACAACCACCTGGATGGTTGGAGAGCCCTTGAAGACCAGGGTTAATAACCCTTGGTGTAGTGGACAGAACAAGAGAAATATTCAAAAATTAACTGTTTTTACATAAACCTAACAAAAAAACTTTTTATCAATACAATGTTTATTTTGCATATCACCTTGTCATAGTGATCATCCATTTGAAAAACACTTTACAATACAAATATTATTTGGTTTGTATATTATTGCTCATATTACAATTACAGCAAACTAAAAGAATCAGATTCCAAAATAAAAAGTAAAAATTAAGTAATTAAAATTAAATAATTAAAATAAAACACAACCAAACAATACATTAAATGAATGTAAAATAATTAAATTTAATTTAAGTAATTTGAATCTAACCATATATAAAGGATTCAGATGCCACATTGCTTTTTAATATCTAATTTGGTTTCATATTTTATTCATATGCTTTGTTATATTGCCATGTGGCCCCCTTTCCTATTTTTATAACTTGAAACATGGCTAAAGATTTGCAAGGTCATTTGGATAACAGAGGACTGTGTCCCGTCTAGTCCAAGGTTTGGTCTAAATGGTGTTATTTTTTCGAACAAGACTAAACACTCTCTCTTAGAATCATAGAAGATTAGGGTTGGAAGAGACCTCAGGAGGTCATCCAGTCCAACCCCCTGCTCAAAACAGGACCAACCCCAACTAAATAATCCCAGCCAAGGCTTTATCAAGCTAGGCCTTAAAAACCTCTAAGGAAGGAGATTCCACCACCTCCCTAGGTAACCCATTCCAGTGCTTCACCACCCTCCTAGTGAAATAGTTTTTCCTACTATCCAACCTAGACCTCCCCCACTGCAACTTGAGACCATTGCTCCTTGTTCTGTCATCTGCCACCACTGAGAATAGCCGAGCTCCATCCTCTTTGGAAACCCCCTTCAGGTAGTTGAAGCCTGCTATCAAATCCCCCTCTCTTTTATCTTTTGCAGACTAAATAAGCCCGGTTCCCTCAGCCTCTCGTAAGTCATGTGCCCCAGCCCCCTAATCATTTTCCTTGCCCTCCGCTGGACTCTCTAATTTGTCCACATCCTTTTTGTAGTGGGGGCCCAAAACTGGATACAATACTCCAGGTGTGGCCTCACCAGTGCCAAATATAGGGGAATAATCACTTCCCTCGATATGCTGACAATGCTCTTACTAATGCAGCCCAATATGCTGTTAGCCTTCTTGGCAACAAGGGCACACTGTTGACTCATATCCAGCTTCTCGTTTACTGTAATCCCCAGGTGGTCTTCTGCATTTGAGTGGGGTAAAACTAAGACAAACCTAGCACTCCTGGTCAGTAAAGGAAACTTCAGAAGACCACTAGGGCTTTTGACATTGCTAAAGTATGCCCACGCAGTGTCCATCCTATATTGCACAGTAGTGTTATCTGTATCAGTTTGTACTGCTGCCTCATCCCGTACACCTTGAGGGGGATCTGATTGCTGCATCAACTGGTAATCAACAACCTCCTCTTGCAGCTTCTCTATCTCAGGTGGAGAGAGATTGAATCTGTGCTGGTCTCTACTTACAAAGTGCTCAACCTGTTCAAAAGTGCAGTTTGCCTTAATATCAAAGTTCATAAATGCTGCTATCTTTAACATTTCATCATTCAAAGATAGCTTCTCACATGCGGACTTGGCTACACGAGTACAGAATGCTCTGGCTGCACAAAAGAGCTTCCATTTTGCAAGAGGACTAATATCCCCTTGCTCTGCCAACTACTGTACAACCTGTTTTGTGACCAAACCTACAAATGCTGTTGGTCTCTTTCAGCACCTGAGTTTTAAAGCTTAACCTACTGACTCAAAAAGAGGAGGATAAGCTTAGGAATGTGAGAGTGAGATGGCATGCTAATGAGTGAGTCTCACACCAGTGAGCGAGACTTGACATGTGAAGTTCCCTTTCAAATATAAAAAAATAAACCAATGTACTTTAAGAGCATAGTATTTAATGTTAATGTAACAAATCCATAGTCACCTAGGACTTCATGCTTGTTGCTATGTGGCAGAACACAGCCACTTAGAATGTCACAGGAAGAGCAGGTAGAGAGCTAGCTATCATCCTTGTGAGCATAGGTACATCCTACATGAGCCAAAGAAGAATTTCTATTTGCATTTGAAAGGAGAGGGCCCTACAGCACTTAGTTGAAATAGCAATTCCACCACTAGAGGGCAGTGGTACACAGACACAAGACAGCTCTTGACAATACTGTGTTAAAACTACTCAAACTACTCAAAGTGGCATCTTAGGGCATGTCTACACCAGGGATAGGCAACCTATGGCACGCATGCCGAAGGCGGCACACGAGCTGATTTTCAGTGGCACTCACACTGCCCGGGTCCTGGCCATCGGTCCGGGGGGCTCTGCATTTTAATTTAATTTTAAATGAAGCTTCTTAAACATTTTAAAAACCTTATTTACTTTACATACAACAATAGTTTAGTTATATATTATAGACTTATAGAAAGAGACCTTCTAAAAACGTTAAAATGTATTACTGGCACATGAAACCTTAAATTAGAGTGAATAAATGAAGACTTGGAACACCACTTCTGAAAAGTTGCTGACCCCGGTCTACACTATGAAATTAGGTCGATTTTATAGACGTCAATCTTTAGCAACTGATTTTATACAGTCGATCGTGCGTGTCCCCACTAAGCACATTATGTTGGGGGAGTGCGTCCTCAATACCGTGGTTAGCATCGACTCTGGAGTGGTGCACTGTGGGTAGCTATCCCACAGTCCCTGCTGCCCATTAGAATTCTGGGTTAAGCTCCCAATGCCTGATGGGGCAAAAATATTGTCGCAGGTGGTTTTGGGTACATGTCGTCAGTCACCCCTCCCTCCTTGAAAGCAACGGCAAACAATTGTTTTGCACTTTTTTTCCTGGGTTATCCATGCAGACGCCATAGCACGACAAGCATGGAGCCTGCTCAGCTGCACATTGCTTTTGTGGGCATTGTAAACTCCTCGCGCATTATCCTGCAGTACGTGCAGAGCCTGGCTAGGAGCTGCCGGGACGAGGAAGACTGTGAGGACGTGGACACAGACATTCCTGAAAGCATGGGATGTGGCAATTGGGATATCATGGCAGCATTGGGGCATGTTGATACAGTGGAACGCCGATTCTGGGCCCGGCCAACAAGCACAGACTGGTGGGACCACAGTGGTGCAGGTATGGGATGATTCCCAGTAGCTGCGAAACTTCTGTATGCGTAGGGCCACTTTCATGGAACTTTGTGACTTGCTGTCCCCTGCCCTGAAGCGCAAAGACACCAAAATGAAAGCAGCCCTCACAGTTGAGAGGCGAGTGGCCATAGCACTGTGGAAGCTTGCAACGCCCGACAGCTACCGGTCAGTCGGGAATCAGTTTGGAGTGGGCAAATCTACTGTAGGGGCTGCTGTGCTGCAAGTAGCCAACGCAATCATTGACCAGCTGCTATCAAGGGTAGTGACTTTGGGAAATGTGCAGACCATTGTGGATGCCTTTAATGCGCTGGGGTTCCCTAACTGCGGCGGGGCGATAAGACGGAACGCATATCCCTATCTTGGCCCTGGCACACCGGGGCGGCCAGTACATAAACTGCAAGGGGTACTTTTCCATGGTGCTGCAAGCACTGGTGGATCACGAGGGACGTTTCACCAACATCAACATGGGATGGCCAGGAAAGGTGCAGGACATTTGCATCTTCAGGAACTCTGGTCTGTTTGAACAGCTGCAGGAAAGGACTAGAAAATTACTGTTGGGGATGTTGAAATGCCTATAGTTATCCTCGGGGACCCCAGCCTACCCCTTAATGCCATGGCTCATGAAGCCGTACACAGGCACCCTGGACAGTAGTAAGGAGCAGTTCAACTATAGGCTGAGCAAGTGCAGAATGGTGGTAGGATGTGCTTTTGGACATTTGAAAGCGCGCTAGTGCAGTTTACTGACTGGGTTAGATCTCAGCACAACCAATATTTCAATTGTAATTGCTGCTTGTTGTGTGCTCCACAATATCTGTGAGAGTAAGGGGGAAACATTTATGGCGGGGTGGGAGGTTGAGGCAACTCGCCTGGCAGCCAATTTCACACAGCCAGACAACAGGGCAATTGGAAGAGCGCAGCAGAGTGCGCTGCACATCAGAGAATCTTTGAAAGCTAGTTTCATGACTGGCCAGGGTACTTGTGTTTGTTTCTCTTGAAGTTACCCGCCATATATATATATAGAAATAAAGTCAAAATTGTTTAAAAACTGTTCTTTATTATTTGTTGCACAACACACAGAGAAATCAGAAGGTAGACCGGGGGAGGGAGGCTATTGGGTTAGGGGGGTGGAGAAGGAGGGAAGGACAAGTCCAGAAACCAAATCAAAAGTTCGCATATGCCAGCTTTCTGCTGCTTGGGCGATCCTCTGGGGTGGAGTGTGTGGGTCCCTGTAGCCTCCCCCCTCGTGTTCTTGGGCGTCTGGGTGAGGAGGCTATGAAACTTGGGGAGGAGGGAGGGCGGTTATACAGGGGCTGCAGCAGCAGTCTGTGGTCTTGCTGCCTTTCCCACATTAGATCCAGCATAGAGCAGAGCATGTCAGTTTGCTCCCCCATGAGCTTGACCATAGCGTCCTGCCTGCTCTCATCGCACACGTCCCTCCTCTCTTCGTGTTCCTGTAATGCTTTACGGGACTCCACAATTGTTTGCCTCCACATATTCAGCTGGGCCCTATCAGTGCAGGAGGACTGCATGAGCTCGGCGAACATGTCGTCCCGAGTTCGTTTTTTCCACCTTCTAATCTGGCCCAGCCTCTGGGACAGAGTAGATAGGGGCTGCGTTGAAACATTTGCACCTGCGGGAGAAGAAAAAGGGAGGGTAGTATTTTAAAAGATACATTTCAGAGAAGAAAGGGGACACTCCTTCTCAGTGAAACAGGAAACTCATAGTACTCAGCACACGTTCTTTCTGTACAAGTTAGCATTTTGCCTCTTATACTGAAGTGCCTGCCACTTTGGTGTGAGTAAGCCATCACACATGGCCAGGCAACAGAATTCAGCTTGCAGGCAGCCTAGGGGCACGCGGGGTTCTGCTTCTTCTACATTCATTTCAATGCTTTCAAACTTCTGGGCCCCCTTTCCCATAGCAAGCAATGCCTGGTGGATTTGCCATATAAAAGGAGGGCCTGCGGGCTCTCTGAGATGATCGCTTCACACAACACTACACCTTCCCCCCCCCCCCCCCCCCCCCCGTGTGGCTCCAATGAGGGTCTGAGCAGGGATGAGCCCTTTAAACTAAACCCGAACAGCCCAGCGCAGCTGGGTTTCCCCTATGCCCCCCACTGCATGGCTCTGATCAGGCTCTCACTCACCAGAAGTACCTCCTCCCGGGTCATGGTCTGGGAGCCCGCCTTGGGAGTGGGGGGAGGCTATTGGCTCCAGCATTAAGAATAGTTCCTGGCTAGGGGGGAAAATGGATTCCCCACTTGCCGCCTGTGCACTGTCCTCCTCCTCTAATGACTCTTCCTCCTCGCTCCATGCAACTCCCCCCTTGCAGGTGTCCATGGACAGTGGTGGGGTAGTGGTGGCATCACCCCCATTAATTGCATGCAGCTCACGATAGAAGCGGAATGTATGAGGCTATGACCCAGAACACCCATTTGGCTCCCTGGCTTTTTGGTACACTTGCCTGAGCTCCTTGATTTTTGTACGACACTGCTCTATGTCCCTGCAGTAGCCTCTTTCCGACATGGCCCTGGTGACTTTAGCGTACATATTTGCGTTCCTTTTTTTGGAACGTAGTTCTGCCATAACAGATTCGTTTCCCCAACATGCAATGAGATCCAGTACCTCCCATTCGGACCATGCTGGAGCTTGTCTGCAAATCCGGGACTGTGCGATCTCCTGTGATGGTGGACTCTGCACGGTCGCCTGTGATGGTGGACTGTGCTGATGGTCACCTGTGCTGATGGTGACCAAAAAGGAAATGAAATTAAAAAGTTCCCAGGGCTTTTCCTGCCCACCTGGCTAGTGCATCGGAGTTGAGTGTGTTGTCCCGAGCGGTCACAAGGGAGCATTCTGGGATAGCTCCCGGAGGCCAATAACGTCAAATTGCGTCCACAATACCTTTAACCCGGGATTGCAATCGCAATTTAAGTGCTACTCCACTTGCCGAGGTGGAGTACAGAAATCGGATTAAAGAGCCCTTTAAATTGAAAAAAAAAAAAAGTTTGGTCGTGTGGACGGAATTTTTTTTTTTTTTTTTAAATTAACTCGGCTAATTCTGAAATTCTGTAGACCAGGCCTTAGTGACTCCTGCTTGGGGGGAGGAGGGGCGGGAGAAGGAAGAGGAGGGAGGCTAGAGCCAGTCTTGGCCCCCCTCTCTATATTTGCATGGATGATAAAAGGGCTGTGTGAAGGGCACCAGAACTGGACTGTGTAAGAGCAGGGGGTGCGGCGCACTCCAGGCTGGTTCAGCAGCATGCAGAATGGGGTTCCTTACCCCCACTATACAGTTGCCTTTCAGCAGGGCTGCTCCTGCTGCATGAGGTAGCAAATGCTTTGAGAGTGGGATGTGTCTCCCTGCTGACTGGGGGTGACAAATCCTTGTGCAACCTTCTGCCAGCAGCTAGGATTCAGTTGCTGCACAGGGCAGCAGCATTGTGTTTTTAGGCAGCCTCTTCTACGACAGGCCTCACAACCCAGCTGAGACAGCCAGCAACTCAGCAGTGCGCAGAGCACCCCAGGAAGAAAAAGGGACCAAGTGAGGCAGGGACTAGAAACCATCATGATGGGGTCATAAGAGTAAAACCAATCAATCTTTCCCCTCCCCTCCTCTCCCTGAAGGGCTCTCAGTTTAATTCATTAACATGAGACACTCTGAGATCTCTACATAAGAGGTGCCAGGGAATTTCTTTATAAATGAATGGCTTGCATGCAAGTGCAAAGGGTGGGGGTTTAGGGCAAGTACTTGCTTTATCTATGCTTTGCACTGGTGTGCAATTTATTTATTTAAGCTTTTTGGTGTTGGGCTCTGCATTGTTACCCTCACCTGTTTACATTTAGCTAAATGCCACGGAAGATTAGGCCTTGCCTTGCGAGTTCTGCCATCCAGCAGATGTGTTGCAATTAGCCATTCCTAAGACTTGGTGCCAATATGTGGCAAAATCTCACACTCCCGTGGCTTTGGATTCCACAGCTCAGCTGCTGCAGAGCAAGACATTACAGGACATAAGGACCAAATTTTCCTCTATTAAGAGAGGCAAAACCCTACTGACATCAATTGCATTGTAGCTGTGAAATGGGATGGTCTGGTCTGTAATGTATATTTGCATCACAGTTCCCCATTCGTGCAGACCCTGGTCTTTGGCTACTGTTCTAAACTAGCATGGACATTGTATCCTTATGTAGATGTTTTCCCATAATGAACATCATGTAAGAACACTACAACTGGAATAGAGAGGTCTGAAGCTGAACTGTTTATTTCTGTGCCAGCTGGATACTTGCCTTACAGTAAGTGTGGGTCTATCTTCTACATACAATAGCCATGCTAATATGTATTTCTAGGCACCCAAGCCTGATGGTCACACCCAACTGCACTGAGTGGCTGATGATGGGTAGATGCCAGCTGGCAAATAGGACTTAATCAAATATGCCAAACTTGTGTGAGGCGGCTCAGTGTGAATAGACAACAAGGGCACAAGTGCAGACAGTCAAAACTCAGTATCACACCCTCATCTGCAGATGAGAATTGCACTAGCATGACTGAACCAGCACAAAGCATCCACACTACTCTGCCGCCTTCTGGTACTCCAACTGCAGCATGTCCCTTCCCCTTCCATCCCTGCCCCGAGTGCTGCAAGGCCTCTGGACTGGTGCATCTGTCCCACAGGGAAAGGCACTGTTCTCTGCTGCAGGGCCACACCATCTATGACTTTTACATCTCTGTACCTGCTCATGTTATCGGTGTGTTCCACTCACTGGCTGTTTTGAATAATTCTGTCTTGTGCATACAGCATGAGGGGCAGAGATTACACTTGTGCAGTGTGGAGAATCACTAGATGCTTACTCACAAGGCAGCTGGTTGGACTCTTGGGCCAGCTGCCCAGAGCCTGTGATGAAGATCACCAGTTTTTAGGTGGCACTGTTCAAGTAGGTAAAGAACTTGATTTTTTTTTTCTGTTCACTTAAGTTTTTTTTTAAATTCTATTTTGTGCTTTATGGTGTAGCTGAGCCTATGTGTTTTCTTCCTCTCAGACCTCTGTCTAGGATCCACAAATGGGATAGGGCTGGCAGAACATTCCTGTAGGCCCCTCAATGTGGCCCAGATGGTTTCCCTTCACCACCTAGTGGTGCAGGATCCCCAGAAGTGGGAAGAACTCTTGTTCGGTGTCAGAGTGCCACAGTGAGTAGTAGAAGGTCGAGAGGAAAGATGGTCTGTCGGTGGTTAAGATTCTGCTCTGGAACTGAGGCAATCTGGGTTCTATGTCTGTCTGTCTACCACAGACTTGCAGCAAGTCACTGAACCTCTGTGTCTCACTACCTGCACGTACAGATGGAGAATGACTCTGGCTCTGCCTCCTGGGCTGCTGAAGATCAGACTGTGAATGGGTGTGAGGTCCTCACCTTGTACATCCCGGAGCACAACTGAAAAGTTTTTTTTAAAGTGGATTTGTTTGGGGATATTACAGAGCCTTGGTATGTGTCCACTAATGGCTTTTCTTTTTTGGCTTTCGGAAACACTGCAGTGCCAATACGGTCAGCTCCTAAGAGGGAGGAAGCACCTCCTGCTAACTGAGTGACCCTTCTCGCCAATTACAGAGAAACAGCGAGGGGCTTCAAAGTCTTTGGGTAGGAGATGAGTGGCTACAACGTGGGAGCCATGAGGTAGGGTGGAGAAATGGGGGAGAGATTTTCAGAGCTCCAGAGGGCAGATGGACTTTCCATGCTGAAAATAAAGGAAAGCTGCTGTTCAGGCAGATTTGGAACAGGAATAGATCTGCATTTACACACTGCTTTCAAGTAGCTCTCAGTGGCTGAGTTTTCTTTTGCAGATTGAAAAATCTAAGGCTCAGAGACAGTGGATGCCTTGGAGCCCATTCCACTAGCCCCTGAAATAATGAAAAGTCTCCTACTGACGCCCCTGACTGGGTACTGGATATGGTTCCTGGTGCCAAGACAGGTGCATTAGAAATATCATAATGACCTCCCTCAAAGACAAAGCTAAATGGGTAGCAGAGATGGAACTGAATGCAGGTCATCTGATGCCTAGTTCCAGTCACAGGACCTAATGTTTTAGAATGGAATTTCTTCCCTCCTGTGACTTATTTCCTAACAGGTCCTAAAACAGCAAAGTCAGCCTTCCACAAAAGGATTTCACTGAAAGCAGAATCCAGGGCCTGTGTTTTGAACAAAGCAGGAGAATGGTGCATTCCTAGGGCTCTCTCTCTGGGGAGGACACAATTATTGGCTAGACAGGCCTTTGCTTGAATAGGCTTGAAAAGTAAGGTTGCATAGCCTATTAATGTTAAACGTTTATTTCACTTTTTTTAGCTTAGTCATTTCATCCACAATAAAATAATGTGACAGCAGGGTTCTGTGTTCCCCAACCTCGGTGCAGGACAAAAGGCTTTGCAGCTAGGCATAATTCATCTTGAACGAGACAGATGCTGAGAGACATATGAATAATTAAACTTTTAAAAAACGTCCCTTTTCTTTCTCCGGTAATGCTGGCACTCTTCCAAAAATTAAACAAAATGAGGTAGAGTCATGTTTCAAGATGAGGCTTTTTTCCAAAAGCCACATACTTAGAAATAGTATTTTTCTGTAAACAGTTCAGGAGACCAGCTAACTGCCTCATCCAGTCCACCCACTAAATAAGTTGCACATGAATGGCTCTTCTGGGTTTCTGAGCAGGCACAAGTTCCAGTGACCGCATCTTTTAGAAGCAAGGCCGTAGCAGCATTTGCAGGTAGAGGAGTTGTTGGAATTTCAGCTCTATTCATAGGATTTAATTTTCTGCTTCTTAAACATGTATCAGTTCTTGACTTTCCACTGTTGGCTTTGTTTTCAGAAATAGTTTTTTTGTCAATGGGTTTGCAGATAGCTGGGCTCCTGGCTTGCAATCCAACTGTTTTTAAATTAGAAAATGCAACTGGCTGTAACAATTTTGTTGCTGATGGAGGGATCCATTCTTTAGAATCCTTCTCTGGCACCTCACTGTTGATAAACGACTCTTGTGAAACAGACTTATTGATGGCTGTGTTACTTGATCTTTTGTGTTTCAGGAACTTGCTGGTAAGCTGTCTTAATAAAGTATTTTTAAAAGAAGGCCTAGACTGTTTACATTTGCAGTGGATTTTAGTAGGACTTTTAGATGTCAATTTAGGGAGAACTGATTCTCTCCCCCTCTGGGATCTGAATTTTTGAAGAGGTCTTGCAACAGGAGTTGACTGTGAATAAGGAACAAAGTTCTGGGTATCTACCAGATCAAGTTCTGAATCATAAAGTGAGTAACTTATGGGTGTACTGTGTTTACCAAAAGGAGGTGGTAAACTAAGTGAGGATCTGCACTCAGAAGAGCTGCAGCCAACATCTAATGGACTACACACTAATTCAGATGCTGTGTACTTTTCAGCCAAAACATCTTCCTGTGCTGAAGAGTTGTGAGACTTATTTGAAAATTCGACCATGATTTCTATCTCTCTGGCACTAGCATCAAAGAGGTCAGCAGAAGCATTGTAGCTGCTTTTGGAGTGATTGGAGTTGTTCTGTAGCACGTCATTCTGGTTTATAGCTCTAACAGTATTTTCTTGCAATTCAGTTAATGGTTCTAATTCTCTCTTACACATATTTTTAGCTTTGTAGGGAGCTGCTGAATCACAGCCCAGTTCCTGAGAGCTTGTAAGATCTGTTCTTAGGTTTGGTGAATAACTACAATTTTCTTTATTTTCCCAATCGGCTACACAGCCATCATACAGAGAATGTAAACGGGCAGGTTTCTCTCTCTTTTGTAAATACGAGATTTCTGCATCTTTCATAGTACATTGAAGGCTGGTGAAAGAATGGGCATTGTTTGAAATATTAACATTTGCTTTCTCAGATTGTAGAAAACTGCCCGCTAGCAGAGGTGGGTCAGGTATAAAGTCAGACTCTCTGCCTCCCTTAGTACTTGTAGATAAAATGCTGTACAAAGGCTCACATTGTGATACTTGGCCATTTATGGGAGTGAGGTTTGATTGATGGCAGGAGAGAATATGCTCTTTGCAAGTATTCACATTCTCTGCTAGTTGTGGGGACCTCCCTGTTGTGGTGGTTGATTTGCAGGCAGTATGTACAATGCCTTGCCTACAAGATGTTTTGCTATGATTTTCATCCAACTCACTTCTTTCACGAAGGGAACATTTATGAGCATTGAGACCTACTGGGGATATGGTGCTCTTGTTGTTTTCAATTCTGGCTATGAAATCATTTAGACTTTCAGAGAACGGCAGCTCGTCCCAAATCATAGGGTCATCCTGAGATGTTCCAGCTGCACTTCCATGATTAGGAGACACTGCTGAGGAGCAAAATGAATCATCTTTTCTCTGGCAAAGCAAGGAGTTCCAAGATTTTTCTTGAAAGTAATCATGTCTGCTGATAATCTCTAGGCAGGAGTATTTTACCCCCAAATCCAATGGGCTTTGTAACAACCTGGAGCTGTTCCTGTCAGGTGACCATTCTCTCTTTAAAGAAGAGAAGCTCTCTAGTTTTTCAGTCACAGTGATTGTGTTTGACCTACTGGATAGTGAACTAAATTCATTATCTTCCTGTTCATTTCTCTCATTCATAGAGTTACAGAGCTGCAAATCTTGAATGGTTTGGTTGCTGGGACTTAAGCTGCATAGTTCTGCAGAGAAACCCCTCTCCTGTAGTTTACACTGTTCACCAGCAGCCTTGCCCAGTTCTAAAGATGAAAAATCTTCTGTTGTTACCCAATCAATAGATGAAGAAGTCAGGCCAAAGGACTGCTGCCAGGGTCCTGAAAAACTCTCTCGGCCACTTGACTGAACAAAACATGAGTTGCTGCCAGAGCTACACAAGCTGCTGAGCTCACTGCTAGGCTGATCTATTGCAATGAAAGGACAATCGGGTCGCTGTGAGCTACTGCGACTGCTCCTGAAATTAGCAAATTGCAGGAGCCGATGGAAGTAGCTGATAACAGTAAAGCCGGCAACAGCAGTGTTTGGCAGGAAGATCTGGCAGGCTGTAAGATCTCTTGTAAGTCTATTAATTCTGGAGCAGTTTGGCAAAATGCTGTCAGAAACAGAGTGCCCTCCATCATGGTTTTCAGAACTCTGCAAAAAGAATTCATTAAGTTTATTAGTGTAATGATTTGCCTGGATAGAGAGGAAAATTTTATGGGGACTGTCAAGGCTGCTTCCCCACTTTGAACTTTAGGGTACAAATGTGGGGGCCTGCATGAAAACTTCTAAGCTTTACTACCAGCTTAGATCTGGTCCGCTGCCACCACTCCCAAAGTGCTAATTCCCTTCCCTGGGTAGCCTTGAGAGACTCTTCACCAATTCCCTGGTGAATACAGATCCAAACCCCTTGGATCTTAAAACAAGGAGAAATTAGCCATCCCCCTCCTTTCTCCCACCAACTCCTGGTGGATCAAGATCCAACCCCCTTGGATCTTAAAAACAAGGAAAAATCAATCAGATTCTAAAAAAGAAGGTTTTTAATTAAAGAAAAAGGTAAAAATCCTCTCTGTAAAATCAGTATGGAAAATAACTTTACAGGGTAATCAAACTTAAAGAGCCCAGAGGAATCCCCTCTAGCCTTAGGTTCAAGTTACAGCAAACAGAGATGAACACTCTAGCAAAAAGGTACATTTACAAGTTGAGAAAACAAAGGTAAAAACTAACACGCCTTGCCTGGCTGTTTACTTACAAGTTTGAAATATGAGAGACTTGTTCAGAAAGATTTGGAGAGCCTGGATTGATGTCTGGTCCCTCTCAGTCCCAAGAGCGAACCACCCCCAAAACAAAGAGCACAAACAAAAGCCTTCCCCCCACCAAGATTTGAAAGTATCTTGTCCCCTTATTGGTCCTTTGGGTCAGATGTCAGCCAGGTTACCTGAGCTTCTTAACCCTTTACAGGTAAAAAGATTTTGGAGTCTCTGGCCAGGAGGGATTTTATAGTACTGTACACAGGAGGGCTGTTACCCTTCCCTTTATAGTTATGACAGGGACGGAGAGCAAGAAAGGTCCAAACAAGTCCAGTCCACAGTTCATTTTAAAGATCTTCTCTTTTCATCAGGGTCTTTGGGAAAGAGAGAAAAACCTGCTGTCTCACAGCAGCACACCCTAGCAAATGAGTGCTACTGAAGACTATAAAGGACATCCCACCCAGAAAGCCTTTGTGGCAATGATACAAAGAATTTTCAGAGTGCTTAGTGAAAACTCAGTAGAAATTCTGAGGGGAAAAGACAACACTCGGGCAGAAGAAAAACTACTTCACTAGAGAAGGCCACCTTGTGAGGAGAGACGTACTGCATAACTGACTAGGTGGCCACTAGACAGCAGATACCTTCCTTTGAACTATGACATACTGAGCAATGTTCAAAGCTGGGCATCCTGATACCTAGGGGCATGGATGGGAGAGGAATATTACCTGGACCCCCTCAGTTAGGTCTAGATAGTGCTGGAGCTGAATGGCCAGATTATCAGAGGCGCCTCACCTGGAACTTTATTTGCATCCCCGTTTATCACTCACTGGATGGAAACTGCAGGTTGAAATTTAGAGGCATTCTTGGAAAAAGAAAGGCATAAAGCATGTAGCTCATGGAGTGATTAAAACACCTGTAGTGTCTAGAGGAAATGCCACAGCTGAGCAACTGCCCAAATTATAGCTACCTGCAAGTACTTTGTGTCAGAAAACCCAGACTCTGCAGCTCTGCGTGTGGTGTTTAAGACCACAATTGAGAGGGAGGAGATATAGTTTAGAAGAAAGTAGTGTGTACTGGTGGAAGGTACAGACTGCAGAATGATTCACAGATTCCAAGGCCAGAAGGGACCATTATGATCATCTAGTCTGACCTCCTCAATAGCACAGGTCTGAGAACTTCCTCAAAATAATTCCTAGAGCAGGTATTTTAGAAAAACATCTAATCTTGGATGGTCAGTGATGGAGAATCCACCATGACTCTTGGTAAGTTGTTCCAATGGTTAATTACCCTCACTGTTAAAAATACATGCCTATTTCCAGTCCGAATTTGTGCTGCTTGGTAGATTGAAGAGTCCATTATTAAATGTTTGTTCCCCATGTAGATACTTATAGGCTAGGGTAATCCCTTTGTATTTGAGTCTTAGTTTTAACACTGCAGAGTTTAATACTGGTGTTTTGAGCTGGGAGCGTGTATAGTTGTGTACAGGTGTACACAACTATACCCAGTCAGACACTCAAACATTTGAGTAATCCTTACAATGTGAGTAGCCTCATTCCCATCAAAAGGACTGTTCAGGTGCATAAAGAGTACTCACATATATAAGGGCAGGAGAACTGGAACCTTAGTGAATAGCTACTCTCACATAAAGCTGCTCTCCCAACTTCCAGTATTCAGATACCAGGGAGATAGGTGCACTAGAAATACACAGATCATAGAATTCCCATCACATCTGTGGGAGTGGGAGCTAACCAGTATCTCTCAGGATTTAGTCCAGACATTTCAGTCTAGATTAACAAAACCTGAGATTACAAAGATATAAAATGTTTAAAATGAAAGTTTAAAATAAAAATATAACCAACACCTCGGAGGTTTCTATTGAGCTATCAGTTTCTAGTAGTGTCTTCGGATCTGTGGAGATCTTTAACACTCAAATGCATAAAGGTCTGTGAGTGCAGGTGCTAAACTGTAGCAATTATAGTAATATGTTTAACACTTTTCATCTTGCAGTGTCCGAATATTAAACAAAAAACAAAACAAAACCCCAAACAAACACACGAGACATTTGGAGGGAGAGAGAGAAAGTTACACTATAGTCCAGGGGTTAGGGCACCCATTTGGGAGGTGGGAGACCTCAAGTCCAGTCTCCTGGCTCCAATGACTAAAATATTTATTCAAAGTGGACTAGCTTCATCAGGAGAGACTGAGATATATATCTCATGGCCAAGTGGTTAGAGCACTCTCCTGAGAGGTGTGGGAGACCTCTGTTCAAATCCTCTCTCCCCATTAGGCAGGAAGGGAATTGAACCTGGGTCTCCTACATCCTGGGTGAGTGCTCTAGCCACTAGACTAAGAGTTACAATGGTAGGTACCTCCCGGCAAGTTTTGAATGGGGCCCGATTCAGTAGGCTTGCTCTGAGCATGCCAATTGGAGCAGACCCCACAGGCGAGATAGTTCTCCCAGTTCGTGGATTGTACTGGGGCTTAGGCAAGAGATAGACATCTGAATGCCTAGAGGGAGGCAACAATGCATGTGGCCAGAGGCAGAAATTTAGGTGTCAAGGGAACCTTACCCTGAAAATTTAGGTGCCAAGTGGCCTAAGGTCCTACAGATAACAGCTGAGTGGGGGTTTTGTGGATGGCAGTGGTGCCTAATGTAGATGCCTAAATCTGGGGTTTAGGCTGCTAAGTACCTTTGCGGATCTGGGCCTTACTCAATTACATGGGAAGTTAGTAGCAGAACTGAGAGTGGCACACAGGTCTGATTCCTCATCTTGTGGCCTAGCCCCACTGCCTTCTTTGCTGGATATTTCAGTCCCCAGAAGACATCATACACGCTGCTCTGTTACTGTCAGTGTGGGAACATGATACATTAGACTCTCAAGACTGCTTAGTAACATTTGCATGATTCAACTGGAAGCTAATGGATCAAATGTGGAAAGTTACCTTCACTCCAAATATAAATCTTCTCCCAATGAAACAAGTTTTGACTGCTTGAATTAACACACGTGGAGATGCATCTCTGTCCAGCTCTCCTGATACTTGGTTAAAATCTTTAATATACCTTGAATGAAGAAAGTTAAATGTTAAGTATTTACATGGGGCAGAGAAAGCTTTACGTAGTATTTAAATTGTAATGACTAGGGCACCCACACTAAAGATGGGGTATTGGGTTAGGTTTTTGAGCTACACATAGAATGAAAAGATGAAATCAGAGTAGGAAGTTAGCAGTGACAGAGCAGTGATCTGCAGAGAATCAACTTAACTATCTGTCATTTCCAGATTATTCAGAAGAGAAGTAAGGACACACATACTACTGGAAAAAAAAATATCAAGTAGGGAAATAATGGAGTAAGCAGAATCAGACAACTACATAATTTGCTTTAGGACTGGCCTGTACACAATTTTTATAGTAGTATAAGTATTTCTGTTAAGGGTGTGTTTTTATTGATAGTTAGACCGGTACCACCCACGGTGTGGATGCAGTTATACTGGTATAAAGGTGACATACCAGAGTAACTTGTTCCCCTTCTGGTACGGGAATAGCTATACTGGTATTAAGCACACTTATAACAATATAACTTTGTCCACACTAAGAGGGGGTGAGAGTTCTGCCATTTCAGGTATAACAATATAGTAAAAGCAGTACAATGTTCTATTGTAGACAAGGCCAAAAATTAAAGCTAGCACCAAGCTTGAAGTATAGCAATAAATTCACACCACACCGGGTGGATTTTTTTAAAAACAAAGTATTAATGATACATTCTTCTGCTACAAAGTAATAAAAATGTACAGAAGCATGTGTGCACACAGACTGAGCCCTGGTCGGTATAACTATGTTGCTCAGGGTGTGGAAAATCCACACCCCTAAGTGATATAGTTATACCAACTTAACCCCTAGTTTAGACATTGCTATGTTGCTGGGAGCGCTTCTCCTGTCAACATAACCATCGCCTCTCGGGGAGGTGGAGTACCTACGCCAGTAGTTCTCAAACTTTTGTACTGGTGACCCCTTTCACATAACAAGCCTCTGAGAGCAACCCCCCCTTTATACATTAAAAACACTTTTTTACATATTTAACACCATTATAAATGCTGGATGCAAAGCGGGATTTGGGGGTGGAGGCTGACAGCTCACGACCCCCCCATGTAATAACGTTGTGACCCCCTGGGGGTCCCAACCCCCAGTTTGAGAACCCCTGACCTACACCAATGGGAGAAGTTCTCCCATTGGCGTAATAAGTGCCATTGCGGCACTGTGAGCGTAGACAAGCCCTGAGACACTATACACTCTCTATTCATATCATCTACTGCTGATAAAGGAACTAGAAAACATGGAATTGAAGCATGAGAATGTCGGTTGGTAAGAAGATGGTACCACATATTACTTTAATGATGGTGCCTGCCTGATGGACAGGTTATTCCTGGTGGAATTCTGTGCCGAAAAATTAAAAATGCGGCGCACAATATTTTAAAATATGCTGAATTTTATTTGTCAAAACACCTTAATATAATCACACCAGTTTCAATTATTTTTGTTCATTTATTTCAAAATATCTGTCAGAAAGTATGTCTGTAACAATACAGACAACAAAAAAGATTCAGGAAATGTTTGACAAATAGATTCCTTACTAGGCATATTAATACAGAACTCTGAGTAATAATTCATTTAAAACTACAGTACAGAACCATTTCCCCCACACCCCTCAGAAACAGTGCAAAGGTTTGGGGGAGTCAGAGGTAACGGAAGAGCTGCAGGAGAGGGAAGTAAATTGCTGGGAAGAAGCCTGGGTGTGAACTTGGAGGGTTGTTGGATATGGGTGGGAAAAGTATGGAACAGTTTTTTTGGGGGGTGGGGAGGGATTGTTAGGGAGCTTCCCCCATGCAGACCCTGGCTGACCCCTAGCCTCTCCCATTCAATCAGGCACATCTGCCCCGCCCCCATGTGTCTGTGCGCCCTCACCCAGCCACTCCCCTGTCCCCATGTGTGCCTACACCTCCCTCCCCGCTATGGCCCTGTGCCTCCACTCCCATTCAGCCCCTGCCCCAGTCTGTCCTCCCCCTCTAGCCCTTATGAGCCCGTCTGACTCCCCCCCAGCACCCCATGCTGTCTGTCTTCCCATAGCCCGTTCCCTGACCTGGCCTGACAAACTCTGCGAAGAAGGCAGCTCTCTCTCTTCCCTTGCTGGCCATGAGCTGTAGCTTTGTTCTATCACCACAGCACTATCTGGCGGGCAAAAGGTGGAATTGCAGAAGTTATTTTCTGCTGGGAGCTGCTGCTGTTCTTGCGCCACAGCGCCCTCTCGTGGGCAAAAGGTGGAACGGCAGCAACATTTTGGCAGAACCTTTTTTCTGCGCAAAAAATTAGAAATCTGTGGGGCTTGTTAATTATGCGTACACACAGTAGTGCACAATTCCCCCAGGAGTAACAGGTGCCAGACTGGGATAAAAAGCAAGAATATTTTCCTAACCATTCAGAATGTAAGACAAAGCAACCTGCTTTGTCTAGCCACCACAA
Organism: Terrapene triunguis; assembly: GCF_002925995.2. Classification (NCBI taxonomy): domain Eukaryota; kingdom Metazoa; phylum Chordata; order Testudines; family Emydidae; genus Terrapene; species Terrapene triunguis. The sequence goes on along the minus strand of NW_020664448.1, from coordinate 8,591,790 downwards.
CTTGTGTGTGAAATTTGAGAGAGGGAGAGGTCACATGATGGTCTTGAAGCTGATGAACAAGCTGTAAGTATATTATTAGAGAGTTAGCAAAGGATAATACAAATCAGATGGGTGGGAACGTATTCCCTACCTACGGAAGCTATTAAGGTGGTGTTTTCAGAAATGCTTGGCTTAGGTCCAACTCTGCGCCTACTGATCACATGCATAAAATTCTCATTGAAGTAAAATCCCACTATAAGATTTTTGTAGTCAGGATTTTTTATGGCCAAAGGGTGAAGCTTGTAGGGCTGGTGGTTGAGTTCTCAGTAGCAAGCCTGGGAATTCACTCCTTGCTAAATGCAAACCTGGCCACTTCAGTGAAGAGCTACAAGACATTTTCTACCTCCATGTCCAAAACACAAGGTAGTGCAAGAGAGATATGCCCCCAATGAGGCATCTAAATGATGCAGAAAAGTGTGTCTAAATCTGAAGAAAGCTATGTTATTTAGCAACTTGCCATCAGTCCAGGAATGATAACTAATGACAAAGGGACGTAAGGGTCCAAACTCCAAACGCAACGTGAACCTCACAAAGGGCAGATAATACCTACCTTTGATAGAGATTCTTCAGGTCTCTCTCCTACACTTTGGCAACACTTGTACAGCTGTCATACCAATAAACTGTTAGTGAAATTGTGAGGTGCACCTCTTTGACAAGATCTTCTCAAATGTTAACACCTGGTTTCCTAGTAGATGGATTAAGTTGCAGGCAGTAGGATTCATGGGATTTGGTCTCTTCGGAAGATCTTTAATGTCTTAACTTAAGTCTTTTAAAGTGTCCAGATAATATGGTGATAGGTGCCAAATAAATGCTTGTAACAAGTGGATATTTTCCTGAGTTCTCCTTTACAAATAAATCACCATCTACCCAGATCTATTTTTTAATAGCTTACTGAGAAATACCGCTCAGATACCAAGTTGGCAAACAGTTCTAAGAAAATATTTAGAGCCATGAATGTAGCCATACCCCCTCTATCCCCACGCACCCCTCTCCACATTCTGCTAGGCTGAGGTTGGGGAGGCAGCTATATAATTAAAAAAAAAAGAAAGTCATCCTTTACCTCTGCAGACTTCCTGCTGTGACCCCAAAGAATGGCTCTAAAGAGCTTCCAAACACGGTAATGTCAAATAAATCACTAGTGCCAGCAACTTTTAGGGACAGCTTATACCTGTAGTTTGCATCCTTAGCTTCACCCGTGCAGCCACATTTTAGACAGTTAAACCTGGTAAGACAGTAAGAAAAATGAGCACACATTGTTAATTGATGGTGTAGTAAGAATTTCTATCCATCAATAAATACTACCAGCATCATACACCTTGTACCAAATCAGAAATTTAGAGGTTTTTTCTTTTTCTTTGTTCTTTATGGCCCCAATCCTGCAATTAGCTCAACAAAAGCAGATTCCTGTGATCATGCAAAGCCCCATGAACTTCAGTGAAGCTCTTTTACACATTTAGATAACATAAGCCTAATATACGCTATGGGGGGGGGGGGTTGGGGTTACTTTAATGTTGTTTTTGGGGGGGTTGAGGGATGACTGACTTCATTTTGAAACTCCTAGCACAGCAGTTTTTGTATTTTGTATTTTATTTACTCTAGTACCTAGAGCTTTGGATAAATCAAAAAGAGATAACAAAACCCCCTCAGACATTAGAAACCTCCAACATCTATCTTCTTTTCAATATCTGACACTATGGAGATATCGAGCTTCATAAAGCTGGATGTCTTGATTTAGCATTTACGGAATTCATTGTTTTCATGTGTTTTGGAGTCTCAGTGTCCAGGGTTTGACAGCACATCAGTCTGGATATTCCACACATTTGTGGGAGTTTCTTGATTTTACAGAACAATGGCACTGTGTGACTGCCAAATGCTGTGGAGTAGGAAAGGGCAAAATTTGGGCACTGTCTGGATATATGGTGAGGAGGAGAAACCACACAGGAGGACCCCATGTTATGAGAGGAAGGATGGGGTTGTCTACAGTCACAGAATGAGGACAGTCAAAAGGGTTCATGAAGTTCAAGAAATCAGCTCAGTTTTAGTCATGTTAAACTGAAGTTAAGACATCTAGGAGAAAGTGTCTATAGATGCATGACTGAGCCCACAGTTCCTACTGGCATAAGAAAGCAGGAACTAGTGAATCTAGACTTCAAGGAACGTATGGAAAAGTAAACGTATTACGTGCTCAGTGCCCCATATTCTGCCTCTTTCAAATCCCCCCAAAACTGTTCATTGCCATAATGCATACAAAAAACTTGACAACAGTTAAGCTGTTATTGTGCTGAGACCACTGTCATTGACGATCATGAGAATTTTCTCATTGTGCTCCCCTTCTGTCTTTTGTCTCACCTACTGTGTCATCTTATAATTACATTTGTAAACTCTTTGGGGCAAGGACTGTTTTTGTATGGGGCCAAGAACAATCGGATCCTGGTCCATGACTAGAGTTCCCAGGCACTAACATAATAGTTTTAAAACAACTTTTTACAGGCCACTTATGTATATAGCACCTAAAGTATGCTAGGTGCTTTCCAAATGAACAATTAGCAATGCCCCAACCTGGACCTACCTATTAGAATCTACTATCAGCTTAGAAAAGCAGTTTTGACAAGAAGGATACACAAAGCTGGAGTTCTGGACAGAAATTACAGAGGCAGTTAACAGTCTTCTCCTGCCATTCATGTGTTCGCAGTGTCACCTGAAAAGAGAGAAACACAGAACGATCTGATGAGATTCTCATTTATGAAATTTTAAACACAAACTTCTTCTTTTTCCTAAAAATAAAACTTTAGCTTTTTAAAAAAAGAGTTGCCTGTATCCCGGTTAACCACAGTATATTATTTACTGCTCCTTGTGAAAAAGATGACAAAGGCTACTTGAAGATGTTTTAAAGAGAAACGTTTAATAGTTTTTCAAATGAGTACTGCAAAATACTGTACTGTTTGAGGTGGCATTATAACTATGCTTCATCCCAGCTTTAAAGCATAATTGTTCTGAACTCTCTTTATTTAAGCTGGAGTCACAATATGGGGTTAAAAACCTGAGACACCTGCATGATGGTGTCGCATTATTGTGTTGAACTTCAACGATCAGGGGACAGGCGGACACTGGGCACTCAAGAGGCACTCAGAAAATCACTAGGTTGTCCTTTCAATTGAGAATGAAGACCATAATTCTGCATTTTGATCCAACAGTGCAGACCAGCAAAGTGCACCACTAACTTCAATGAGGCAGAGGTCTGCCCATGTGGATCTGATACCAGTATGAGGAGCTAAATAGTTTCCTAACTAGTCTTAATTTTCTCTGCAGAATTACCAGTGTACTCTATAGTTTAGGAGTGGGCAAACTTTTTGGCCTGAGGGCCAAATCGGGGAATATAAATTGTACGGCGGGCCATGACTGCTCACAAAATTGGGGTTGGGGTGCGGACTCTGGGATGGGGCTGGGGTTGAGGAGTCTGGGGTGTAGTAGAGTGTTCTGGGCTGGGACCAAGGGGTTTGGAGGGCAGGAAAGGAATCAGGGCTGGGGCAGGGGTGCTGGAAGGGATGCAGGTTCCGGCTGGGGGTGTGGGCTTTGGGGTGAGGCTGGGGATGAGAGGTTTGGGGTGCAGGAGGGTGCTCTGGGCTGGGATCGAGGGGTTTGGAAACCGGGGGTGGGATCAGGGCTGGGGCAGGGGTGTGGGGAGAGGCTCCAAGCGCACTTACCTCAAGCGGCTCCCGGAAGCAGTGGCATGTCCCTTCTCCGGCTCCCACGCGGAGGCATAGCCAGGCAGCTCTGCAAGCTGCCCCATCTGCAGGCACCGCCCCTGCAGCTCCCATTGGAGCGCGTAGGAGCCAGTGCAGGGCCATGCCGCGGCTTCCGGGAGCCGCAGGGTGCGGCCACCGACCCAGCGCCCCGGCCAGAGCGGGGCTGAGCTGTACAGTGCAGCTCGCGGGCGGTAGTTTGCCCACCCCTGCTATGGTTAAATCACAGAAGGCACCTCTGTGATAAATCTATTTTTCAGGGGACTGTAACTCAAATATCTTTCTTTTGAGCAGACATTTGGCACATGCAGTTTCAGTCTTGTGTTTCACCAAAATTAAAAAATGCAGGTCATCGGGTTTGAATACATACATTTTTGCTCGGGCGCACTTTACTCTCAAAGCTGCTGTTTTCTCGAAGGGTCGTTTAGCCATTCATATATGCTTCTTGCTATGCAGGTTTTTTTAAAATATAAGAATCTATACCACAAGACTTCAATTCTGAAACTGCAGAGCACTCAATCATTTTAGTGAGACAGTCTATTTACAGAAATATTTCTTATGTATTTGACAGCAATAGCTCTGTTTCTTTATTTGTGTGGGTCTTTCAAACAGCAATGGAGGAGAGAAAAACATGTTTAGGAATAGGAAAAAGTGATTGTAAAACTAAAGAGTTATCAGAAGGACTCATATAGATGAAGTCCCTCAAACTACTTTTAACATGAAATCAAATCAAGTTCAAAAAACAAGTTGAAGTTTCTCTTTAAAATGTTTCATCATGATAAGCATTTTTAATCCAACAGGGCAACACTTGGAATTTTAATGTTGCTTTTGTAAAGCAACCTCCTCAGTATACTGGCATAGAGAGAAAAAGAGCCCTTTTAATCATATGGTGCCATGAACACCAGCTTTGTACCCAAACAACGGTAAAATTCCAAATTAAAACTTTGTGCCCCCAACTATATTCAAATGTTATCTACCCTAAAATATATTTGAGGATTTTTTTTTTTTTTTTTTTAAAAGAGCTAGCACCTTATACTGTTTACAGTTTTAATTTAAAAACCTAGCTCTTCTAGTTTTCTTCACTGAATTATCAATTTGTCTCAGCTGTGGGTTACTACATAGTAGAAATATCTTCTACTAATCAGTATGAAAGATGTGGTTCCAAAGCTGTCAAATAGAAGTGGAGGACTTTGTTTAAGGGCCTTATTTAAAATGATGTATAGTTCTTCAGATTGTTAAAGTTCGTAGAATGGAGAATAGAGTGTGAATTTCTGAAACTGACAAACTGAAGTGTTCCTATAACTGACATAAGCATTTGTGCATTCAACCATTTAGGTATCCCCAGTGAGCTCCAAAGATGCCATTTTTAAGCAAACAATTGATAATAGCAATGTTTAGGCCCGATTGCTCACAATGAGCAATACCCTTCACACCTTAAATAATCTAATTAAAATCAAAAGGAATATCCAAGGGTATTCTGCTCCACAGAAGGGTAGAACCATCTGGTCTTATGCCTTCAAACCAAGTCACAGACAAGCTACTTTTGAGCAGTGCAAGATGTAGAAATCAAGCTTCTTTAAAGGACTACACAGAGCTTTACAACTGCATCAGGAGAGGCCATAAAACTTCTCTATGCAATTCACTGTCATTGTACCATCCAAACCTATATATCCCTTTTCAAGAGACACTAGCCACACCCCTCCCCCCCAAAACTTACAACTTTGAGAAAATGTTTTTAATAATTTCAATGGGAACTGAATTCCCAGGTCCTACATTATCCACAGCATCAGTCTATAGCTCCTTCTGGTATGCATGTGTGTATGACTTCAAGGGCAGCGTTTGTAGATATAGCTATATTAAAATATTTCAAAAGGATATCTATTTTGTAAATATTTAAGGCAAAGTATCTAAATAATTGATGACATCTCCTCTGGCCTTGGCCAGATCAGGCAGAGCGTATCTACCATTTTGGAAAAGTAAATCAAGCACGGTTGTCATATTCAGGTTACAAGACTTGTTAACTTTGTTTTTGTTATGCACAGACAACATGTCCAGTGCTGTGCAGATATCAAGATGGTCCCAGCCCCAGAGAGTTTAAAGTTTAGAAAACAGACATAGAAAGACAAAATACATTAGGATACCAAATGAGAAGACAGATATTATCCACAGCATTAATGAACTGGAGGAAGATTTGACTGTATACACATTATGTTCCGTAAGTGCTACCAAAACCGCATAACAGTCTTGATTTCAAGAACACACACACACAAGAGAGCAACAGAACCACACAACAGTACCAAGAAAATAAGTTTGGACATGGAATAAATTCGAGAGTTGACAAAGAATGAGTCTGATCTTGTAACTACTCCAAATATGAAATTCAGATAGAAATCAATAGGAGTTTCATGCAGAGAAGTTGGAAGAATTGGCACCATGCAGTCAAAACACCCTGTTACCTATGCACTTTCAGTCAGCTAGGAAATAAACACAAATGCACATTCTGAAATGGAGACAGGGTAAGAGGTGGGGTGTAACATTTGTATTTTACAGGTTTTGTTGTTAACGCCTCAGGTGCAGTTTATATAGAAAAACATACAATCCGTATCAGAGGGGTAGCCGTGTTTGTCGCTTTTTACAGATCCAGACTAAGAGTCCTGTGGCACCTTATAGACTAACAGACGTATTGGAGCATAAGCTTTCGTGGGTGAATACCCACTTTGTCAGACGCATGTAGACTACATGCGCCACTGCGTCTGACGAAGTGGGTATTCACCCATGAAAGCTTATGCTCCAATACGTCTGTTAGTCTATAAGGTGTCACAGGACTCTGTCACTTTATACAATCAGTAGTTCAGTTCCTGCATGGTGGAAATATTAAGGCCACTCAATAATAAGCCTGTGAGAGACAGAGTCAGCTTTAGTTGCTATTACCTGAATATCATTTTTGTCTCAGAATGCTGTGTATCTAAAGGCACAGCCCTGGAGACAGCTGTATCACACAACTCTTTGATTGGTTACCACAGACAGGCTTCAATAAGAATCCCC
>NW_020664448.1:8521433-8584863 GCF_002925995.2 Terrapene triunguis | reverse complement strand
CCCCCCCCCCCCCTTCAGCCACGAGTTGAAAGTGCTCATGAAGAAAGCAATACACCTGAATCGGAACTTGCAGTACTCCTGCCATTCTAAGCCTGAGACGCCTAATGGAGCTCACTAGCTGTGCAGTTAACATTTCTGGCATTTTAGACCAATCTGTTCCCCTTAGGGTGACCAGATGTCCCGATTTTATAGGGACAGTCCCGGTTTTGGGGTCTTTTTCTTATATAGGATCCTATTACCCCCCACCCCCTGTGCCGATTTTTCACACTTGCTGTCTGGTCACCCTAGTTCCCCTGTTGTTAAAGTGAACGCTGATGAGGAAGGCTGATTAGGTCATGCAATGCACGCCCTCCTCGACGCTGCTCATCCCCATTAAGACATAGGTGAGCAAGCCACACAGCTAGGATCCGGCACCTCGGTAGCCACGTGCAGTGCGTCATTCTGACACCCCATCTTCCGTACTGCCCAGTGTTGCGGCCATACTGACAGTCTCTTTCGCTGCCGGAGATCCGGGCCGCAGGAGCGAAGGGGGGGGGGAGCCCCTTAATCCATGTCTGAGGGGACGGTCAGTGAACTGATGGGGGGGGATGGAGAGGGAGGGAATTTGGACACAAACATCGTCAGCTCCGGCCCGCGTTCGGGGCCCGCTCCCGCGCTGCGGGGACGGATCCGCGGGGGTGTGGCCGGGAACCCCAGGCGGGAGCTACGCACAGGCAGAGGCCGCCTGTCCCAAACGCGGGGGCGGCGGCGGTAAGGCCATTGCTGGGGCCAGGCAGGGCGGCGCCTCTCGTGGGGCGCGGGCACAGCCCGGCTGAGGCGGGGCGGCCGCTCCCGGGGGCGGAGAAGCGGGGGCGGTCCCGGCGTGGTAACGGCGGGCAGGAGGCGCGATGCCAGGGACGGGCGCTGAGAGGGGACTTGGCGGGGCGGCCGTTCCCCGGACCAGGCAGGCAGTTGGGGGTTGCTGGACTCACCCAATCGCAGCCCGGCTCAGGGAGCGGGAAGTCCCCCCCCCCTGCTCCCAACTCCCTCCGCCCGCACACACCTGGCTCGCTTAGCCCGAAGGGGAAATGACGTGACACGCACAGTCTCGTTCTCACACACCAATTATCGGGCACAACAGCAGCCCCCTTCGCCTCGACCCCCGGCATAACAGCGCGGAAACGGATCACGTGAGTGAAGCATCCTCAAGGAGCCAATCGCCGCCTCCCAATATCAGACCAGGTAGCCAACCGCTGCTCGTCGCAGAGACCAGCCAAAGAATCATCTGAGCCCCATCAGGCAGCCAATCACCGCTTCCAAACGCAACAGCCAATCAGTGGTAGCCATCCTCAGCTTTGCAGCCAATCACTGCAGTCAAGCCGGAGAGACCCTCATTGCCCATCCCCGGAAATCCAACCACATCCTGGCATGCCCGGCCCGCCAACCAATCAGAGCCGCAGAGCAGCACGCTGGGGGTAGGCCCCGCCCCCTGGGTTCCTGAGGGGGCCGGGGGCCCTAGGCAGATAGCTCCGAGCCCCTTTCCCTCGCTAGCCATAGGGGTGGGGCGCTGAGGCCCCCAGCAGCCGCCCCCTCGGGCTCGCTCCTTCCTCCGCTCACGTTCCCCGCCCCCGGGATTCCCCTCGCGGCCTCTCCCGCCCCCCATGCGGGGCCGGTATAAAGCGGGCGGAGCGCAGGCGGCGCTGCTCATAGTCACTATGCTGAGGCTGCCGGGGCTGCTCCTGCTGCTCAGCCTGGGCAGCGTCTGCTGCCCTCCGGGGGCCCTCTCCGCCCTGCCCCTGGCCTCCCGGCGGGGCCCCCCGGGGAGAGCTCAGCCCCGCCCCACCGCCCTCTACCAGACCCGCTACTTCCCCCAGAAGGTAAGCGCCTCCGCTCGCCCCGCCGGAGCCAGCCCCGGCACCTCCGGCGTGAGTGTCTTGGGGGGGTCCCCTGTGCTGGGCCCAGCCTCTTCGGCCACCTCCCCCAGACCCCTCCCCAGCGTGAGTGTCTGGGGGAGCTTCCTACTGAGCAACCCCCTTCCCAGGAGGAGGTGTGTCTGTGGGGCTAGCTCAGACCCCCTTCCCCAACATCTTTGGGGTATGACATAGCTCTGGGGGCTTACCCGCATCCCATACCTGGGGGCTGCCCACAGCTGTCTGGGTAGGGCCCCTCTTCCTGTTGATCAGCACCCACTCCCTGGCACGAGGGTCTGATGTCATCTGCCCCCTTCTCATGGTGTGTCTGTTAAGGGCCCTCTTCTCTCTTATGTTTCTGAGGCTGTGTCTAACCTGGACCAAGCGAGGCCTCAGGCAGTTGTGAAAGGGCCTTTGAGAGTATCTCTACACTACAATTAGACACCTGCAGCTGGCCCATGCCAGCTGACTCAGGCTCACGGGGCTTGGGCTCAGGGGCTGTTTGATTGCCGTGTAGCTGTGCCTCTAAACATCTGCATTGCAATTAAACAGCCCTTTAGCCCAAGCTCTCTGAGCTCCAGTCAGCTGGCATGGACCTGCCACAGATTTTTAACTGCAGTGTAGACATACCCTAAGTGTCTTGTTGAAATACAGCTCAGATAGCTTTACTTAAAGTGGAAACTCCTTGAGGCAGGGACCATCTTTTTGTTCTGCGTTTGTGAAGTTCCTCGCATGGTGGGATACTGGTCTCTGACTAATGGTACTAGATGCTGAGGTAATACAAACAATAACATAGTAGTGGTGCATAATCCACTGTGAGATTTTACCAGACCTTTAAAAGAAATCCCACGTGGAGGTGTCTGCTTAGAATTTAGGGGCACGTTTGTATCTATCTGTAGCAGGGGATTTTTTTTCCCCTTTAAACTTCAGAACAGGAAATCATCAGTTACATACTATTGGCCTGTGGGATCCTGCAGTCTTGTTACAAATGGAAAAACTCTCTTACGAAATGCTGGATAATGCTATTCTCAATGGAATTTGTTCTAATTTCCTAGCATTGTGCAATTGGACATAAAGCATCTGAACGATAATCCTATTTGAGTACAGGCTCCCTCCCTTTCCACGTATAAAGCATTATCTCTGAATGCTTAATATCTAAAACTAATACAAATTTGGAAAAACATATTTCATTTCTGATGAATAGTTTAATATTACTTTTCCGTTGAGGGTAATGTTGTCCAGCCAGTAGACTCTTGCTGGGTAAAACAGGTTGCTATAAATTGCTCTGTTTTTTCCTCTTGATTATTCAGAGGATGGTGATTGGCAATGAATTAGTCATGTCCCCTGTAAAGTCTCCTGGGGTGCTGCATAATTTTATTGTCACCCCTCTACATGACTGCAAGACTGCTGTACAAGAGTGAAACAGTGCAGTGATGCTAGTACGGTGCTTGAGGATTGGAAAACTTTACACACCTATTAGCAAGAGGAAGTCAATATGCAAAATAAGGCCACCAATGAAGTCCAGGGGCAATGCTCTGTGCAGGTGTCTAGGCCACTTCCTCTCTCAGCTATTGAGATTCTTGCCAAACTTTTGTGCTTGAGCGATGCCCAATCGTATTGACCTCTGGGTAGGTATCTAATACATTTGAAATCACTTGACTGTCGACTGCTGGAAGGGAAAGGATCTCTCTCCCCCTCCCCTTCAACACCAGTGTCCTAATTCCCTAGGAGGTAGGAAGTTAAACTGGAGAGGAAGTCCACAGGATGGTCAGACAACATGCCCTCTGCACCTCGTGTATGAACACATGACCTTACTGGGATGCTAGCACTGGACTGGAGTCCTCTCTCTCATGTTAGAGACTTAGGAGGTAGGAGGGGAATGGGTTTAGTAAGGACCCCAGGTAGTAGTACTGCTTTCCTATGGATCATAATTCGACAGACCCTGGGGACTCTCCTCTACCAACTATCTGTCCACATAAGGGGGCACTTCCCACCCTTCAAAAAGACTCTCCTTACAGCCTCTTCCAATCACATACATGCAGATTTTTTTTAAAATCTGGACGGGGAATTTCAGCTTTCTACCTGCTAATTAAAAGTCCCACAGCTCTAACCCCTAACAACATGGAAGCTTTGCTAACCCTCCAATAGGCTTAATCATGTGGAGGAACAGTCAGACTGATTATTTTGCTAGTGTAGCAATGAGGGCAAACAGGGATGTGGTGCATCGTTCATTACCATGATACTACTGTTGAGTGCTGGTGCCCAACTAACTGAGATGAATGCACAGCAATCTCATGATACTGGTGCTGAGCATGAGTATCGTTGTGTTGCCGGTCTTGATACTTAATTAAAATGAAAAACATTAGAAATTTCATTGTACGCAGTGTTGTTGTGGCTGTGTTAGTCCCAGGATACTAGAGAGACAAGTGAGGTAATATTTTTTTACTAGACCAACGTCTACTGGTGAGAGAGAAAAGCTTTCATGCTTACACAGACCTCTTTTTTTTAAGCCTCTCGTACTACACCAGTGTCCTGATCCCATAGGAAGATAAACAGGAGGACGTCCAGGCGACATGCCTTTCCTAGCCAATGCTAAAGAGCAACTCTGTAACCTCGAAAGCTTTTGTCTCTGTCGCCAACAAAAGTTGGTCTGATGAAAAATATTACCTCACCCACCTTCTCATTAGAAACTTCGGGCAATTAAAGCTTTAGGTGGTATATGCTCTGATGGTTGGAACAGGAAGTACTAGGAGCCAGGAATCCTGGATTCTGTTCCCTGTTCTGCTACTGACTCTGGCTATGTCTATACCAGCTCTTATGTTGGAGTAACTTATGTCGCTTGAGGAGAGAAGGTGGTTTATTCGCACTCCTGAGCAACATAAGCTGTAGTATAGACATAGCCTATGTTTATGTCTACACTAGCATGTTGGTCGGTAAAACTTTTGTTGCGCAGGAGTGTGAAAAAAAGAGAAACGCTTTCCTGCCGATGCAGCTACCGCCGCTCGTTGCAGTGCGTTAATTATGCAGGCAAGAGAGTGGCTATACGGGAGACCTTACAGCAGTACAGATGCAGTGGCACAACTTTGCTGCTGTAAGGTCTGTAGTGTAGACATAACCATGGTTCGGTGGGTGAAGCACTGGCTCGGGGAGGCTAGCCCCTGCCACGGCCCACCCCTTCTGCTTGAGGCCCCAAGCCCAAATTCTACCCCCTGCAGCTTCCCCCTCCACCCCGCAGCCCCAGAGCGCCGGGTGGCATGTGCTCCCCCCCCCACCCCAGAGCATCGTGTTTGTGGCCCCCCCCAGGCGTGCATGTGGCCCTCCTCCTCTCCCGCCCCAGCCCTGGAGCATTGGGCGGTGCAGCCCCTGTGCCGGGGCCCCCTCAGCACTGGGCAACCCTAGCTACCCCAAGTCCCAGCTGCTCTAGCCCCAGCCCCAGCAGGACCTTCCTGGAAGTGTTGCAGCCTGCCTGGGCTGGGGCCAACTAGCTGGGGGGGGGGGCACTCTGGACTGAGTGTGGGTGGGGCCACCGGGGGGGTTGGGGGGGGTACAGCCTTCCCCTGCCTATTAGATATGCCGCCCATGGACATAACCTTTGTGACGTTGTGCAGTCTATATGGTTTTATAAAAACTTGATAAGTCAATATAATGTAACTGGGATAGTTTTAGAGAAAATATGGTAATAAGTGAATATAACGTAACTGGGATATGCTTCATGCAAAAGGTCTCTTGTAAGGTATCATTACAAAGCTTATAATCTACTGAGTATGATCATCTGATTTGTATAAATGTACCACTCTTGTATCTAAAACTAGAAATATAAAATGTAACTCTGAGGGCCTATTGTAATTATGTAAAGTGTGGGCCATTAATGATGGTTTGGAATCTTGATGACTCCCATTAACCAGGACCATTGTCTGCAGATGGTTGTGTTTACCTGTTAGTCTTCCTGTATATGTGTGTGCTGGCAAGTGGGCAATGAAGTCTTGCAGTGACATGTGATCATGTCACCTGAACTGGAATCCATCTTTAACCTGGTGCTTTTCCAGTGAGGGGGGGTGGAAACCCAGAAGGACAAAGGGTTCCCGCCTTATGCAAAAGATATATAAAGGGGTGGAAGAGAACAGAGAGAGAGAGGAGCCATCATGAAGAATCCCCTAGCTATCACCTGAGCTGCAACAAGAGCTGTACCAGGGGAAAGAATTGTGCCCAGGCCTGGAAGGTGTCCAGTCTGAGAAAAACTTACTGAAGCATCTCTGAGGGTGAGATTATCTGTATTTAGTTTGATTAGACATAGATTTGCGCATTTTATTTTATTTTGCTTGGTGACTTACTTTGTTCTGTCTGTTACTACTTGGAACCACTTAAATTCTACTGTCTGTATTTAATAAAATCACTTTTTATTTAGTAATTTACTCAGAGTATGTATTAATACCTGGGGGAGCAAACAACTGTGCATATCTCTCTTTCAGTGTTATAGAGGGCGAACAATTTATGAGTTTACTCTGTATAAGCTTTATGCAGGGTAAAACGGATTTATCTGGGTTTAGACCCCATTGGGAGTTGGGCATCTGAGTGCTAAAGACAAGCACAGTACTATGAGCTGTTTTCAGGTAAACTTGCAGCTTTGGGACAAGTGATTCAGACCCTGGGTCTCTGTTGGAGCCAGACAGGAGTGTCTGACTCAGCAAGACAGGGTGCTGGAGTCCTGAGCTGGCAGGGAAAACAGGAGCAGAGGTAGTCTTTGCACATTAGGTGGCAGCTCCCAAGGGGGTTTCTGTGATCCAACCCGTCACAACCTTAGTCTCCTTTCCCCACACACAAGTCCCCCTCAGCTGTCCCCCCCCTCCGTTCCTCCCTATGACTGGAGGGGAGTTAATGGGCCACTTCACCTTGAATGGTCCTTTAAATATGTGTTAAGTATGTATCAGTGACACTCTGAGACCTTGGGTATGTCTTCACTACCCGCCGTATCAGCGGGTAGCAATCGATTTATCCGGGATCGATATATTGCGTCTCGTTAAGACGCGATATATCAATCCCCGAACGCGCTCACCGTCAACTCTGGAACTCCACCAGAGCGAGCGGCGGTAGCGCAGTCGATGGGGGAGCCACGGCCGTCGATCCCGCGCCGTGTGGGCCCCAGGTAATTCAATCTAAGATACTTCGACTTCAGCTACGCTATTCGCTATTCGCGTAGCTGAAGTTGCATATCTTAGATCGATCCCCTCCCCGCCCGTGTAGACCAGCCCCTTGTCTACACTAGAACTTACTTCAGTATACCTTACGTTGCTCAGGGGTGTAAATAATCCACATCCCTGAACAACATAAGTTACTCCGACCTAAGCGCCGGTGTAGATAGCGCTATATTGGTAGGAGAGCTTCTCTTGCTGACATATCTACCGCCTCTTATGGAAGGTGGAGTAATTAAACCGACAGGAGAGCTCTCTCCCGTCGGCTTAGAGCGTCCTCATACGAAGCGCTGCAGCAGTGCAGATGTAGCGCTTCTAGTATACACATAGCCTGAGTGAGTTTCCCAGACGTGAAGAAGAGCTCTGTGTAAGCTCAGAAGCTAGTCTCTCTCACGGATAGAAGTTGGTCTAGTAAAAGATATTACCTCACCCACCTTGTCTCTAATATCCTGGGACCAACCTGACTATAACAATACTGCATACAAATGGGGATAACAATGTTTCACAACTTTATAGGACATCAAAGTATGAAGTTTCTGTTCCCTATTTCTTATTTTAGCTTCTTAGCAACAAAGATCCTGTTTTGCTGCAAATGGTCTCTAACACAGGATTGAGAGGAGAAAAACAAGTTCAGCATAATGACTTCTAGAATGTTATATAAAAAGAGAAACCTGAATTTGTGAATACAGCAACAAACATCATAGTGTAATTCACAAAGCAGACTTTCATTTTTAACCCATTTTTGTGTATTCACCACTTCCAAAAATTCTCCTTTGGGGCTGAAACTTTCTATACTAGATCTCTGTCCAAAGAGGTACTTTAAAAAGTTTGAGCAGAATCCTTTCAACAAGGAGTAAGTTCCATTGTCAGAGAACAAACTTGATACTTTAAGCTTTAAAGAATATTTAATGGCATGTTGCAAATGGATAACTTCAGAAGAACCACCTTGAAAAGTCTCAACTTTTCATATAGTAAGTTCTAACTAATCCCTTGGGTAAATTTTTTTTTGCGGAGGAGCGGGAAAGACTATTAAATAAAAAGTTGCAAATGACTGTAGGGGAAAATCACTTTTGCACAGTACAGTATTTCTGTGTTTAAATTGAGTTTGACTGTGAAGCATGTAAACACTTTATAGCACTGTTTGAAGCAGGATTTGTATTAGAAGCTTCACTGCTGAGATTCAACGATTGCTGAATATGCTCTTTGTGCAACTGGGGAAGTACGCAGTGGAATTATAAAGTTTAACATTAACTTCCTCTTTACCCATTTTTTCTTACTTAAAGTGAGATTAAATGCAAAAAGCTTATGTTGATGGAGGCTGAAGTCCAGAATGTTGAGAAACAAATCAAGTAATGCGGAAGTTAATGTTGCTATGAGACCTTTAACTTGTATACCTTGCCTGTACAGTATTGTGCATATCAGTGGCTGTCAATCTTATTTGTTGAAAACCAAGCTTGGAATGGACTGGAGCAATGATGGCCATGTCCTAACACAGGTCTCTCTCCTTTTTTTTTTTTTTGCTACCTATTATTTCTCCTTACTGTCCTTTTTCCCATCTTGTCTTTTATTTATTTTCTTATTCACTTTTGCTCTCATACATATTTCTTTCTGACTTCTAGGTCTGATTCACACAGAGTTTTGTATCAGTTTAACTATTTGGGTTAGGTATGTGTCTTTTCTAGTGAAATAGTTAAAGTGGTACACTACCCCCACACCTCTGCGTGCACACATTTATACCAATATGAAGATGCTAGATAGCGTAATTCCCTTCCATTACAATAATAAGCTATATCAGCATAAGCACTCTTATACTGGTACACTTGCATCCACAAGGGGAGATGTACTGCTTTAACTATATGGGTATAGTTAATGCGGTACAATTTTTGTGTGTAGACAGGAACTTATCCTCTTTTCTTTGGTAGTTTTGAGCCCATTCTCCTACTCACTGGAAGGCTACATATTGGGAGTGTTCATTGATGCTATCTGAAGCTGAGCTGAGTGTAATGGAGAAGGGAAGCTGGGGGTGACAATCTGCAGCTTGCACCCACATTTGTGTGAGCTACTTTTATACAGCCAGCTATGTCAGAGGTCACAATAAGAGGCAGGTGTGGGTATCTCTCAAGGAGCCACTTACCACTTTTATTTGCAGATTGGCAGCAGTTTTGCCATGTGTTGGGGGCCTGAGGGGTGGAAAATCTGGAATCATGCAGCTTTCCAGACCCACAGTGATCCCCTGCCGCCTCCTAAAACTAGTCTGGCACCTTTCCCACTCCAGGAATCCCACATCCTAGATTGGAAACACTGGAATGTGTATTAAAGTACTGTAGCCCTTGCAGGAGCTTGTAGCCCGCACAATGGTTATAAGGTAAAGGACTAGGAACATAACGTAGAAATGCAAGGGGCCCATAGGCCTAGACCTATAAGAAGAACTTAAGCAGTTAGCATGAGTGTAAGGCCAAACAGCCTGTGTAGGAATAGTTGCTTAAAAGGGTTTGTGACCATGGTGCCTGGATAGGCCATGGTGCCTGGATGGGCCACGCTGAGAATGCCAACTCAGACTGCAAGAGATAGGGCAGACAATCCCCAAGACTGGTGATTTATTCTATAATTAGATTCACCAATCCAGTAACAAAACAGCTTCTGTAATACCACACTGGCTAACCAGAAACCAAATACAGTCCCCTTTTAGGCAATCCAGCCTTTGGCTCCCATCTAGACAGCCAACTCTAAGGGCTTGTCTACACTACCCGCCGGATTGGCAGCGATCGATCCAGCGGGGGTCGATTTATCGCGTCTCTCCCGTCGACTCCGGTACTCCACCAGAACGAGAAGTGCAAGCGGAGTCAACGGGAGAGCGTCAGCTGTCGACTTACAGCAGTGAAGACACCACGGTAAGTAGATCTAAGTACGTCGACTTCAGCTACACTATTCATGTAGCTGAAGTTGCGTATCTTAGATCGACCCCGCGCGGTAGAGTAGACAAGCCCGAATACAATGAGGGGTTACTAAAAACCTTATTCACCATAAAAGTTTTACTTATCCCAAAGGACTGGACACATTGCCCACCAGGCCAGTGAATATTTCAGATTTCACCCAAATACATGCTACAGCCAATCCTTATTAACTAAATCTAAGATTTATTAATAAAAGAAAAAAGAGAGAGTTGTATGTGGTTAAGAGCTCAATATACATACAAATGTGTGTAAAGTACTTTGGTCAATTTCATAGCAGAGATGGCGAGGCTGCTGGTTTGTAAAGGACTTTCTGGAATCAATTTAGAAGGTTATAGTCCAATAGGCAGTCCAGGTGTAGAATTTGTTCAAGTTCTTCCATGAGAATTCCAGGGTAATCTAAGGTAACTTCAGTCTTATGGTTTAAACCTTCCCTGTTAAAGTTTAAGCAGACCTGAGATGTCAAGATCAGGCCTGGGGCTTTCCTTTATAGCTCCCTAGCAAGCTGGCAAGCCACTTGTCACAGCAGGACCTCTCCGGAGGAAGATGAGGCAGTGCAGATTCTTGCTTTAAAGCTAATCTTCTATTTCCTAGGCATACACAGATAAACTAGTTGCATTCATTCACATAAGGCAATTAGCCACTACTTCATTATGGCATAGATAATTAAGTTGAAGATAATATAGATAGTAGTATTAGTTTCCTGCAGTATCTTACATCTTTGATCTTAAGGTTAACTGAACCATCCGCATGTATAATATAAAGCACTTAAGACATGAAAGGGAATTAGCATCTACAAGCTGATTTCTGTTACTGCAAATAGTACATTTCTTTGAAATTCACATACAAGTAGATTGTCTTGATCACATTTCATTGCCTCCTGTTAAGTTGTTATGGGTCATACCCAAGTTGGCTGATCTGTCAGTGTCACAGGGTTAGCATAAGTAAACTATTAGTGACCTTAACCACAGGATGGCATAAGACGTTGTTTTGCTTGTTTCGTAGTAATCACAAGTGCTGAAATTAAGGAAAACAGTTTGTACCAGTTTAGGGTGTTTTTGGAGAACATCAGCAGATGTCTCACTGCATGTAGTCCCAGTAACCCAATCAATGTATATGCTAATACATTTAAACTAATTAATATACTAACCTATAAGATAAGGACACTCCAACATTATGAGGGTGAGGAATTTGGCATAGGAGGAGCTACTTATACATATGCATGAAGAACATCAGAGCCTATAAAACATCTGGTTTTAGTACAAATTTAACAGCTGAACTGATGATCCAGAATGCCAATAATGGCCCGTATGGCTGAGGTGATGTTACTCTGAGAACTTTAACTTTTGCATTTCCTGATGAGTCTCATTGTATAGTTCTTAATAACTTTTATAGTTTTTTCAGCAAAAGAGCTAATAAGATGTATGTCAGAGTTTTCTTTGATACATAGTGCTTCTGGGAGATTTGATGCATGTGTCTGATAGGCCCTGTTTCCCCCCCATCACTTTTTCTGATTCCATCTTTCACAGAATTAAGCCTCTATGCAACAGCTTGTACTGATATAATGCATTATTTAAAACTTAAACTGTTTTCGAGCATTGGTTTGAAAGATCAGGTCCTATAAATTCTATCAAGATCGTGAGACTACTATCTTTAGCAAGGGGTTTATATTTTCAAACTAGTGCATATAAATTGTGGGACAGTTTTCAAAATGTGCTCTTTTTGCATGCAAGCAGCTTCAAGTGCTAATTCATACAGGCTATAAAATACACACACAAAGCCATCCAGTACATGTGTAATTGGTAATGCTCTAAAACACAAATGTTTGTGTCCATAAAATTGCATGTGCATGAAAGGGGAGAGTGCATTGAGACATGAAAATTTAGTTTTTTTTCAATGGGAGATATACCTATCCTATAGAACTGGAAGGGACCCTGAAACGTCCTAGAGTCCAGCTCCCTGCCTTCACTAGCAGTACCAAGTACTGATTTTGCCCCAGATCCCTAAGTGGCCCCCTTAAGGATTGAACTCACAACCCTGGGTTTAGCAGTCCAATGCTGTCAAGGCTGTATCCCCACTTTGAACTTTAGGGTACAAATGTAGGGGCCTGCATGAAAACCTCTAAGCTTAACTACCAGCTTAGCTTTGGTCCCGCTGCCACCATCTCAAGAATCCCCTCCCTGGGAAGCCTTGAGAAACCTTTCACCAATTCCCTGGTGAACACAGATCCAAACCCCCTTGGATCTTAAAACAAGGAGAAATTAACCATCCCCCCTCCTTCCTCCCACCAACTCCTGGTGAATACAGATCCAAACCCCCTTGGATCTTAAAACAAGGAGAAATCAATCTGGTTCTTAAAAAAGAAGGCTTTTAATTAAAGAAAAAGGTAAAAATCATCTCTGTAAAATCAGTATGGAGAATAACTTTACAGGGTAATCAAACTTAAAGAGCTCAGAGGACCCCCCTCTGTCTTAGGTTCAAAGTACAGCAAACAAAGAAACACTCTGGTAAAAGGTACATTTACAAGTTGAGAAAACAAAGTAAATCTAAGACGCCTTGCCTGGCTTTTTACTTACAAGTTTGAAATAGGATAGACTTGTTTAGAAAGATGGGGAGAACCTGGATTGATGTCTGGTCCCTCTCAGTCCCAAGAGCGAACCACCCCTTAAACAAAGGACACACACAAAAGCCTTCCCCCCCCCAAGATTTGAAAGTATCTTGCTCCCTTATTGGTCCTTCGGGTCAGGTGTCAGCCAGGTTACCCGAGCCTCTTAACCCTTTACAGGTAAAAGGATTTGGAGTCTCTGTACACAGAGAGCTGTTACCCTTCCCTTTATAGTTATGACAAATGCTCAAACCACTAAACTATCCCTACCCCCTAAGGCTAACCAATACCACTAACTCAGTTCCCAGCTGGATCAGATGTCTTCAATACCATGGCTTACATTACAGTCAGAAATGCTGCTAAACGTAGAAGAACTGGGGAAAGAAAGACCTTGAGGTCAGAATTGCAAAAGTAGGGAGGAAAGAAAGAAAAAAGGAAAAGAGAAGACAAACTATTCCTTCGGAAGTAGTTCTTTCTGTCAGTCACAGAAGTTGCCCTGCCTCCAAGAGATGCATCAGGAACTCCCACACCTTGACGCTTAATGTGTTCCTTTCACAGCAACGCACAAGACCTAGCTACAATCTGGATTATGATTCATTATCAAGCCTTCACATTCACCTGGGGAAGCCCATGCATTCTGGGACCACTACCATGGGTGCTGGGATATGATGGTGCTGAGCATGGTCAAATGATTAGATAAAGAACGCAGTGTCAAAGTGTGACTGGCTGTTTAAGGCTCTGAAGCCTGGTCCGCACTAAGAAATTTTGTTTTTGCTAGGGTTTTATCCGGGAAGAGAGGGGGAGTGGGTTAAGCATGTTTGTTTTCATTACAATGGTGCCTAGAGGTCCAATGTTAGATCAGGGCCCCGTTGAGCTAAGCATTGTACACCTAGTAAGAAACTGTCCCTGACCCAAAGAATACAATAGGAGTTGGTTTTGTTATTAAATTAGAAATTTCTATCTTTGCATGTGCCTGCACTAGGAAATTTCTACTAAAATTTCCCACTGGTGGAGCTGAAGTGGAGGGAAACTAAACATTTTTCTAGTTTAGGCACAACTCAAGACAGGTTTTTTGTATATATTTTTTTAACGTTATAACATGCTTAACCCTAAAATGCCCTGTAAAAGAAATCGTTGTGGGGAGAGAAGCAGGAAAACAGCCATTAAAAGGGTGTGATGCTTAATTGCTGTTGCCTATAAATTCCACAGTTGAATTGTATATGGCATGGAGAGTAGTGTATGTAGTAATCCTTCAAACTATTTGTTTGGAAGGTAGCTAAACATATCTTTCACTTCATTTTTGTAATCTATTTCTGACGGTGAGAATTTGAATGCTTCTGTCAGATCTGGATTTTACCACAGTCACTCCTGCCTTTGTGTCGTCCAGACTGGGTTATTGTAGTGCTGTCAGTGTGGCTGCATTTGAAGCTCATTGGAAGTTACAGCTGGTTCAGAATGTGATAGCTACCTGCTATGTGATACTGTATTGGCCACAAAGACTGTATTACACCAATTCCTTGAGAGCAGCATTGGCGTCCTAGTAATTTCTGGGTACAAGGTATGGACTCCATCTATCAAGCCCAATACGGCATGAGTCATGTCTACCTGAGAGAGGGTCCCCCTTCCTATGGAGTGCTAAGTCTAACAGTTTCTTGACCTGCCTGTGTACTGTGTTCACAAGAAGGGAGTTTATAATTATGAAAACAAAAATGCCTTTAGCCCCAACTCTGGAATTCTCAATTCAGTATGATATTTTTGTGTGGATTAGTATCTGGCTTGTTTTTAAACAGAGCTGTATAATATAACTTGGCACGAATGTAGCACTTTTTATCCATGGGTTTCAAACCACTTTACAAGGAAAGATGTGTGGGCAATGCCTCCTTTTTGAACTGATAAAACTGAAGCACAGAGGCTAAGCCTGGGCAAAACAATGAATTGATGTAGGGTGTCCTTAAATCACATGCTCTTGAGATTAATCCTTTAATTCCGGTAATTATGGTGCAATATTTAATTGGTACTAGTGATGGCATCTCAGAATAGTAACATGTTGAGAACAGGATCTCTTCTTCATCACTGACTACATAATGCAATAGCCTTTTAATTATTTTGATGAAAGGAAAAAAATCAGTGGTTTTTGAAACCCACTTAGTGCTTATTAAAAGTAGTGTCATTGGTTAAAAAGAAGTGATAATTCATGTCTGTGACAAACACTTTGTTGATTATATGTTTTATTCATCAAGTAGTATCGGAGTACTTGGCAACAGCTCTGCTGTGATTTCATAATGGGATTTAAACCAGGAGCTATAAGTGAACACAAGCTATAAGCAAAAACAATAGATCTCGTTCAGCAGATAGGCAAGTGCGGAAGTACTTGTTACAGCTTGTCAGTGAATTTTTATTTTTATACACTGTTTATCTACGGGTCACAATGCAGACATCAGCTTTTCAAAGTAAGCAGGAAACACTTAATTTCCTCACAACTTGCAGCCTCTTCCTTCAAGGGAGCAGTTAATACAGTAACTACAAAAGGCAGCAATAATCACCACTGCCTCTTTGAAAATAAACACTTCCTCTTTCATGCACCAGCCGTTTTAATCATTAACAAACTATAATAAGCAGAGGGTGAGAATTGTGGATGACAGTGTCTTGATTAAAGAGAGTTTAAAAGGCTAAACAAATGAAACTTTGAAGTAGAAAGAGGCCTTTCATGAACTCCACACACAAATTAGATTCTCAGATGATGTAAATCAGAATAGTTCCATTGAAGTCATTCTGATTTACACCACTTGAGGATCTGGCCCTCTGTTTAATGGTCAAACCAAAACTGTGAATTCCTCTGATGGTAGGGGTTCAGAGCCTGCTAGCAGTTCAAAGTGGTACTTAATGTCAACATGTTCTGCATTGAATTCATTCTCCAGCTGAGAAGGATCAAGACCAGGGGTCGGCAACCTTTCAGAAGTGGTGTGCCGAGTCTTCATTTAGTCACTCTAATTTAAGGTTTCGCGTGCCAGTAACACATTTTAACGTTTTTAGAAGGTCTCTTTCTATAAGTCTATAATATATAACAACTATTGTATGTAAAGTAAATAAGGTTTTTAAAACGTTTAAGAAGCTTCATTTAAAATTAAATTAAAATGCAGAACCCTCCGGACCAGTGGCCAGGACCCAGGCAGTGTGAGTGCCACTGAAAATCAGCTTGCATGTCACCTTCGGCACACGTGCCATAGGTTGCCTACCCCTGATCAAGACCATATAACTGCTTGAGAGCATGTTTGTGATGAGACATCATTGTCGTATATGTAGATGATTTGTAGCACATCCCAAATTGGGAAGAGGTTAGGGACCACATGACTGTCTTTGAATCTGTTTCAAAACCTGAAGGAATACAAAATGAAAAGAGAGAAATGGAATATAATTGAAACAGTGTTTGTTCTGCTTGATAACTTTTCTTCCCCCCTACATTCCCTTGGTCTCCCTGTTTAGCTGATCCCCTCTCAAGAAAACCCCACCCAAAAAATTAAACCAAACAAAGGGTGAAAACATGGTGGCACTGACAGGATGTTTGCAAATCTTCTTTGTTATATCCCTTTCTCCTTAATCTTTTGTCTATTTTATCTGTTTAAATTGTAAACTCTCCAGGACAGAGATTGTCTCATTCTGTTTGTGTAATGCCTAGTGGAGTTAGTCTCCTGATCCCAGCTGGCCCTTAGGTTATACCATGATATAAATAATAAAAATTTACTCTAAGCCTGTTAGTAGTCAGGACAAAAATGATCTTAGCTATGCAGGAATTCAGTCACTTGAAATACCTATGTTAGTCTGCTCTTTTCTGCAGTCTTACAGAAACTAACTCTTGATTCTGAAACTTTGACCTGTACATTTTACATACTCATCTGCCCTTAACCAGGCACTAAATTACTGTATTCTGCAAACACTGCTCCACCTGTTGATTAACGCCACTCTCAGACTGCAGCTGTGCAATAATCTTTGTCTCATCACAACATGAATTTAATCCCAAGATTAAAATGGACCACTTTGGAATTTATTGCTGATTTTCAGATAAAAGAGCAGGTTAGCTTTTTAGGACATTGTGATGGGTTGCTTTCGGGGTGCTGGCTGGAAAGGGGTACCATTGAGCCCCCCAACCCACCAGCCTGGGCTCCCACTCACCCTGTAATGCTTTGACAAGCTGCAGACATGCTCCTGGTCTCCTACTTTCACCGGCACGCAGGGACACACCGAGCTGTAGTAACATGCAGACAGGCTTTCTGACCAGCCCCTGCATGGGAAGGCTATATAGTTAGGGCACTTACCAGCTTCTCAGGCGCACACCCTCTCTGGAGGGTAAACCCAAAATTATACCATCTTGAGCTGCACAGGAAACTGTACAGCATAAGCTCATAAAATTCGCCCCCTTCCCTCAATGTGGAGAGGAATATACACAGCTTTCTGCCCCCAAGTTATGATTTGCACACACTGGTTTTAGACAAAACAAAAACAAGTTTATTAACTACAAAAGATAGATTTTAAGTGATTATAAGGGATAACAAACAGATCAAAGCAGATAACCTTGTAAATAAACAAAAACGCGATCTAAGCTTAATATACTAAAGAGATTGGATATGAGTAACACATTCTCACCCTAAATGATGATTGAGCAGGTTGCAGAGATTCTTAAAGGGCAAACTGCACTTGCTTGCAGATTAAAACCCCAGGTATTCCTTTCATAGGCTAGAAATCCATCTAGCCTGGGTTCAGCCCTTCTTCCCCAGTCCAGTCCTTGTTTCTCAGGTGTTTCCAGGAGTCTCTTTGGGCGGGGAGTCAGTGAAGAACCACAGTGATGTCAACCTCCTGCCTTAAATAGCTTTTGCACCTGGCAGGAACCCTTTATCTCCAAACTTGGTTCCCACGGCCCGTCAGTGGAAAAACGTTGGTATTCCAAGATGGAGTCCAGTATCAGGTGACTTGGTCACATGCCCCTGTAGGGTCACAGCAGCCATAACTCAGAGGCTGTTTGTTGCATCCTCAGGAAGGCTCCCCCATGGGAGATTAGCTTCTTCTAAGACCTATTGTTCTCCCTAATGGCCCTTCCCAACCAGCCATCTAGACTGATTGCATCCTGCCTAGTGGGCATTTCCCAGGTGTAAACACATTTGTAATAGATGCATAGACAATATTCCTAACTTCAGATACCAAAATGATACATGCATACAAAAAGTATAATCATATTCAGTGAATCATAACCTTTTCAATGATATCTTACATGACCTATCTTGTATAAAATACATCATAGTTATGAACTAATCATATCCTATAATATTACTATGAAGAATATGGGGCATAATGCCACAGACATTACTTTTTTTTTTTTTTAATACCAAGACCAAAGAGGATCCAAAAGAGTTTAGAAGCACAAGTTCTATTAAGGTTTTGTCATATTTCAGAATGTTAATTTTGCAAAACAACCATAACAAAGAGTTGGCATTTAGGGGAAAAATACAGTTAACATGAAAAAATATTTTTTGCCCCCTCTTTTAAATTACTCCATGAAGGCAGCCATGTTCCCAGAAGTTAGGACAGTTTAGGCCAGGGAGAAATTCATTCTGTATAGAAGTCATTGGGGAGAACAGACTGCCTGAATACCTGCTGCGTACATGTGGATACCTCTGCAGGTCTTGTGGGGCTTTGTTTTTTATTTTAAAACAAAAGCCTCCAGCTGTCTTGTCTTGGTCTCTCGGAAAAAGTACAGTATTCCACTCTGCATGTTGCTTCTGGCATTTCCAACTATAGGGGACCAAGTCTACTATAGCCCCAAATGTTCCAACTCTCTCTACCATGTTGAGCAGTTGTCTCCTTTGCTATGTTAAAGCCGCAATGTAGAGCCCTGCTGCAGCACTGCCAGAGTGGCAGCTGATGATCTTTAATATTGTATGGCTGTATGACTAATTGCTGCTTGCTTGTTGAATTTTATGAAACCCCTGTTTTAGCTGACTTGTCCAGTGGTTCATAGTCAAGCTGGAAGGGCATATCGAGAGGGGTCTCGCAGGCACTGGTCCTGGGTCCGGTTCTGTTCAATGGCTTCATCAATGATTTAGATTATGCCATAGAGAGTACACTTATAAAGTTTGTGGATGATATCAAGCTGGGAGGGGTTGCAAGAGTTTTGGAGGATGGGATTAGAATTCAAAATGATCTGGACAAACTGGAGAAATGGTCTGAAGTAAATAGGTTGAAATTCAATAAGGACAAAGGCTAAATACTCCACTTAGGAAGTAAGTCATTTGTGCACATACCACATGGGAAATGATTGCCTAGGACAGAGTACTGCAGAAAGGGATCTGGGGGTTATAGTGGATTGCAAGCTAAGTATGAGTCAACAGTGGAAAACTCTTGAGGGGGAGGGTGGGCAGAATCATAATTCTGGGATGCATTAGCAGGAGTGTTGTAAGCAAGATACTTGAAGTAATTTTTCCACTCTAATCCATGCCAATAAAGCCTCACCTGGAGTATTGTGTCCCGTTTTGGGCATCACCTTTCAGGAAAGATGTGGCAAATTGGAGAAAGTCCAGAGGAGAGAAACAAAAATGATTAAAGTTCTAGAAAACATGACCTATGAGGAAAGATTGAAAAAAATGGATTTGTTTAGTTTGGAGAAGAGAAGACTGAATGGGGATGCAAGGTTGTTACAAGGAGGAGGGGAAAATAGTGTTCTCGTTGTCCTATCCTCAGAGGTTAAGAAGTAATAGGCTTAAATTGTAGCAAGGGAATTTTAGGTTGGTACATTAGGAAACACTTCCAGTGCTTAACTACCCTGACAGTTAGGAACAAATTGCCTATGGAGGTTGTGGAATCTCCATAATTGGAGTTTAAGAACAGATTAGACAAACGCCTGTCAGGTATGGTCTAGCTAGCTATTACATAGTCCTGTCTTGAGTGGAGGAGACTGGACTAGATGACCTCTTGAGGTCCCTCCTACACTTCTACAATTCTGAAAGTTTAGGTTGCTAGACAGAACCAGCAACTGTTTTATAACTGATGTACCTGTTACTTGTAAAATCCTCCCTAAAGAAACTGGGATTCTGGGTCTAAAAGTTGTGTTGTGGAAAACCCACTGCTGGAGCTTTAAGAACATATTAGTCAAATACCTATCAGGGATGGTCTAGGTATACTTAATCTTGCCTCAGCACAAAGGGGTGGGCCTGATGACCTTTAGAGTTCCCTTCCAGGTCTATATGTTTTTGATTGCACAGTACCTGTTCTGGGATTATACAATAAAAGCTTCCTCATGATGCAAAGCAGTTAACTTAATGGATATATGGGAATCTGCCATTTAAAATTCTGGCGATTCAGGTTTTGTAGGAGTGACAGCATTGCATTGTGTGTTCATAATGTATGGCCAGTCACTTACGAAACAATCCAGCTGAAAGGAAGTGTTTTGCTACCCTAAACCTATGTTTATGTTTTTGGACCTATGTTTGTTAATCCCAGCTTGTAAAATTCTAGCAAAGCTTGGGAGTAATAATGTATTATACAACATATTTTCATCAAGTCCTATTCAAAAAGATGCATTTAGGGAGACTATTTCTCTTTCCTGGTTTGTTTTGAAATAGAGACTATGTAGTGTGTATTACTATCTAATGCTGTTATTTAACAATGCCTCCAACTGCTTCCCAAAACAAGCAACACATCCCTGTACCAAGCTTACAGCTTTTATCAAACGTCACATCAAGGGTGAGGGGAGGGGTACCAGTTCACTTTCCTCATTCAAATCCATCCTTAAGACTCTCATCATGTGTGACTCCCACAACATGAGTTTATCATCCCTACTATTAGCTACTTAGAAAAATACTGGTGATTGGTCGTATCTCCATCTTGATTGTTCAGTCTTCACATCAGTTATCCCCGCTGTTTTGTCCTGTCTAATATCAGATTGTAAACTGTTTGGGGTAGGGATTGGTTTTTTTCCCCACCTGTTGCCAGGTGCCTAGCCTAGCTCTAAGCGATGCAAAATAATGCACCTTGATTAATCCAGCTTGGACGCAGATAGTTTTTTTTTTTCTTCTCCGCGTAGAAACACTTCTCTCTGGGGCCATATTATTTATTTTATTTCAGACAGAATGTCCTAATTTAAAGTGTCACTGATGTGAATAGAAAAGAACATAAAGGCCATACTGGGTCAGACCAAAGGTCCATCTAGCTCAATATCCTGTCTTCTGACAGTAGCCAATGACAGATGCCCCAGAGGGAGTGAACAGAGCAGGTAATCAAGTGATCCATCCCTTGTCGCCCATTCCCAGCTTCTGACAAACAGAGGCTAGGGACACCATCCCTGCCCATCCTGGCAAATAGCCATTGATGGACCTATCCTCCATGAGTTTATCTAGTTCTTTTTTGAACCCTGTTAGTCTTGGTGTGACGTTCCCCTGATGTTATCTGGACCGGTCATCTGCTAGGTCACTCCAATCCTCAACTCTGGGAGCCAGGCTTACCCTGCTCTGCTGGGGGAAACCCCCACTCCTGGGCTATTCAAACACAGCTGCTGGCATGTAAGCAGCTTGGGTTGTGCAACTGAATGACACTAGCCAATATCTCTTGTCCCAGACATAACCCTAGGAACCTCCGTCTTGCAGTGTCCAGTTATGCCCGCTGGACGCTGCAAGCTTATATGAGTTCATCAATTTAACAAAGAAATTGTTATGTACCAGGCTTGTTATCCTAAGGGGATTCTCTGACACACTTCAAACCGAATGCACTGCTTAAGGTAGAATTAACAAACCAACTTATTAACTACAACGATAGATTTTAAGTGATTATAAGTCAAAGTACAAGTCAGATTTGGTCAAATGAAATAAAAGCAAAACGTATTCTAAGATGATCTTAACACTTTCACTGCCCTTACAAACTTAGATGCTTCTCACCACAGGCTGGCAGGTTGCCCTTCATGCAGGCTCTCCCCTTTGATCAGCGCTTCAGTCGCTTGTTGGTGATGTCTGAAGATGGAGGTGGAAGAGAGAGGAAGAGCATGGCAAAGTCTCTCCCTTTTATCATGTTCTTTCTTCCCTCTTGGTCTTGCCCCTTCCCCTTCAGAGTCAGGTGAGCATTACCTCATCGCAGTCCCAAACTGAGCAAGGGGAGGAAGGGGGGTGACTCACTCAAGAGTCCAACAGATCCTTTGTTCCTGCCTAGGCCAGCGTCCTTTGTTCCTGTGAAGCTGGGCTGGGTTTGTCCCATACATGCCCTGATGAAGTGTGAACTGCCCCTCTGCTCTTCGAGAGTTTTTGCCTGGGCCTGTTTTAAGCTATGAGGACACATTTTCAGCCTCATAACTATATACATGAAATTCTCCCTGCCGCTCCTGGCCCGCGCCGCTCCTGGCCCGCGCCGCTCCTGGAAGCGGCCGCTGCGGGGGGCAGAGGGCTCCATGCACTGCCCTCACCTGCAGGCATTGCCCCCTTCAGCTCCCATTGGCCGGGAACGGGAAACTATGGCCACTGGGAGCTTTGGGGGTAATACCCACAGGCGAGGGCAGTGTGTGGCGGAGCTGCCTTCCCCACTCCAGCCCCAAGAGCCACTGCCAGACATGGTGGCCACTTCCAGGAGCGGTGCGGGGCTAGAGCAGGCAGGGAGCCTGCCTTAGCTCCGCTGCGTGCCACTGCCACCCCGGAGCCACTCGAGGTAAGCGGCACCAGGCTGGAGGCCACACCCTGTACCCCTGCTGCACCCTGCACCCCAACCCCCTGCCCTGAGCCCCCTCCTGCACCCCACATCCCTCCTGCACCCCATCCCCCTGCCCTGAGCCCCCTGCTGCACCCTAACACTCTGACCCAGCCCTGAATACAATTTCCCCACCCAGATGTGGCCCTCGGGCCAAAAAGTTTGTCCACCCCGGCCTATAACATTACTATAACAACAATGCTCAGTGCATCATGAGCCTTCTGAAGACACCTGACATGACAAACTTTGCATTCGATACCACACAATCATTTTATAAGGATGAACATGGGAGTATAGGGTGTTCACCCAAGGTACAGAACGTCACACTTGGCTTTCATAACATCTTCTGGCAAGGAGTTCCACAGGTTGACTGGCCATTGTGTGAAGAAATACTTCCTTTTGTTTGTTTTAAACCTGCTGCCTATTAATTTCATTTGGCGACTCCTAGTTCCTGTGTTATGAGAAGGAGTAAATAATACTTCCTTATTTACTTTCTCCACACGAGTCATGATTTTATAGACCTCTATCATATCCCCCCTTAGTCGTCTCTTTTCCAAGCTGAAAAGTCCCTGTTTTCTTAATCTCTCCTCATATGGCAGCCATTCCATACCCCTAATAATTTTGTTGCCCTTTTCTGAACCTTTTCCAATTCCAATGTATCTTTTTTGAGATAGGGCAACCACATCTGTATGCAATATTCAAGATGTGGGCGTACCATGGGTTTATATAGAGGCAATATGATATTTTCTGTCTTATCTATCCTTTTCTTAATGATGCCCAACATTCTGTTTGCTTTTTTGACTGCCGTTGCACATTGAGTGGATGTTTTCAGAGAACTATCCACAATGACTCCAAGATCTCTTTCTTGAGTGGTAACAGCTAATTTAGACCCCATCATTTTATATGTATAGTTGGGATTATGTTTTCCAATGTGTGTTACTTTGCATTTATCAACATTGGATTTCATCTGCCATTTTGTTGCCCAGTCATTCAGTTTAGAGAGATCCTTTTGTAGGTCGTCGCAGTCTGCCTGGGACTTAACTATCTTGAGTAGTTTTGTATCATCTGCAAATTTTGCCACCTCACTGTTTACCCCTTTTTCTAGATCATTTAGGAATATGTTGATTAGGACTGGACCCAGTACAGACCCCTGGGGGACACCACTATTTGCCTGTCTCCATTCTGAAAACTTACCATTTATTCCTACCCTTTGTTTCCGATCTTTTAACCAGTTACTAATCCATGAGAGGACCTTCCCTCTTATCCCGTGACAGCTTACTTTGCTTAAGAGCCTTTGGTGAGGGACCTTGTCAAAGGTTTTCTGAAAATCTAAGTACACTATATCCACTGGATCCCCCTTGTCCACATGCTTGTTTACCCCATCAGAGAATTCTAGTAGATTGGTGAGGCATGATTTCCCTTTACAAAAACCATGTTGACTCTTCCCCAACAAATTGTCTACGTGTCTGACAGTTTTGTTCTTTACTATACTTTCAACCAGTTTGCCCAGTACTGAAGTTAGGCTTACCGGCCTGTAATTGCTGGGATCACCTCTGGAGCCCTTTGTAAAAATTGGCATCACATTAGCTGTCCTCCAGTCCTCTGGTACAAAGCTGATTTAAATGATCGGTTACAGACCACAGTTAGTAGTTCTGCAACTTCACATTTGAATTCCTTCAGAACTCTTGGGTGAATACCATCTGGTTCTGGTGACTTATTACTGCTTATTTTATCAATTTGTTCCAAACCCTCCTCTATTGACAACTCCATCTGGGACAGTTCCTCAGATTTTTCACCTAAAAAGAATGGCTCAGGTTTGGGAATCTCCCTCACATCCTCAGCTGTGAAGACTGATGCAAAGAATTCATTTAGTTTCTCCGCAGTGGCCTTCTCGTCCTTGAGTCCATTGATCCCACAGGTTGTTTAGCATGCTTCGTGCTTCTGATGTACTTAAAATTTTTTTTGCTATTACTTTTTGAGTCTTTGGCTAGCTGTTCTTCAAATTCTTTTTTGGCCTTCCTAATTATATTTTTACACTTCACTTGCCAGAGTTTATGCTCCTTTCTATTTTCCTCACTATTTCCACTTTTTAAAGGATGCCTTTTTGCCTCTCACTGCTTCTTTTACTTTGTTATTTAGCCCCGGTGGCACTTTTTTGGTTCTCTTACTATGTTTTTTTAATTTGGGGTATACATTTAAGTTGAGCCTCTATTATGGTGTCTTTAAAAAGTTTCCATGCAGCTTCCAGGGATTTCACTTTTTGCGCTGTACCGTTTAATTTCTGTTTAACTAACTTCCTCATTTTTGTGTAGTTCCCCTTTCTGAAATTAAATGCTACAGTGTTGGGCTGCTGTGGTGTTTTCCCCACCACAGGGATGTTAAATTTAATTATATTATGGTCACTATTACCAAGTGGTCCAGCTATATTCACCTCTTGGACCAGATCCTATGCTCCACTTAGGACTAAACCAAGAATTGCCTCTCCTCTTGTGGGTTCCAGTACTAGCTGCTCCAAGAAGCTGTCATTTAAGCTGTCAAGAAACTTTATCGCTGCATCCCGTCCTGAGGTGACATTTACCCGGTCAACATGGGGATAGTTGAAATACCCCATTATTGAGTTTTTTTTATTTTAATAGCCTCTTTAATCTCCCTGAGCATTTCAGTCACTATCACCATCCTGGTCAGGTGGTCAGTAATATATCCCTACTGCTATATTCTTTTTATTAGAGCATGGAATTACTATCCATAGAGATTCTATGGTACAGTTTGGTTCATTTAAGATTTTTACTTTATTTGATTCTACGCTTTCTTTAACCTATAGTGCCACTCCTCCACCAGCAATACCTGATCTGCCCTTCCAATATATGTTGTGCCCTGGTATTACTGTGTCCCATTGATTATCCTTATTCCACCAAGTTTCTGTGATGCTTATTGTAGCAATATTCTCATTTAATACGAGGCACTCTAGTTCACCCATTTTATTATTTAGACTTCTAGCATTGTTATATAAGCACATTAAAAACTTGTTACTTTTTAGCTGTCTGTCATTACATGATGTAATTGAATGGGTGTTTTTTTCATTTGACTGTTTCTCATCAGATCCTACCTGTATTTTATCATCTTCCATCCTCTCCTCCTTTTACTAGGACATAGGGGAGGATCTATTAAAGGAGATTCTCTAAGGGATGTCTCTGTCCGAACCACGCTCTCCTCCGCACCTGTTGGCCTTCCCCAAGCTCTTAGTTTAAAAACTGCTCAACGGCCTTTTTAATTTTAAGTGCCAGCCATCTGGTTCCATTTTGGCTTAGGTGGAGCCCAACCTTCCTGTATAGACTCCCCCTTTCCCCAAAGTTTCCCCAGTTCCTAATACTAAACCCCTTCTCTCTACACCATCGTCTCATCCACGCATTGAAACCCTGCAGTTCTGCCTGTCTAACTGGCCATACGCGTGGAACCGGAAGCATTTCAGAGAATGCTACCATAGAGGTCTTGGACTTCAATCTCTTACCTAAACAGCCTAAATTTGGCCTCCAGGACCTCTCTTCTATCCTTCCCTATGTCGTTGGTACCTACATGTACCATGACCACCGGCTCCTCCCCAGCACTACACATAAGTCTATCTAGATATCTCGAGAGATCCGCAACCTTCGCACTAGGCAGGCAAGTCACCATGTGGTTCTCCCGGTCATCGCAAATCCAGCTATCTTATGTTTCTAATGATCGAATCGCCCATTACTAATACCTGTCTCTTCCTGATAACTGGAGTTTCCTCCCCCGGAGAGGTATCCTCAGTGCGACAGGATACCACAACATCATCTGAAAGGAGGGTTCCAACTATGGGATCGTTTCCCTCTGCTCCAGTTGGGTATTCTCTTTCCCTGAGACTCTCATCCTCCTCAGCAGCACAGAGGCTGTCAGACTGGGGATGGGACCGTTCTACTGTGTCCCAGAAAGTTTCATCTGTGTACCTCTCTGTCTCTCTTAGCTCCTCCAGTTCCGCCACTCTGGTCTCCAAAGCCCGTACACGGTCTCTGAGGGCCAGGAGCTCCTTGCACCGAATGCACACATACGCCACCTGCCCATAGGACAGGTAATCAGACATGCTGCATTGGGTGCAATAAACAGGATAGCCCCCACTCTGTTGCTGGACTTCTGCCTGCATTCTCTTTTGACTCCTGAAGCTCGTTCCTTTGTTGTTGTTTTGTTTTTATCAGGGGGTGGTTTTGGCTTTAAGTTTAAAGAATGTGAAGTGTATCTAGCCACCCTCACACTCCTTCTGTAAACTCCCTCGCAAAACTCACCTGTTAGCCGCTCCTGTTATATATACCATGCGGCATATTTCAGTCAAGCAGCAAGCACAACCCAAACACACACACTACAGGCAACAAACTTACCCCAAGGGTCACGTAATTGCTCCTCCTTCACCTGAACTCCCTCGCAAAACTCCCGTTAGCCACTCCTGTTCGCTAGCTCATGAAAACTGCTCATGTATTGGGACAGTGCTTTACAGCAATTTTACACTCTTATTTGGTTCTCTGCAGCACAAACCTGTCCATTGATGGAAGATGGATGTGGTGGGGAGTGCTGTGAAGGGAGTGAGAGGGTATGTCTGTGCTGTGGCTTGTGTCAGCTGACTTGGGCTTGCGGGGATCGGGCTGTACAATTGCAGTGGAGGTGTTTGGGTTCAGGCTGGCACCTGCACTCTCAAACCCCATGAGGATATTTTATTGCAGTGTAGACATACCCAGAGTGTGATCTTACTGTGATTTCCACGGGTTTTTTTCCTTAAATAATTAAAACCCAATTTTATTCTGACACTGCCTTACGTGGCATGGATATCTGTGCTTTTAATCAGACAGCCAAGGCTGTTTCAAAGGAGCAGGGAGTTTATGTCAAAGCGTGTAACCAAGATTGTCTTTCACTTCCCGAAGACCTTCACTGTGTTGCCATTTACATTTTAACTGTTTATTTTGATTTTATATAAAAATAGCCCTGCATTATGTTCTGCTCACTGGGTGACTTGTTTTTAACAGAGGCTAACGTGAATAGCGTTTGCTGCTTTCCTACAGTTTCCTCTGGGTATCTGAGTATTTTTCAGCCTGTTGTTTTCCAGGCAGTTTGTCTAAGCTGTGACACAGGACAATAGCAGAGTTCCTCTCCAAGATTTCCCTTTTGAGTGTTTCTAATCACAAATGAGACAAACGGGCTAGAAGCGGGTGATTCATTTAAACAACGACCGCCTATTCAGAACAAGTATCAAGGCTCCGACAAAATAAAACAAGCCCTAGTGAAACAAGTGAAAGTATAATATCTTGCTCTTATCCGCGAAGAAGACACACTAGCAGTCTGCTTACAATGGTACAGTCACAGTTGAAGAGGTGCTTCCTCGCTGAGTCCCTGTTCTCAGGGTTTTCTGAAAAAAATGGGTTGTAAATTCCCATGCCTCTCCTGTGTTAGAGTAACCACTGGGGTAAATGAATACTGGCCCCTGCCATATGACAAGGTATTAACCCTGTCTTGGGTCAAGGAGCTGGGCCAGGAAGTACAGTCATATCTTAACAGCTCTCCTGTATGTCATGCTATTATAGACTGATTTCCTTTTGGCACTTCATAAAATGATTTAATTTCCGAATCTAACCTTTGAAAATTAATTTAAGGTCTTATTTAAGACTCTAGCTTATCTTTATTGCCATAAGGGCAGGCAGAACTAGGCACAAACACAATAGGAGTCCAGCCTTCTAGACTGTTTGTAAAAAATTGAAGCTGCGAGGAGGAAATTGAACACTAAAACCACTGAGATTTTACGAACTTTTTTAAACCCAAAAATGAAAGGCAAATTCAGTTATTTATCATAATTACTTTGCAATTATTTAGCACTTTAACATTATCTAATTGTCCTTGAGTATTTCAAGGTTATTAGAAAAGTTCATGATCCAGTGCAGTAAGAGATGGAAATATATCCCAGTTCACCCCTTCTGATAAATGGCACCCGACTTTTCTCATTCAAACAGATCATACTTGGGATTTAGCATCTTCTACAAGTATCAACGTTCTGAAAAGAATACAACAAACACCCATTGGAAAAAAAATGTTGGTGCACAAGTTGAAGCCCACTAACTTAAAATGGGAAATTAACTCAAAAAGCAGCGTTTCAGTATTGCCAGCTCTTGTGATTTTTTTTTTTATCGTGACTCTAGCAATTTTGGGGTGTTTCATTACCTGTCTCATGAAGATGTGTTCACATGTGGCCAACTCATGAATTTTCCCTTATTCAGCATGGCCACCATCTCATGTTATTACCAATGGGTCACGTCACCACTTCCCTAAAGTCTATCTCAGCAGTTCTCAAACTGTGAGTCGGGACCCCAAAGTGGGTCGCAACCCCCTTTGAATGGGGTTGCCAGGGCTGGCTTAGACTTGCTGGGGCCCAGGGCTGAAGCCCGAGCACCAGGGCCAAAGCCAAAGGGCTTCGGCCCTGGGTGGTGGGGCTCGGGTTGCAGGCCTCCTGCCTGCTAAAGCCCCACCTGAAGCCCCTTGAGCTTCAGCTTTGGCCCCACCTGCTTTGGCCCCCCAACCTGGGGCAGAGGGGCTGGGGTGGGCTCAGGCTTCGGTCCCCCCTCCGGGGGTCGTGATGTAATTTTTGTTGTCAGAAGGGGGTCGCGGTGCAATGAATTTTGAGAACCCCATGTCTATCTGCATCTGGAAGTGAGGCTGCCCCTAATAAAGTCCCACAGTTTGGCAGCCACTTTGCCCATGGGCATGGCTTCAGTCTGGTTCAGGGAGCTGAGCGGGACACAGGGACTGTGAGGAGTAGCCAGCAGAGACTCTGTGCAAGGTAGATGGGGGAAGAATGAGTGGAGCAGGAGGTCTATTTAGGGGTTCAGGGGAATGTGGAGGCAGTAGGGAGGTTGAGGAGTATGCAGAGGACAATGTAAGAGTGGGGGAGGAGGGATAGCTCAGTGGTTTGAACATTGGCCTACTAAACCCAGGGTTGTGAGTTCAATCCTTGAGGGGGCCACTTAAGGATCTGGGGCAAAATCAGTACTTGGTCCTGCTAGTGAAGGCAGGGGGCTGGACTCGATGACCTTTCAGGGTCCCTTCCAGTTCTATGAGATAGGTATATCTCCATATATTTAGTGGGAGATGGTGGGATAGAATGGAAACTCCCTCTGTTTGGGGGTAGGTGGGTGAGTAAGTGGGAGACCCCTCTGAGCAGCCAGGGAAGGGCAGTGTTGCCAACTCTCATGAATTGATCTCCAGTCCCGGGATTTTGGAGCCCACCTGGGGAGCTGTCATGATGACACAAGACGCTCCCATGATTCAATCCCATGATTTTCAGAGCTTGGCACATGGGCAGAACTCCGTGGAAGAGCCTTGGGGCTGAGGACACAGACCTGCCCTGCCTTCATGTGTGGCCCCGTAGCAGAGAGAGGGTCCTGGGGTAGCAGGAGGAAGGGGAGTGGGGAGCCGGGACAGTAGTGCTGCTGCATAGAGATGTCCCAGGGCAGCCGGAGGTAGAGAAGTGTTGCTGCTGCATCAAGACTGTGCTTGAGGAAATGGATGGCAGTTCCCATCTTCGGGGTGAGGAGAGGGTAAAGGGGCTCCAACTGAGCAGCCAGGGAGAGGTGTGTTTGTGTACATTAAAGGTTGATATTTCAACCTGAAATTCTCACGTGCACACTCATTGGCAGGGGAATAGAAGGGAGTTAAAAAGTCAAAAACAGATTAAAACCATTTGATTATTTTTTTAAATGATGGTTTTTGATCTTGAGGTTGGCAGTACTGAAGTTTTAGGGGTAGATTTAAACAAAACCAAATTGGCACTGAGAAGGGAGAGAATTTCACCAAACCATGGGAGACACAAGGTGGCGCTTGATCCTTTATATGAACAAGAATGAAAGTATAAGCAATCTCAAAATGGAAATCCAGAGTGAAATCCTAGCTATTGTAATATAAAAGCTTGATTTCTACCTAGCTTTTATTCCCTTTCCTTTTTCCTCCCCTCATAAAAGGTAAATTGCATTTTATTTTGTAAACTACTGGTGTGTCTTGTTGGCATAGACTTGGGGATGGTATTTATTATTTGTATTATGGTAGTACCCAGAAGCCCTAAACAAGAGTGGGGCCGAGTTGGGCTTGATGCTCTACATATGCATCTCTACTCTGAAGAATTTATGGCAGTGGTCCCCAAACTGTGGAACCCAGCCCCTGGAGGGGTGCAGAGGAACATCAGGGGGAGGGCCACACCGGGCCTGGGCCAGCTCCCACAAGGGGGCAGGGAGGGAGCACCCCCAGCCCCACTCTGCCTCCAGACCCACTCCTGCCGCCGGCCCCCACTCCACTCCTGGCCTGGGCGGGGGTGGGCACGGACACATTCTATTACTGGTAAGGGGGCGGCACAAGAGGAAGTTTAGGGACTACTAGTTTATGATCTACAGAGACAGGACAAGCAAAAACTGGGTAGGGAAAACAGGCACAGAAAAGCAAAATAACTTGCCTGAGGTCACGCTGCAGGTCAATAGCAGAGCTAGGAATAGAATCCAGGTCCCGCGAGTCAGAGGCAGGCCAACAACCACACTGCTTCTCAAAGCAGGAGGATATCCTCTGTCCTTCCTGTGTCTGTCCACAGTGAGGAAATAATTCAGACAGGATGAGCACTTGGAGGGTGTCTTTCTTTTATTTAAGTTCTTTTTTGGCTGTTCGCCAATGGAATCACTAAAGTAAACTCAGTTGCAAATGAAATATCCAACTATGTAAAACAAAGCTGTTATTGCATAGAGGAATTCTGAAATATAAGCCATCACAGCAACGCTTTAGAGCCCTTCCAGAATCTCCAGGTGGTAAATAACATTGCAGTTTATACAGTAAAAAATGGGTATAATCTCCTCTGGAGGAGAGAACTGAGGTCCTGACTTTGTGATCATTAAAGTTCAGCAATGCCATTTGATTAGAGAAAGGTTCTTAGTCCTGATGCTCCATCCTGTTCCATATAGGTTGTTATACTATGTTTATCACAGTAGTATGTGATTGCCTTCCTATAGTGTATTAAGCAATGTGACTAACATCTGCCACTTGTTTGTTCTCTCATCCTCTCCCCGGGGCAGGTGTGTGTGTGTGTGGGGTGAAGTATGGCAAATGGAGTATTTTGGTTTGGATAACAACATCCATATAATAAGGCAAGGTCAAGGAACTGTGCTTTGCACTTAGAGTGGAAGGTGGTGAGGTTTGTGATGGTCTGTAGTTACTG
Organism: Terrapene triunguis; assembly: GCF_002925995.2. Lineage (NCBI taxonomy): Eukaryota > Metazoa > Chordata > Testudines > Emydidae > Terrapene > Terrapene triunguis. The sequence goes on along the minus strand of NW_020664448.1, from coordinate 8,553,268 downwards.
GGGCATTTCATTATGCAGTTTCTGACCAGCCCTCAAATAGGCTCTCACTCTTGCACAGGTGAGCGTTTACTCTTATTGTAGAAAGTTCCATTGTGCCTAAGAAGTGAAGTTCTTGACTTCGGTCTTCACCCCGGCGCCTTAGCTGATCTTTTAGATCAGGGATTGGCAACCTTTGGCACGCAGCCCGTCAGGGAAATCCGCTAGCGGGCCGGGCCGGTTTGTTTATCTGCAGCATCCGCAGGTTCGGCCGATCGTAGCTCCCACTGTCCGCAGTTCGCCGCTCCAGGCCAATGGGGGCTGCGGGAAGTGGCGGCCAGCACATCCCTCGGCCCGCGCCGCTTCCCGCAGCCCCCATTGGCCTGGAATGGCGAACTGCGGCCAGTGGGAGCTGCGATCAGCCGAACCTGCGGACGCTGCAGGTAAACAAACCGGCCCGGCCCACAAGCGGCTTTCCCTGACGGGCCGCGTGCCAAAGGTTGCCGATCCCTGTTTTAGATACTCAAAATGGATATAAGCTAGGGTAATTATATTCTGTCTACCTACATTTTCATCTGGCGATTTCAAGTGGATACAGTCCTAAACTGTTTCTGTGCACTGTTAAATAGTTGCAGTGCTCCATCTGGAGGTGGCTGCCTTTCAGCTATAGGTGAAGTGTATATTTAGATAGCTTTTGCCAAATGCTTTGTGTCCTTCTGGATCAAAGGCGCTATGTAAACAATAAGATAATAAATATGTTATAATACAAGGATTTTGAAAATTCCTGACTTGAAATAGGGAGTCAATTCTCCTTCTTCTGAGATGTTGTTCATCATTGTGACTTTCCAAAGAACACAGTAGCAAGGGAGTTAACTTTTTACATATTTACATGTCGAACTTTATATATTTGTTCATAAACGCCTGCTATATAGCTTTCTTACATCCCAGGTGTTAACACTCGTTTCAGAAGTGTAAATTCAGTGTTGTGGGTTACCATGGCTATAGGTAAATGCTGAAGTCACACATGGATTACTCCAAAACGGTAAAATAGAATGCTGCTCTGAAGGTCTGGCTTGTACCACTACTGTTGATGACTAGGCTTGTTTCTAACCAAGTTCTCTTAAGTTACATACACTCAGGCTTAAAATTTAAGTTTCTACTATGTAGCCACTCAGGATGAATGTCTTCATACATGTGCATTTAGTAGTAATATCCCTTCTGATAGCTATATTGTAATTATGGGTTCACTAGCAATATAAAATCCTTACATACACAAATACACAGTGTAAGATAGTATAGACCATCTCTAGATCAGTGTTACAGATACCACTTTGGATGATGATTAAAATTAAAATTTTAAAATTCTGCTGTATTCATTTCTGTATCATTGCTGCTGTTTTATTCCTTTGCGTTCCACACTGATAGGACAACAAAAGTGAGTTTTTTTCTCTCGTCATTTTCACTTTTAGATTTCCATGCACTAAGTGCAGTGTTGTTCTTTGGGCTGATAAAACTACAAAGGAAAACCTGTTTTCCTTCCACTGGAAAAAAATTCACACTAAATTTTTTTGTAAAATCTGACCAAAAAAAACTTAGTTGACAGGATCTGTAAATGTTTAAGCTGTGCCTTCCCTTCTAACCCTCTGTTGTCTGTCTATCTTGTTTAACTTTCAGGGATCTTTGTGTTGATTTACCTGTTCTCATCCTAAAAGTGGATTTAAAAAGAAGTGTGCAAAATCTGAGTTGTTTTAAATCCTTTGAGTAAATCTTGACTTTAGCTTTTGACAGTTCCTTGTCTTCAGTAAGCCTGTTCAAAATGGATTATGTAATAGCTCCCGCTGGTGTTCTCAGATTTTTTGCCCCCCTTTTGGATCTAAATTCTTCACTTCTCTAATTATCTTAGCTCTTGATCTCGCACTCTTTTAATAGATTCCAAGGCCAGAAGGAACCATTGTGATCATCTAGTCTGACCTCTGTAAAACAAAGGTCATAGAACTTCCCCAGAAGAATTCCTGGAGTATATCTTTTAGAAAAATATACAAACTTGATTTAAACTTTGTCAGTGATGGCGAATCCACCACAACCCTTGGTAAATTGTCCCGGTGGTTAATTATCCTCACCGTTTAAAAAACTTATGCCTTATTTCCAGTCTGGATTTATCTCATTTCAACTTCTAGCTGTTAGATTGTTACCCCTTTCTCTGGTCGATTGAAGAGCCCATTATTAAATATTTGTTCCCCATTAGGTACTTATAGATTGCAATCAAGTTACCCCTTAACCATCTCTTAGTTAAGATAAATAGATAAAGGAAGCTCAATCTATTTATCTTATCACTGAGGCAGACTTTCTAATCCTTTAATCATTCTCAAGGCTCTTGGCTGAACCCTCTAAAATTTATCAACATCCTTCTTGAATTGTGGGCACCAGAAATGGACACAGTATTCTAGCAGCAGTTGCACCAGTGCCAAATACAGAGACCATATAACCTCTCTGCTTCTACTTGAGGTCCCCTGTTTATGCATCCAAGGATTGCATTAGCCTTTTTGGCCACAGCTGATTATCCTGCACGACCTCCAGATCTTTTTCACAGTCACTGCATCCCAAGCTACAGTCCTGTCTCTTGTAAGTATGGCTTATATTCTTTGTTCCTAAATGTATACTTTACATTTAGCCATATTAACATGCATTGTTTGTTTGCGCCCAGTTTACCAAGCGATCCAGGTTGTTCTGTATCCCATTAATTACCACGCCCCCATTTTTTGGTGTCACTGCAAACTTTATCAGTGATGATTTTATGTTTTCTTCCAAGTCATTGATAAAAATGTTAAATAACATAGGGTCCAGAACAGTTCCCCACAGGAGCCACTAGCAACACACCTACTTGCTGCTGTTTCCCTGTTTGCAATTACATTTTGAGACCTATCAGTTAGCCAGCTTTTAATTCATTTAATCTGTGCCATGTTCATCTTATCTTGTTCTAGTTTCTTAATCAAAGTGTTGTGCAGTATCAATTCAAAAGCCTTACAGAAATCTAAGTATTTCATCACCACTATTACCTTTATCAACCCAATTTGTACTATAATAAGAAAAAAATCAAGTTAGTTTGACAGGATCAGTTTTCCATAAACTCATGTTTATTCGCATTAATTATATTACCCTCCTTCAATGCATCATAAATCAAGTCCCATATCAGCTGTTCTGTTAACTTGCTTGGAATCTATGCCAGACTGACAGGCCTATAATTACCCCGATCATCTTGTTTACTCTTTTTAAATATTGGCACAACATTAGCTCTCTTCCAGACTTCTGGAACTTCCCTAATGTTCCAAGACTTATTGAAAATCAGTGTTAACAGTCCAGCAAGGTCCTCATCCAGCTCTTTTAAAATTCTTGGGTGCAAGTTACCTAGACCTGCTGATTTTAAAATGTCTAACTTTAGTAACTGCTATTTAACATTCTCCTGAGGTACTAGAGATTCTTGTCTCTCTGGACATGTATAAACTTTCAAACAGTTGCAACTTTAAAGTCAGTGGAAGCTGCATGAATAAATCTCCCTTGCAGCACTTAGACAATGTATTTGATCTTTTGATTTTTAAGTTCTTTTGATTTCTTGACATTAATATTTAGCACTTGCATGTTCAAAGTACTTTACAAACATTGGATTCTCTCCTGCAGTACTTCTGTAATAAACTGGCTTAGCTCCTAGTAACTGGTCCTATCAAGGGTGACCTGATACTTATTTACTGCTTAAATGAGTTACTATTTTGTCGCAAGTAGAGGTACTTGTGCTTTTGGTGCTGAAGATCTGGAATTTGATCTCTGTGGCCAGAAGTGTGATGTCTGTGTGTTTATATGGCCACTGTTTGTTTACTGTGTTCAGGCCAAATCAAAGGGAATTTGTTTGAATAAGGACAGCAGAATTGGGCTTATTAACTAACCCTCAGCAGTGCTCTGAGGAAGGTAAGTGGGGTTAATACAACTTTAGAGATGGGGAGGAGAGAAGAAACAGACACAGAGCCCTAAGGGCATGTCTATGCAGCATTTTTGTAGCGAGCCTCCCAGCCCAGGTCAACAGACTTGGGTTAGTGGGGCTCATGCTAGTACTAAGGGAGAAGTGTGGGCTTCAGTGAAGGAGCTGCAGCCCGAGCCACAACATAAAAGCTCTGTCTATTCGGCTATTCTTAGAGCTCTACCATGAGGCCTGCTTACCCGACTCCATCAACCTGGGCTGGGAGGCTTGCTCCAAAATGCTGTGCAGACCTACTCTAGGTGACAACCACGACCAAGGATCAAGATCAAGCATCTTTTGCAAAAGATGGAGTTGTCAGGGGAGGGATGTGTATGTATTTATGTCAGTGGTTAGGGTACTGGTCAGGTTTAAGGCCTTGCCCTACTTGGTAGAGAGCAGAATTTTCAATCCCACATCACTCCAAATCAGGCAGAGCAGGGACTTGAACCTTGGTCTCCCATTGCCAGTTTGCTAAACCATCTGACATTCACACTTACCTTCTCAAGAAGCTTAAAGATAAGCCTCCTTGGTGTAGCTTTCTGATATTTACATGAACGCTAAATGGCTCAGACTTATCCTAAAGTTATGTCTGATCTTCTTTGTTAGACACCAAGACTAATCGTATGAGATAATGACCCCAAACTGAAACTATGGATTTGGCAGCTGCTTGTCTTCTAAACAAACAAATTGAGATTAAATACCAGAACTAAAACTATTCACAAAGGGTGCAGGGAAAAATATATACATCGAGGAAAGCAAAAGGATCGAATACTTGACCACTTCTGATTTTATTTGACCAATGGTTAACCAGTCAATTGGCCAGTTATTTTTGGACCAGTCAAAACCCTAAATCTAGTTCATAAACTCTCAGGCAAGGACCTTGTCTCTGTTTTCCATGTCTATAAGGTAAAATGCACACATATGGCATTATATGAATAGCAGAATGGGCCTGAGGCACATTGGATCTAAACTTCCTCTATGTTCAGTGCTGCTAAGGCCCATCTCTAATAACCGCACCCCCAAAAGTGAGTGCGGCAAAAGACTTTTTGCAAACTTGTTAGGTTTTGAAAATAAACCATTTTAAAATGTCTTTTTTTATTTATTTTTTTTAAGTTCAAATCCTGATCTTGGGCCCAAGCAAAGCCTGGGGTCTTATCCCATTCCCTGTTCGTACATACCAACCTTTTAAACAGCTTGCGCACAAGGCCATGCAGTTTGCTATCTTGACTGGAATATCTGGGTTCTGGTAGTCCGGAATTAGGCTCATCATTTGAGCTGCATGGGGAAGTTTGCACAGCAGCTGCTCATGCTACACATGGCTTGATCTAGTGCTCAGATGCCTCGCTTCTGTGAGCACTATATCCGCTTGCAAATGTTTTCAGAACAAAGGCCATGTTAAAAGAGCCCAGGTTTTATGGGGCACATGAGGGACTGTAGAGGCTGTATGTTAACGACAGAAGGCAGCAGGCACAGATGTTCATTCCAGCAGATGTCAGGCTTCTACCAGCAGCACGCCGTAAGCTACTGCCAATGTCCTTGTTCTACTGGTCCAGCAGGGAGACTGACAGAGAGAGATGAAGCAAAGATGCTGCTCTCTCCTAGAATAATTCAGAGTGATCCAGTTACAGGCTACCCTCACTCCCAGGGCGGAAGCATCAAGCACTGGTTTCTAAAGCAAAAGTGATGGTGCTTTAGGACTTGGCTATGACTGGAAATTCACTGAAACAGCTACTCCAGAATAGTTATCTTGAGATAAGCCCCCATGTGGACACTCTTATACCAAAATAAGAATGTCCACATAAGGAGATATTCCAGGATAGCTATTTTGGTAAATTTCCCAGAAGGGGTGGTGCCAGTCTGGTGGGGGGGGGAGGGGAGTTTGAGGTGGGCTGGACCAAAAATTGGGGGAGGGGCTGCGCTATACACCTTGTGGGCATATATGGGAGCACCGAGGCTCCCCCGTCCCCACGCTAGGCCTGGGGAGAGCATAAGGGCTCTGGCCTCTCGCAGCCTTCACCCCGGAGCCACCCTGGGCTCCGGACCTGGGGCTCGAGTAAGCCCCGCACACCTCACGTTGCCCGCTGCCCCGAGGTATAGCTTGGCTCAGTTCCTGGCAGCCCTCGGACAGACATGGCGGTGGGACCGGACCCCTCACAATGTCCGATGGCCCCTGCCTGCCCTGCTCGCAGCAGCAGCATCCCCTGTGCTCCCAACCATGTGCTGTTTCATCATGTGCCCGCCTCCTCTTTGCAGGGTGCCTGTCCATCTGGAACTTATCCCTTCACCCACATTACCTCTGTTTGGGGCTCTCCGCCCCTCGTCTGTGCCCCCCATTCCCTTAACTATGCCTCCCTCCCCTGTTGGTGATCCCTGCTCCCCTATGCATCCTCCCCTCCCCTCACTGCAAGTCCCACTCCCCTATGGATCCTCCCCTTCTGTGAGCCCCTCCTGTGTGCATGCTCCCTCCCTCCCCTATGCATGTTCCCCTTCCTTGTTCTGTGACCCCCTCCCCTAACAAAGCCCCGCTTCTTCCCTCTGTGATCCCCCCTCCCTTATGCATGCTCCTCCCCGTCTCTCTCCCTGCATGCTCCCTCCCCTTCCATTTGTTATTTCCAGGCCCCGACCCATTCCTTGTGCTCAGTATGTCTCCCTTACTTCTCCGCTGGTGCTGCTGGCAGTGGCGCTGCCTTCAGAGCATCACCCCTGTTTCCCAATGTAGACAGGCTCTCCAAAGGGTGGGGGGAAGGATATATATAAATGTTTGTGTGTGTGTGTAAAGTAGCATAAATGAAGGCTGAAAATTTCACCTCTGTAATCCAGGGTAAATTTTCAACATTATAAATAGGGCTCTACCAAATTCAGGGTCCATTTTGGTCAATTTCATGGTCATAGGTTTTTAAAAATTGTAAATTTCATGATTTCAGCTATTTAAATCTGAAATTTCATGGTGTTGTAATTGTAGAGATCCTGACCCAAAAAGGAGTTGTGTGTGTGTGTGTGTGGGGGGGTGTCACAAGGTTATTGTAGGGGGTGTGTGTTCCAATACTGTTACCCTTAATTCTGCACTGCTGCTGACGGCGCTGTCTTCAGAGCTGGGCAGCTGGAGAGCGGTGGCTACTGGCAGGTGCCCAGCTCTGAAGGCAGAGCCGCTGCCAGCAGCAGCGCAGAAGTAAGGATGGCATGATATGGTATTGCCACCCTTACTTCGGCGCTGCTGTCTGCGGAGCTGGGCACCCAGTCAACAGCCGCCACTCTCCAGCCACCCAGCTCTGAAGGCAGCACAGAAGTAAGGGTGGTAATACTGTGCCCCCCCCCCACAATAACATTGCAACTCCCTGCAACTCTCTTTTGGGTCAGGACCCCCAATTTGAGAAATGCTGGTCTCCTCTGTGAAATCTGTATAGTATAGGGTAAAAGCACACACAAGACCAGATTTCACGGGGAGACCAGATTTCACGGTCCAAGATAAGTTTTTCATGGATGTGAATTTGGTAGGGCCCCAGTTATAAAGCTAATACTACTGCTGTTTTATGTAGAAAAACATCTGCTCACCCCGTGGAAAATTTTGATAAAAATGGGAGGAAAAATGTTTTATTGAAAACATTCAGTGGAAAACTCTGAATCAGAAATGAAAACGTTACCATTTTTCAGCTGTAAACTGTTGAAAACCAAAAATATTTTAGCTAGGAAAACTTCAGTTTTGGGTTTTCAGTATTCCATCAAATATGTTCTAGGAAACATAATTCCTTGAAAATTTTCCATGTAGTTGAAAAAACTACTTTGTATTTTTCCCCGCCACACCTCTCCAAAAAAACCAAAACAAAAAAACCTGTCAGAAAACTTTTGACCAGCGCTGCCATTTACCCCCTCACTCTTCTGCCTTCCACCTTGCCCCATTTGTTTATTTCATACAGCTCTTCTGTCTTGTCATTACTGAGATGTGACCCTAACAGCATCCCAGTGCAAGAGGGCAAGGGGTTTACTGGTATCTGGTAGCGAGTTTCTGCTGGCCTGACCAGTGTACCCCAATTCATTAATGTCATAAATTGTATCTGATAGGTATCATTGAAAAACGAATAACATGCTGATCATTAATAGTCTTTCCTGAGGTAGGTACAGTAAATGCCCAAGGGACCATACAAATAATGAAGGAAATGCAGAACTAAAATATGTTTACCAGACAAGTCTGGGGACTGGGTAAACTGGTTTCTCACAGACAAAGGACAAGCCAGCATCTCCAGCCAGGTGTCATCAGTCAATTAGTATCACATCAGGAGGCCATTCATTTGCATCGGAGAGGGCAGGAACAGATTGATATACATTTTAGCAAATATCATCAGGAAAGAAACTAGCATGGAACTTCCTTTATCACCAGACCCCATGTCTCCTTCCTCACGGCTTGAATGAACTTTATTTTGGGGAGTAACCTTCAGAAGAATCCATTTCAAAGTTTCACTATCTTTGGGGAGAGATCTTGACTGGGTGGGGGAGTCAGCCATCTTGCTCTTTGGGCGTGCGGTAAGAATTTTACTTTGAATCAAGAGTGTAGTTTTGTTAAGTCTTAGTCTCTAGAAAGCATTTTTCATCTTTATTTGCTTGTAACTATTTCTAACTGTATTCTTTATACTTGAACTCACTTAAAATCCTACCTCCTTTTGTTAATAAACTTGTTTTACTTTTAATCTAAACCAACCCAGTGCTCTGTTTGAATTAAAGTGATACGCTGTGAATTTCCTCTCTTTAGAGGAACGAACGAACCTTATTATCCAGGAGAGGGCTGGACATTACAGAGCACATGGTTTTGGGAAATTTTGGGACTGGGAGTGTCGGAGTCACTAGACTAATAATAACCATCTAATTAGCCACTAGGCTAATAGATACCAGAGTGTGGCTGGGGTGTAACAAGCAGATGGCTGGAATCAGTACTGAGCCAGAGTTGCTTAATACACAGATGCTCAGTGCGTGCTTGTCTGCTGGGTGTTGCTGTCCAGGCTGTGAGCCACAGCAGCAGAGCATTTAAGGCACCTAGGGTGACAGCAGGCTGTGACGCAACCACTCACTGTTTGGATTGCACCCCAGAACATGACACAAGACTGTAAGCAATATAGGACAAAGACTGTATTTTTACTACGTTTGGAGAGCATCTAGCAAATGGGGTTCTGATCCCTGATGCAGGTCTTCTAGATGCTACTGCAATATCAATAGTATGGGAGGCCTGAACTTCTGGAGAGCATCGCCTTTAAATAGGATGCTATTAAACTGCATATATCTTTTGTAACTGAGATTAAATTTCACTTCCGCCTTGAGTGTACAGCCTTCATCCAACCCTGGCTAACTGTCTCTTGGAGAGGAAAAACTTTAAATCAATTTCAGTGTATTAGAGTCAAAGATTCTTGGGTTTGTTTAAGTTTTTCAATCTTGGTGAATCTCATCTTGAATGTCAACACTTTTATTCCTTGACCCTATTAGACCTTTCTGAAGCTATTTGATTGTTTGTTTGTTTTCTGTTCATCCCCACAGATTGATCATTTTGGATTTGAGCAAGATCTTACATTCCAACAGCGGTACCTAGTAGCAGATCAGCATTGGAGAAAAGACAATGGATCGATTCTCTTCTACACTGGCAATGAAGGCGATATCACCTGGTTTTGCAATAATACGGTGTGTATAAAATAGATTTTTGTTCTCTAATATTCCTCTTACTTTTACAGTGTGGCATATTAGTGGGAGACAGACTCAGAATACATATTTTAAAATCCAAGTCTGCAGTAATTTTGATTAAAATAATAGTGTGCCTTGAGGAACAGTGAGCTAAAAGAATAAACAAAATAAAGGAGTTTAGGGCCTGATTCAAAGCCCATTGAGGTAAATGCAAAAGGCTTGTCAATCAGGCCTTGAGAGGAAGGATGATATTGTGGTTGAGACACTGGACTGGTTATCAGGAGATTTTGGTAAGTCACCTCACATCATGTTGCTTTAGATTCCCCATCTGTAAAATGGAGTTGAGTCTAGATTCATTATTCTTTTTGAGGTGGTCTGATAGTAAGTTGATGATCACCAGAGTACAGTCTATTATACATAATATTAATAACTAAACATCCGTGCCATCACACAGACGTGGTAGTTGGGCCAAGTAATCCTCCATCAGTGCACTCCATACAAGCAATGAAATTGTTGCATATAAATTAGCTTTAGAATTAGACTGGTGATTGTGATATCAGAGGTAACTCAACCAATGTCTAGGACTGTCACCATGGGATAGATACATGCCTTGCTGCCGCATGGATATAATTCCTCAAGTCAAAATGGCTGAGAATTTAAAAAATGGGATGGTAACAGATTTCAAATCCCAGTGGTGATAGAACCTGGAGATGTTCTGAACAAAAAGAGCTTTCAACCATGCTTGTAGCTATTTCCATCACTTCACACTGACTCAACAGATAATCTAGACTTCAGACCGTCACACCTCGGAGTAACATTCTTGGAATCTTATTATATAGACTATAGACAGGGCTTCTGTTTTTCAGGGTTTATTTTTAGCAATTTTTGAGTTTTACATAGATATCCAAAAATCAGGTGAGGTGGAGGGTTGGGGACCTTCTCTTTGTATATACTGCAATATATACATTACTCATTACAGTCATATATGCTTTAGCATGCAGCAGCAGGGACTGCACAGACCAATTAATGCACAACATGTGACTGTGCTTTAGAAATCACACCCCCATAGTATGCATTACTGCTCCATGTAGACAAGCCCCTAGATACAAGTAACCAGTTCCAGTGTTATTCTAGTGTTTCCTGGATGAATACTGATTTCAGGGGGTTATTTATGTCAGGGATGTCTTATTGGTTTTTATCAGTTAAAACCGAAATCAGAAGCCCTATTTATATAGTGTTTGCCGCAAAATGACGTTCATGTCACCTGTAACTTAATCAGAATCCTGAGATGTGTATATCTTTATTCATAGATTTCCCATGAGCCACGTCCCTTTTGCTACAGCAGTCATGGCAGCATTGCCTGAACTGGCTCTGGCACAATATTGGTGTATAGCACTTTCCCTCCACTTGATATGTTTCTCTTTTTGTGTACCTACTTGCCCCATGCAGAATTTTGGCCCTGTGAATATTTTCAGTGATTTACTAAGCCTCCATTACATGCTGTACCTGTCTAGTTCTCTTTACTTTTACTATCCTTAGACAATAGTTGAGTGACTAGTTACGGTGTCAGTGGCATCTTCCCTATTGAAGAGTATGAATTTAATGGGTATATTTAAATGAAAGTGCATAATAATTCAGTGTCTGCTCATTGTTTTAAACATCCCTTTTCCTCCCAGGGTTTTATGTGGGATGTGGCAGAAGAGCTTAATGCCATGTTAATATTTGCTGAACACAGATACTACGGAGAATCCTTGCCCTTCGGAAATAAGTCTTACAGCGTAAGTGCCTTTTCCCACTCCGATCACCCACTGGTTTCAAGGCTGTTGAGAAGAATTGGCTGCTTCCTTTCTCCTTAAAATTCTTTGATGCTAGTGTAAATCCTGCTGGCTTGACTCGTGTGAGTAACCCGGTTGACTACATAGTAACTACTTGCATGAATAAGGTGAGCAGGATTTGGCTCCATGTTTACTAGTATGTGTGGTGTGTGGCAGGAGAGTCACATTTTCTATAACTATCGATTCTATACAGTAGCTTTCAAAAGCCTCTAGGGATTTCTAGAATTACAAGCTACACTTGCAGAGATCAATTCAACTGTTGCCCAAATGTAGCCACCTCTGGTGTGATCTTCAGCAGCTCACAAATTACAAAGGGAAAAACAAAGATTGGTATTTGAAAATCTGTCCCATACTCTATAATATGTTCTTGTTTCAGGATTCCAAACACCTGAATTACTTGACGTCGGAACAAGCTCTGGCAGACTTTGCGATACTAGTTCAGCACTTAAAGGAGACAATTCCAGGAGCCCTAAATGCCCCTGTGATTGCCATAGGGGGTTCCTATGGAGGGATGCTTGCAGCCTGGTTTAGAATGAAATACCCTCATGTGGTGGTTGGGTAAGTGCAGTTGCTGTGCTTAAACACAGATTAGTAATGGCACATAAAAAATGACCTGGAAATAGAGGGATTTGTTAGAAAGACCTAATCCTTCTTTGCATTTATAATTTGCATTTATAGCTATGAATATTGTGGAGGCACTCTTGAAAGCTCAGAGTTAAGATTGTGTTAAATTTTTCATCTAAAACAGGGATTCAATCTCTTACTTTATTCTTCAGCCAATAACAATCTCTTCTGAAATTTACAGAACACAATCTAGCAGTTGGTAGATATAGGCACCCTTCAGTCTCGAGACGCCATGGGTATGCACCCCTGAGTGGTAACGAATTTACTCAGTTGGTTTTATGGCAGCTGCGGCTGTGGCTGAAGAGACCCACTCAAGAGAGACAATCTCTGCTGCAGCTCTCACATTTAAAGGCGATGTTTCGACCCTTTGGGCTCTGCCTTCTGTGAGCTCTTTTCTCCTCTGCTAGGCTGGACTGCTTCCTCTCGTAACTACGGTGACCTTTAAGCTCTTATTTCCAAAGGCTGTGGTCTTGAGTGTGATCTTTCCAGTGATCCACATCCAGGTCCGTTTCTTTGAGTCTCGCTTGCACACATCCTTGAAATGCAATTGTGGGCGCCCTTTGGGTCTTTTTCCAGATGCCAATTCACCGTAGAGGATGTCCTTTGGGATGCGCCCATCATTCATTTGGCACACGTGCCCAAGCCAGTGGAGGTGTCTTTGTTTGAGGGAGTGTTTGCATGCTGGGTATGCTGGTCCATTTGAGCACCTCAGTGTTGGTGACTCTGTCCCTCCAGGAGATTCCAAAGATTCGAGGAAGGGCAATGGATATGAAAGCTGGCAGCTAGTGTTGACTTTTTTCTGAGGATTTTCAAGTAAACCTGTTAATTAAGTTATAATTACTTTAAAATGATCCCTTTTAAGAAAGTTGACTTTTTGAGTCTTCTGGTTTTTTTCAGGCTCCATTGTCCTTAAAAGTTGCAGATGGCAGATAAGATTTTGTCTCTCTCTGGGGCGAGGTAACTTTTTTAAAATTTATTAACAAAAAGAAAAAAGTGATTGGGATTTTTGGCAAAACCCAAAACTCTTACTCGGTGAATATCTGACCAGTGCCAATATGTTTTACAATGGCTATTTTTGTTCCTTGATGCAGCAAATGTAGTTGCGCGTGGGACTCTCCTCACCCCTCAAGGCTTAAAGTGCAGGCAAGCTTTCCCTCGGCTGGCTAGGGAAGAACTTCATATGGGACAGGCCAAGTTCAGGACACTTCACTTGGCTGCCCTCTTTTTTCTGAAGGTCAGGTAGGGAGAAGAGCAAAGAGTCGCATTGGATTGAAAACTCAACACCTCTGTTTACATTCCTCTTCTCATCATGAGGAAAGAGAGAGGCTCCAGGATAAACTATGGTGTTGGAGGGTAAGGGTTTCCCACAATGCCATTGTGAACATAAGCTCTCTTCTTGGTATCTAGAAGTAAGAGAAGCTCCTCTATATGCCCTCCAAATGCTTGAGCCAACCTTACCACCCTGCAGGAGACATGCAAGGGTGTTAGTAGAGTTGTTTGTAACTTACGTGGTCTTTGCCTCAGCAAGCAGACTGCCCAGCTGTCCCAAGAGTTGACTACTGGATGCTCTCTTTCCTTGGACAGCTTCACAGTTCATCATAGGAAGGTTCTTTTGGTGACTTTGCTTTGCAGCGTCTGACGCTCTCCTGCCACAGAGCCAGCATCCATAGCCTTCTGTGGCTTTTATGACCTAGGCAGCCACTGCTATTTTGTATTGTATCAGACCCTATATAGGCTTACTGTATAGCTGTTGGGAAAGGATTGTCTTGTGGTTATGGCACTGGCCTGTGACTTGGGAGCTCTGGGTTCAGTTCCCAGTTCCACAGTAGACTTTCCATGTGACCTTGGGCAAGTCACTTAGCCTCTCTGTGCCCCAGAGTCCCATCTGTAAAATAGGGATAATAATTCTGCCACCCCTTTGTCTGCCTTGTTTATTTAGATGGTAAGGTCTCTGTGGCACAGACTGTCTCTTTAGTGTGTGTGTATGTGTATAATATATATAAGTGCCTAGTATACTGGGCCTGATCTCAGTTGGGCTCTCTAGACACTACTGTACAAATAAATACAAACGTGGACTAAGAGCCTGCAAAATTTTTAAAAATGTTTGAACTAGCATCTTATTCATAGATTCTAGGACTGGAAGGGACCTCGAGAGGTCATCGAGTCCAGTCCCCTGCCCTCATGGCAGGACCAAATACTGTCTAGACCATCCCTGATAGACATTTATCTAACCTACTCCTAAATATTTCCAGAGATGGAGATTCCACAACCTCCCTAGGCAATTTATTCCAGTGTTTAACCACCCTGACAGTTAAGAACTTTTTCCTAATGTCCAACCTAGACCTCCCTTGCTGCAGTTTAAGCCCATTGCTTCTTGTTCTATCCTTAGAGGCTAAGATGAACAAGTTTTCTCCCTCCTCCTTATGACACCCTTTTAGATACCTGAAAACTGCTATCATGTCCCCTCTCAGTCTTCTCTTTTCCAAACTAAACAAACCCAATTCTTTCAGCCTTCCTTCATAGGTCTTGTTCTCTAGACCTTTAATCATTCTTGTTGCTCTTCTCTGGACCCTTTCCAATTTCTCCACATCTTTCTTGAAATGCAGTGCCCAGAACTGGACACAATACTCGGATTGAGGCCTAACCAGTGCAGAGTAGAGTAGAAGAATGACTTCTCGTGTCTTGCTCACAACACATCTGTTAATGCATCCCAGAATCATGTTTGCTTTTTTTGCAACAGCATCACACTATTGACTCATATTTAGCTTGTGGTCCACTATAACCCCTAGATCCCTTTCTGCCGTACTCCTTCCTAGACAGTCTCTTCCCATTCTGTATGTGTGAAACTGATTGTTCCTTCTGAAGTGGAGCACTTTGCATTTGTCTTTGTTAAACTTCATCCTGTTTACCTCAGACCATTTCTCCAATTTGTCCAGATCATTTTGAATTATGACCCTATCTTCCAAAGCAGTTGCAACCACCTTCTAAGTGTTTGCAGATGATTTCTTTAATTACTTGCTCCATTATCTTCCCTGGCACAGAAGTTAAACTAACTGATTTGTAGTTTCCTGAGTTGTTTTTATTTCCCTTTTTATAGATGGGCATTATATTTGCCCTTTTCCAGTCTTCTGGAATCTCTCCTGTCTCCCATGATTTTCCAAAGATAATCTGACATGGCTAAAACTTCCACTTGCTTTGCACTCCATCTTGTGGAATATTTTTGCAAATGTACATATTGTTCATGTAATTCTCAGTCAAGAATGTCACAGATGAATTATAAGCACCTATTTTTAGAAGCTTTTAATTAGAAGACAGCAGCTGTGAGGAAAGTGTTGCCATGAGGACAGAGATTCATTTTTTTAGAGGTGCTAGATGCACATGTTTCACCAAACAATCTTGTCTTTCTGTCTCCATCTACAGAGCTCTTGCAGCCTCTGCCCCAATCTGGCAGTTTGAGGATTTGGTACCCTGTGGCACTTTCTACAGTATAGTGACAAATGATTTCAAAAAGAGCGGGCAGTGCTGCTCAGAGAGCATCCTGAATTCCTGGGGGGCCATTAACCGCATCTCCTCCACAGGTAGGAAGTTGGCAAGACCTTTCAGAAATCATGTTTTTTGAAGGATCACAAAGTTCAAGCAATTTGCCTAGAGAGAATCATTGTAAATTTGAAATTGCATAAAGTGTGAGTGATTGTCTCATGTGTATCATTAATTTTTTTTAACATAGCCTTCATCAGCTGTTATGGATTAGCTTTTACATTTAAAAAATGAACTTTTAAAATGAGACCATTTGGAGTTGACTGTGAAGGTGGAATCGGACACAGGTAGACGATGCTATCATACCACATAGAAACAGGAGACATTTGTTAAAGTAAACAACTACAGACCAAAAAAAAAAAAAAACAACCACCAGATTTCCACGCTGCTTGAGTTCTAGCTTTGTCTACCTTGTTTTCCAGGGCCACACCTTGCAATGGCCTAACATAATCCATGACACATCTGCATGCTCAGTACTGTAGCTAGTTTTTCAAAGTAAATAGCTAGGTTGTTTAAAATGACTAAAAAATAGCAGACCTTAGTCTAGATCTAGAGAGTTATGCTATTTCCTCTATCTGGAATGGGTAAAAGAAAAGAGATTAGCTACCACTGAAATGCTATTTCTGAGGTCTGCTAGTATCGACCTTTCAAAAGGGGAAGGTAACTTAAAAATAGACCTTGCTGCTGGCATAGCATATGGTTTGTACAAGTTTTATAGAGTGGTTTAAAATCCAGGTCCAAACCTCCCTGACCACCGGGAAAACTTCAGATCTGGAGTTGGCTCCAGATCATAACTTAAGGAATCGCTATCACGTTCCAGCGCGGTGCCAACTAGGAAGGAAGGCAACATCCTTAATTTCATGAGAAAAGGTGAAGGGAAGAGGATGGGAGAGCAGACCTTAAAGGTAGTCTGTTTGTTTTTGTTTTTAACCTAGCTTAAAAATAAACAGGAAAGGAGGAAGGGAAAATCTTAATTGGCCATTGCACTATTTATCATTTAGCACTAGGGTGGAGAGATCAGAAGGGATTGCAGCCTACCTAGAGCACAGGGATTTTAAAATTTATTTTCCTGTTCTAGTTCAGGACCCCACTAGAGAAACCAGTATTATAAATTAGTCTGTAAAAATGGGAAACTGAGTCCGAGGGATTCTTAACCAGTCAAAACAAGGGAGAGAAGGGCAAGCGGAGTCCTGTGAGTTATCTAGTTACAGCTCTCGTACGTTCAGCCGGTACGTTCGATGTTTCCTTTCAGAAAAGAAAGGCTTGCTTTGTGGTGTTCACTATGTTAATTTGTCAGACACTATGTTCTCCAAACACCAGCCAGATTTACATTAACCTAATGTGCCTGATATGCACTATCCACATACCTCCGAGTAGTCCATTCACTGAAATACTCGCTGGACCAGATTCTGCTCTCAGGAATGCTTGTGTACACGTGAAGAAACTTCAGTGGCTTAATTACACCGAGGGAAGGGAAAAGGGTAAGAGAGAAGCTGCACTAACAGGGGCATGTTTCGGGTCCTCGCTATCCATAGCCTTTATGATGTATGACTGACTCCAGGGACATTAACCACTAATTTGTATGTCTTCTTGCTTAGATGAAGGTTTGAAGTGGCTTTCCAGCGCATTTCACTTATGCAGCCCATTAAAAAGCAAGCAAGATGCTGCTGTGTTGAAAGCTTGGCTAATTGAAACATGGGTAAATTTGGCAATGGTGAACTATCCGTATAAAGCTGATTTCTTACAGCCCCTGCCAGCTTGGCCCATTCAGGTAAGTGAGCGTCTACATCTTCTATAACTGATTCAGCTTTAGGCTGGGACACGCTGATTTGCTGCAAATTGCTGCTTTTAAAAAGTAAAGAAAACCCAAATGATCTAGGACAGGGGTGGGCAAACTACAGCCCCCGGGCTGAATCCAGCCCGCTAGCCATTTTATTCCAGCCCTTGAGCTCCAGCCGGGGAGCAGGGTCAGGGGCCGCTCCATGCAGCTCCCGGAAGCAGCCACATGGCCCCCTCCGGTGCTCCAGCCGGGGAGCAGGGTCAGGGGTCGTGCCATGCGGCTCCCGGAAGCATGGCCCCACACTCTGGCTCCTATGTGTAGGGGCAGCCAGTGGCCTCCGCTCTGCACACTGTCCCTGCCCCAAGCGCCGCCCCTGCAGCTCCCATTGGCCGGGAACCACAGCCAATAGGAGCTGCAGTAACGGTGCCTGCGGACGGGGCAGTGTGCAGAGCCGCTTGAGGTAAGCGCCGCCGGGAGCTTGCACCCCAGAGCTCTGCTTTGCCAAGGGATCATGTAAAAATGGCTCTTTCTGACTCATCAGATCTGCTGCCTGTGTGTATCGGAGTCGCAGCTGCTTGATTTTAGTGTCAAAAATATGTTTAATTCCTTTTTACTCATGTTGGCTCTGTAGAGCCAATCCTCTGCCCCAAACATTTTTTTTCTCTTTCATCATCTTGTTGGAAAGTCGCTATCGGTCTTTACTTCCCCTCGGCTCTCCTCCTTATTCATACCTTCATCTGCTATGATCTCAGCTGTTGCCTTTCCCTCTTATGATCTTTCCAAATCCCTCTGGTCTTCAGAGGCCCAAAGTGCTAGAACTAGACTGTTTTTGCAGCTGTGTTCTGACCTCCTGGCTGCAGCTCTCCACATCCACTCCCTTATTTGCCAGCCTACTTATTTGGAATGCTTCTTGCCTCTGAGCCACTTCTTCTTGGTCTTGCCTGCCTCTACTCTGTTAACCCCTCAATGAATTCCTCTGAGTCACTTTGAGCTGCTATGAATTACCAATGAAGTACAGTAGGTAAAAGTAAAAGAAATAAAGTCAATACCAGTGTTATCCTCCATTAAACCTAAATTCTGAACAGACAAACTGTTGATCTCCTTTAGTCAGCAGACTTGGTTTTATATGCCACATAAGGGATTGATCCTGCTGGAAAAATCTTGCTAATGTGGGTAGTGTGGTTTATTTGAATGGGACTAGTTACTCACCCAAGCACTTCTGCTCATACAGAGTAGTCCCTTAGGAATGGTCCCTTGGATTTGAGCATGAGGTACTACTCTGGGTGAGTAAGGAAAGCAGAATCTGGAGATGAGTAAGGGATTTGCTGAATTGTGCTTCAATGTGGTTTTCTTGTCATGTCCTCGCACTGTGTATTGTCATGTTGTGTGCATAGGTGGGCTTGACTTGCTCTGGCTTGTTAACAAAAGCTGAAACATGCATACAAAAATAACCATAGACTTGACTGGTGGAAGGAAAAAGGAAGGAAAGCGGGGGAGAATGGAAATTCACCTGTCCTTTGCTGCTCTCCCATCAGCATAAATCCCTCAGTTCGATTTCAGTCTCTTATCTGTCTAAATGCAGCTTGAAGGATGCACATTACTGCCTCACTCCCATCCCTGAATTTGCTGTTCTGTTACTGATAGATGGCGCTCAAAGGTTTGAGTGAGCCACAGTGGCTCAGTAAGATATGAAATAGCAAACCCTTCCTTCTGTTTGTCTTGGCGCATCTAATGTATGCAACCTCTCTGGGTGGTTTAAGCTGTTTAGGTACCTTCTATGAAATGTGAGCTCTAATGACAAAACTAATGTGATTAGCTGAGTGAGAGTGAGAAGGGTATTGAGAGCTTAGGGGGAAGAAAACTGTTAGAATAGCTGAATGTGTCTGCATAATCCTTTCTCTAGTGTGGGTGGATGGTGCCCTCTGAGAAGTGATTGGTCTCTCAGCTTCCACCCCGGTGCTTGATCTACAGAAGTAGGGCTGTCTGCAGCTCTTTACGCTCTCATCTTTACCTTCTGCAGTGCACCAGGGCACTAGTGAGTGAGCTTTCAGCGCCTTTAACTGCTCAGGGGCAGAGCTGGTTAGTGAACCTAGTCAGTGCTTCATTTGTAATGAAAGAGCTGCCAGGGCTCAAGCAATTAGGTGCTGGGTCTCAAGCAACTTTTTTACATTCATAACTGATGCAACAAGCCCAGAGGTGCCGGGGCTATGAACTGCCAAGCCCAGAGGTGCCGGGGCTATGAACTGCCAAGCCCAGAGGTGCCAGGGCTATGAACTGCCAAGCCCTGGCACAAACTAAGCACTGAAACTAGCCAAGGCAGAAAGCTCTCTTAATAATGATGGCAGAAGAGTTGGTGACTTACACTTAGGCCTTGCCTTTACTAGTATGTTCTTGCCTCCTCTTCACTAATACAAGGTAAAGTCCTAGTGACGAAGCGGGAGTTAGCAGGTCGAGGTTAACTTGTGTTAACACTGCTATGGGGAAGCCTGGAGTTGCTCACTCATGTTAAAACTATGAACTGCCTGAGTTCGCAGGTCACAGACAACTCTAGGCTCCCCCATAGCCCCTACTTCAACCTGCTGACTTGTGCTAAAACTGGTAATTACCTCTTCTTCGGTAGGATTTTACCTTGTATTAGGCACTCTGTTAGCTAACAGGAGGAAAGAACACACCTTTCCTCCTAGTGAAGGCATACCCTTACTGAATGTTATTCCCAGCCCAAAGTGAGCTATATTCTGCTGAGCACCAGCAACTCCCTTCAGCTTCAGGGGGAGTTACAGGTACTCTCCGCACCCTGCAGGGGGCTGGATTGCACACCTCTGCCCCCCATAAGTCTGTGGGAAGAGGCTAAGGGGAGAGGAAAGTTACACAAATATCCCCTCCCAGAGTTTCTTCCGGATTATCTTTTCATGGGGACAGGATTTGCACACTCCCCCCTCCCTCCAACACACACACACACATTCCCACAATGAGCTACGGAGCCTGCCCCCAAACCGTGTAGATCCCAGAAGGTCTACAGGTGGCCAGAACTGTTTGCACAGGAATCCATGTGACTTCACAACTGCTCTAGAGCCATGGTGCATCTCCCCCAGTCCCTGGCAGGAGCCACACTAACAGGGATTCCCCTGGCCACCCAAATGAAGACTGGGTTGGGGACTGGGGTCTGATGGATGTGCCCTGGCCCTCCCCACACTTACCATTGGGATGCTCGGTCTCTGCCCTTCCTCATGTAGGTCCCAGACTTACTGAGAGCCCTCCACAGAGCAGGAGATAAGAAGGGAGCTGTGCTCAGGAGTCAGCTGCCACGTACCTCTTCTGTTTGGGAAGGGGGGAAATCTGTGTGGAGGCAGATCATGGTGTGATGTAGGCCAGGATTTAACCCTGAGCTACAAACCAAACCCAGCGTTGATTTAATTCTCCAGCAGCACAGTGCCTCCTTCCAAGATGTTTTCCAGAGCTGAAGAAATAAAAAAACCTGCTAGAGTGATTAAAAACAGTATCACTTTAAAAATGAGAAACTTCCCAATTTATGTTGATTTATTATTTATATTACAGTAGCATCTAGAAGCCCCAGCCATGGATTGGAGCCCCATTGTGCTAGATGCAATGAACGTACATTTTTAGGAGACATTTTTCATCCCAAAGGAACTCCAAATTATTTATTAACTTTTCTAACTAATTATTAAGCATAATCTATTTTCATAAAGCAAGGGAATTGGATGCTGTCAAGGCTGATTCCCCACTCTGGCACTTTGAGTGCAGAAGGTGGGGGCCTGCAAGGACTCTAATAATGGCTACTCCAGGCTTGTATTAAACTCCCAAGGTTACAGCTTTTCTCTGACCTTGGATGGGTAGATGCTGCCACCACCCAAATGCAAAACCCCTTGGAACTCAGGAAGGTGCACTTGGGAATTCCTTCCTTTGGAGTACCCTCAAGCCCTTTCACCCCGCTCAGGGGAAGAGCCGAGAAAGGAAAACAAATCATCTGTTGTCACCAGCTAACTAAAAAACATGTGCACAAACCTCTTCAGACACACACATCCAAATCCTGTTAGTAAAAAAGGTAAATTTTATTAAAAACAAAAGAAAGAAAATACATCTGAAACTTAGGCTTTTGCTAAATTTAAAAAACCCACATACAAAAATTAAACATCAAGAATAACCTTCTTGAGGTCCAGTCTAAAGGTTACAAGCAACACAAAAGCATTTGGGGTTAGCACAGAGGAGTCCACAAGCCGTACAAAAATAAAGGAAATAACCCTACTCGCATCTTTCTAAACATTCCTGATCTACTTACATATTTGGGGGGTTTCAAATAAGTAGTTCTAGTTATGATCCGATGATTTTCACATCTGGTCTCCAGCTTCTCACAGCACAACTGCTCCCCTCTTCCCTGGAGAACAACAACAGACCGACAAAGGGAAGTTTTTTCCCCAGTTTAAAAAGTTCTAGCCTTCCCATTGGCTCTTTTGGTCAGGTGCCCACTCCCTTTCCTTCATTTGGAGACTTTTTTAACCCTTTACAGGTAAAGCAAGTAGAGAGCAGCTACCAAGATGGATTTTATAGCTAACGGGCTGGCTGGGTGTCCATAAAAGGGAACTACCTCTCCCCTTCATTTATCACAGATGCAGAAACCGCTAATGCAATATTAAGATTGTACAGTTGAAATAAAATCGGGAAATTCAAAATGTTGGGTCCTAGCAGCAAAATAACTCAGATGCATTACACGTAATATTTTATATTTCTGTTTTTCTGATTTAATATAATTGTCTTGGTAATATATACCATAAAATTAAATAGGGTGTCCAAGAAATGCTGTAGTTCAGATTGACAAAACTTTCAAAAGAAAGCAGTGCACCATACCCGACTTGTTCTCAGGTTTGGTCAGTCTGTGCCAAGGGCATCATTAGAGACATTTCCCCCTTTCTCTTGCTATAGGTAGTTTGCAAGTTCTTGAAGAATCCCAAACTGCCAGACAAATTATTGCTACAGAATGTTTTCCAGGCAGTAAATGTCTACTACAACTACTCAGGAGCTGCATCGTGCCTTAACACGTCTCAGAGTGCCACAAGAAATCTTGGGCTGACGGGCTGGTACTATCAGGTACATACACAAACCTTTTCCAAAATGTCCAAAGTGCCAAAGCTATTGTGAATTCTCAATTCATTCTGTCAGAATCTTTTAACTTGTGTTAATATATGGGTGCAGATCCTTGGTTGCTGTAAATTGGCATACCTTCACTGAGAAATCAACACAAGCTGTGCCGTTTGCACCAACTGAGTGTCAGACCTCATTTTTTCCAAAATCAAGCTCGTCTAGAACTCAATAGGAATGTGTCAAGGGATTATCATTAGCTTTTGTGAACAGTCCTGGCCTTCCCAACAAAGGAGTTTGTGTTAGATGATTTCTATGAATTAGACTGTGATCTTAAAACATTATTTCAGTCTTTATCTGTGAAATCGGTTAACAGAACCTGAACGTTATCTTGAGCTTGTATATATGGTGGTGAATAGGGTGGAACCTTTTTAATGACATGAGTAATATGTCCTGGTGACCTGCAGATATGCAGTAGGGACAATCGTCAAGAATTAAAATAATGAATGTTTACAGCACTTTTCATCTTTAGGGCACAAAGCTCTTGACAATGGAAGGTCAGTACCATTATCCCCATTTTATAGGTGGGGAGACTGAGATATATAGAGGGGAAGTGACTTGCACAAGGTCACACTGCAAGATAGTGGCAGAGCGGGGAACAGAACTCGGGGCTCCTGGGTGTTTGACGATTGGTTTAAGATTCACACCAACATTTTTATTAGAAGCAAACCATTAAGTTCCAGCAAAAAAACCCCGAATTTGAGTCCATGTAAATTTACAAGGGTAAATTGATTCTGGTTTATTCAAATAGAACCACTTCTGATGTGTCCTCTGGCTAGTGGTATTGAGGTCAGTGGGACAACTGGTCTGGGAAAGGCAAGCAGTTTGTGGCTCAGTGTCTGCATTTTAATATGTAGCAAATATCTATTGTTATGTAAGGCATTGAAAGGAGTCCTTCTTTACAGTACAGCTATAGCCACAACTAGCATATTTAAAGTGTCCCACAAAGGCCACTGTTACATTTTCCTGCTCTGCCTTCCAGGCTTGCACAGAAATGGTGATGCCCATGTGCACAGATGGTGTCAATGACATGTTTGAGCCTAGGAAATGGAACTTCCATGTCTTCTCTGAAGAATGCTTCAAACTGTGGAAAGTGAGGCCTCGCCCTTCCTGGATTCCTTCTGTGTATGGAGGGAAAAACATCAGTTCACACAGTAACATCATCTTCAGGTGAGCTTACTTCAGCTTCTGTAACAATCCCCCTCTACCAACATGGGTTGCTGGTGGGGATAGAATCTGGGGCTTTGAGCACCAAAACTACAAGCCTCTACACTTTTTGTTTCATCTAATGTGTAGCCGTAGCCAGGAGTTCCCAGCGTTCCCTAATTCTCTCCTCGGTGCTCTTGCGGAAGTTGATGGGAGTTGCATGTGCACCTCTGAAAGGTGAATTTGGCTTATGGCTTTGTGGAGTGTGGCTCTGTTTCTGTGAGGAAACATCTCTTCCCCGGTAAATGGAAGTCTAAAAAACACAAACTCCAACACCAGGAGTTTTTTGCCCCATCTGTCACCCTGAGTCACAGCCTCTGTGGTGGGCTGGAGCAACCTTCCCTCCCTCAGCTGGATGCAGGGGAGCTGCCACCCACCCTCTTTTGAAAGCCTTAGCTTTGGGCCCTGAAAATGGAAGCCAGCATTTGGGTCATGTCTCAAGCCCTCTGTTCTCTTGGCCAAGGCCTGAGTCTCTTAATTTCCCTCTGGGATGTTGGCTGCCCAGTCTCACACACCCACTTGTTGGGGTACTCCAGGAATACTGGTTGTTGCCAGCCCCCGGGTCTGCCTGTCAGCTCTGTCACCAAGTCCACACCAACTTGCCCCTTCCCAGGGTTCCTTGCCCTTCTGTCTGTCTACTAGGTCTCCTTCTGGCCCTCTTTCACCAGTTTCATTCTCAGGCCCTTTTAGCAGAGATTCTGGGGACCTCCTACCTCTTTCCCAGTCTACCTCTCAATATAGAAACCAGTAGCCTAATCTTTTACAGCCCATCTCCTAGTCTCTGTAACATGGGGAATGATCCTTCTTTTAATAAGAAAATGAGGGGAGTATAAATATAATTTGTAGTATAGACCCCAAACACACAAACCAGCCCTCCTTTCCTAACACGAGACAACTCTTTCAGCAAACGACTATTAATCATTGTTTCTTAAGCAGCTTTCTAGATTTCTTCCCTCCTTTATTATTAAAGAGAGAAAGCTAGGAACTCTGATAGGGAGATCAGTCTTCCTTCTGATGCAGCACACAGTGATTGCCTACCGCTGGCAGCTCCCCGAGAGACCTCTTGTGCTATCGTTCAAATTGTTCAAGTTCCTTTAGAAAAGAAACTTCTTTAAACAAAAGTCAGAATTAGTCTTTGGGACCTAGTAAATAGCTGTGTATTTTAAAAGTAAGGCATCCTGGCTTGAATCAGGGATTAGTCTCAGGATTTCAGCCTCTGACTTTGGTCTCTTAGCTCCAAAGGCCTATTGCTTTTCTCTCTTATTGGTCTCTTGCTGTTCCTTCCCCAGCAGGTATCTGCTCCAAAGTGTGAAACTGTGCTTTGATGGAAAACTTTCTTTAAATGATAAAAAAAGAAAAGAAAAAAACAACCCCAAATCTTCTAGTTTAGTTCCTGCAAATTGTTGCTTGTTCTTAATAAGATTCCACAAAATTGTACAGTATGATTCTGCTTTAGAAATTGACAGATGAGCAAACAAACATATTTAAAGCATGTTTAAGCATTTATGCCAGCTCAGGGCATTTGAAACCAGAAAAGCTTGAAAACAACCAAATGAATGAAAAAGAAGTGCTTTACACACAATGCTTTGGACCACAAGCGGAGCTGTTTGCCTTTGGACAGGCATATTCTCTCCCTCACTCACTCACACACACTCTCTCACACACACACACACACACACTCTCACACACACACACACTCTTTTATCCTGAAGGGCCACAAAGAATCCCTACACCCACCATGGAGATGCAGCCCCACATGGAGTAAAATGCAACATCTGTTTAACTGCAAAGGGGGGAGGGATAGCTCAGTGGATGAGCATTGGCCTGCTAAACCCACGGGTTGTGAGTTCAATCCTTGAGGGGGCCACTTAGGGATCTGGGGCAAAAATCAGTACTTGGTCCTGCTAGTGAGGGCAGGGGGTTGGACTCAATTACCTTTCAGGGTCCCTTCCAGTTCTATGAGATAGGTATATCTATCTATCTATATTATTATTTTTTAACTCACACAACAGTTTTAGGACAGTGAGTGAAGCATACTATATTGGAATGGAACTGTTGGGTGGATTTTCTCCAGGCCGAATGTAATTACCCAGATTGGAACTTGGCCAGGATACTGGAACTGATGTCTCTACTCCTACAAAAAATGCCCTGAGATATATAAGAAACAAAAATGGTCATGACTTCTGCCCTCTTCTCCAAAAGATGACACCCTTAGCAGCAGTGTCCTAGAGCACCGTGCTGAGGCATTAGTCAGTATTGACTCAGAGAAATCCCCAGCACCACTTCTGTAGCTCCTTGGAGATCTTCCATCAAATTCTCTCAGCTTGTGAACGCTACTGAGACCACAGCCGATGTGGTATGGCTTTCCGGGAGAGTGCACCTTTATTACAACTTTAGCTTTGTGAGCTTGGTGTTTGCAGCGACTCTTTCACCCTCAGCAATTTTCATACCAGAGAGTCTTATTGGAAGCTATTCAGTTTTTCAGTTGGCATGGCATGGAAACCTTGCATCATGGTGGAAACCATACTTTAATCCCGTTAACACATGGGATTGTAGAGGTTTTTGTTGCAAGTGGCAAGTTTCAGAGTGATGATGTTAGACTGTGAAGGCTCCTCCCAGCTGCTTCTCCTGGTCCCTAGGAGGGGTGGGGGGTGAGGGAGACAGATGAGCCTGGTCTGAGAAAATGGGTTGAGAGCTTTCTCATAGGGATGTTTCTTTAGGGTCAGGGCCCTTTAGGAAGTTCTGTTTGTACTGTCCGTACTGGGCAATGATGGCAGGGATAAAGAACTAATGATGGGGGTGGGAAATAGGAACTTTACACTGGAAACTTGATTTTTTTCAAAGCCTCACCAGGATCCTTGTAGATGATGATTTGCTTTGGAACTTGTCCCTCAAGAAGCATTCGTAACCATGTAGTGAATGGAGAGGAATGGCTGACTCCTGAATATTATTTCACTTGGATAAAAATGAGTGTTTGCTTGAATTTATTCTTTTGTATTCTCAGACTCTTTAGTTGCAAGATGCTTAGCAAAGCACTTAAGCTTAACTTTAAGTCTGCATTGCAGTAAATAGGACTATTCATATGCTTAAAGTTAAGCACATGCTTAACTGCCTTAGCGGATCAGGATCCGATCATTCAGCACCTTCCAGGATAAAGCCCCTACTGAGCATTGTTTCTCAATCTACATCAATGCTGCCAATGCCATCACTTGGCACGTTGGCCAGAACCTTGGATGGAGCAGCCAGACTCTCCCATGAAAGCCAGGGATGGTGTTGTTTTCCTGCTGCATGCTTTAATTTCCACATGAGTGGGACCAAGAAATCCAAGTCCATGTACATTTTGGGTCTCTCAGCAACTCAACTTACTGTTGCTAAGGCACTGGGCTGATTCAGGCGACCTTTTAAATCAAATGCATTTTGCTTATTGTGCAGCTCTCTCTATGCGTTTTTGTTTTGCAAATACAGAATGTTTTTTTTTCTCCTGAGTCATATTAAGATGTATTGAAATTAGAGGTACAGAGAGAGATGCAAGATTTTCTGTATTTTTCCACTGAGGAAAAACAAACACTATAATACTATAGTTCAAACACAGTCGGTTTTTATTTGTAGTTCTTTAAGGTCAAAAGTTGGAGATGGAGACAAATGTTTTGAGTGTAATCGACTGTGATATTTTTATGAAACACAATGGCTGTGTGACAATAACAGACCCTTGCCCCTCTAGGCATCTGATCCCATAACGCACCAGATTTGGCTCAGGACAGAACATCATGAAGGTGCACAAAGTGTTCAATGGCCTCTGTGCTGTCCAAGCAACAGCATGAGATCTAACCTAACATATTTCTAGCTGCGTGGTGACTACAGATGTAATAGAAACGTCTTTTGTGTCCCAGGAAGAGTATCTGAAAGATTTAACTTAAAACTTGCATTCTAAATAAAATAAAATAAAAGGGCCCAGGGCTATAATCCTTCTTCTTGCAACAGTTCCCCTGATTTAAATGGGAGTGAACAAATAAGGATTACCCCCAGAGACTATGCGTTTATTTGGTGTGCTGTCCAAAATCTCCTCCTTTCATCTGGAGAGATGGCACTAGAGATAACGTTGTCGAATGGAAGGGACGGGGGAAAAAGTAGCATACTGAGCTGAGCCCAGGATTGGGAATTACACTCTTAAATGCCAATCCTGATTCTGCCACTGATTTGCTGTTATGGACTTGGGTAAATCACATTGGACCTGATCCAAAGCCAGTGGAAAGCCTCCCATTGATTTCAATGGGGTTTAGATTGTTGCCTGTAGGGCTTGAATTTTCAGAAGTGTCCACCGGATGGTGTCTCCCGCTGGGCACCCAAAATTCCTGGGCACTTGAAAAACTTGGACCTTTCCCAGTTGAACCATCTGTAAAAACAGGGAAGTTGCTCCATTACTTTTGCAGAAAAGGCATTAAAATAAAGGCATAAATAAATGAATAGCTTGGTACCGAAAGTGCAGAAGGGAAAAGAGAAGATAGAAGTATATTGACCTATCACTCTGCGACAGTCACTCTTATTCTGTCTGGAAAAGGCAATCGGTGTTGAAAAGTATACCCATTTGAATGTGAATTTGCAAACGAAGCTGGCTCGATTCCCCCAGTAAGTTTAAGTGAATGTAGGCTACTTCAGTTCCTGTTTAAGCTGTTGCATGTTGTTGCTGAACTCTATGAAAAAATGGCCACATTTTATCTCATGAGGAGCTGGATTTCAGTGGGGGCAGAAATGGATCCCCGAGGAGTTTATACAAATCATACTGAGCCAGAATGTGATACCCTTACTCCCCACTGAGTGCTATGTTATTCCACAAGTAGCCCCATTCACTTGGGTAGGACTGTTCATGGTGTAAGGTGCTATAGGTATCACAATCTGACCCGTACGCTCGGTGCTTTAAATTCTATACTCCCTGGATGAAAAATACTGCGTAAGAGCATTAGCAGGACACATTGTCTGAGATGAATGTCCCCAAGGGGGGGAATGTGCTTAACTCTCACCAGTTGCACTGGCAGCTGAGGATAGTCTGTGCCTTGCAGGATTGGGTTGTGCATTTCTAGCCCCTATGAATCTGGAGAAAACCTTCAAAATGTGGAGTGGATGGGTCATGGGGATGAGACTCTCAATTGTCCTCCCCTCTGGCCCTGTTAGCTGGGAAAGTTAATACTGCCTCGGATTCTGAGCCAAAGCCCCCAGGAGCTGCCATTGTCTGGTGGGAGTCTGAAAGTACAGGCCCAAGGGAGCCCTTCTGCTAGGAGAGTGGGCAGATAGGGCCATCCTCTCCTTCCCTGTGGCTTCTTTTCATCTCCTGGGATCAACAAGTAAGGCCCCCCTCCTTGTGTGGCAATCTACGGTAACCTTTGCACTGAATTTTTCACTGAGTTGTCCTCATGAGATGTTGCTTTCTGTGGCTTTTTCGTGTGGGAGGGGACAGTCTGGGACCTAGTTGGTGGCAGAATGCTGAAGCAGAACACCACAGAGCAGGGGGACTTTGTTGTAGAATTTGGGTCTATCCTGAATACTGAGCCTCTGATCGTAACAGTGGCTGTTGAGAGACCCCTAGCTTTATCACACCGGTACCGTCACTCGGGATTGTAACTGTAATCTAACGGGCTATATGGACTTTCCTTATAGCAATGGCGGATTGGACCCGTGGTCTGGAGGTGGAGTGACTCGGAACATCACAGACTCTCTCATTGCAATTGTGATCCCAGAAGGAGCTCATCACTTGGACCTGCGTGCCAGCAATCCCGGTGACCCCAAATCTGTGCTGCAAGCCCGGGCCTTGGAAGTTCAGTACATGAAGCAATGGATTGAAAAGTCCAGGCATAAGCACTAAAGTGGTACTGTAATAATGGTGGTCATTATCTCCCATTGGCTTTAATGGGAGCAGGATCAGGCCCTTATTACAGAGTTCTGTTCAAAACGTTGTTCACCCCGCTTCCTCTCTTCCTTTACTAGCTGTTTGTCAGCACTGTGCCTTTCACTGGGGGGTAGAGGAGGTGGCTGTCAGTTGGAAGTCTGCTCCAGTAGCAAACCTCAATCAATAAAGTACATGGATTGAGTCACCCATGGTGGCATGCTTTCCTGTTCTGCTACTACCAAATGCTGCATTACATCCTCTTTGCAACATGCTTGCGTGGGGCCTGATTCCTGCTAGGCCCCGTATATCCTCACAAAATCAGTTTCCAAAGTTACTAGCGAAGTGTGTGCTTGACCAGACGCAGGGACCACTAAACTCCCTGGCAAAGCTCTCACTGATTTCAACTGGCTCTCAATGCAAGGGCTGCGTCTCAGCTGGTGTAAATTGCCAGAGCTCCGACAGGAGCGCCCCAGCTGAGATCTGCCCTAGAACTTGCCCCTATCAACACAAACTGCACGTATGCTGTCTTCTATCAGACACAGACTAATTAGTTAATACTCTAACCCAGAGAGTGAAGCACCACATCGGTTCAGTTGAGAAGTATAGGGAGACCTGCTGAGTATTGCCTCCTACAGGCAAACCCTTGTCTTTAGTGACTGCTTGCAAGTCTCTCCAAGCTTTCCAGGAGAACTTTTATTGTTTCCAACCTCCAGTTAAAACTGAACCATGATAGGGAGCTGAGTTTTGGTGATCCCTTGGCTTCAGACAGTTGTCACCTCTGTATTGGAGAGTTACATGGGGATACAAACCATTTTTATATGGTGAGGGGTGGAGGGAGGAGCAATTATTTTAGAGTAGGAACAAAACCACATTGGGATGTGATTTCATGGGCGGAAAGACTTTTTTTTTTAAGCAGAATAGTAGGAATCAGCTAAATATTTTCCTTGTTTTCAGCAGCGTCTTAACCAAGTTGTCATATACTGTATGGTTGTTTCTATTCTCCTCTGCACAGAACAAACAGGGCTGGCCCCTAAACACACATTTGTTGATTAATTCTCTAAGTGATTGGCTGTGCACAATTTATCACTTTTCTTCCTCCCGCACTGCTTCCCTTAGGTCCATGGCTAGGATATCTGGTGCCGCCAAAGAGAAAGGTGGGTATTTTCTTCCTTCTTGTTGCTTTCCCACAAACATTTTATTTGGTTTTTTTTTTTTTCAGAGCATCACTGGGAAACTTCCTTTAAACTCTTCTACTGGAGAGAGAACCTGACACAGTACTCGTGCTAGCTAGATCGTATTAAGTGACAAATAATTGGGGCTGGACCTTGTTTTCTTTTCCTTTTCTGTATATTGATGAGATTCTGCATAGTCTGGTTGCTGATGGTGGTTCAATAAAGGCCTTTTAAAAATTGTTTGCAGGGCAAACTGTTCAGAACGCAGCTAAACTGTTCGGACACCATTAACCCAAAGCGTGAGGCAGTGCTCAGCAGGGCAGGTGCACTAGATGGCTTTCTGTAGGGCTTCCATAAGAGACAAACTGCCCAATTCATGCAGACAGCATATTTGGCGTTAATAAATGGCTGAGAGAGTCCTCTCACTTTGCAGCCTTGGCTTTGTTCACACTGAAAGCCTCCTTCCAAAAGGCCCCCTTTCTAGGCGAACAGGACTAGATAATTTCATTTCAGAAAGTCTCAACGCAACAAACGGACCCAAGGGTCTCTTAGAATTCCAGTTTCATTTGTATTTATCAGCCTAAAATACAACATTTCTTCTTACTCCAGGCTGCTTTTTACATTCCCACGCAATCCAGCATTTTCTAGGAACAAAATAGATCTTATTCCGAACCTTTAATTTTTTTGATACACTCCAGTACGTCTGGTTCTCTTCTTGACAGAGCTCTTGGCATATCCTTGCTTTTGCTCCAGTGTTCTAGGAAAGGTTGATTTGAACAAGGAGGCCTTTATGTTCAGGTTCAGCAGTCTGGACCTTTCACGCTCTGTCTTTAGCAAGTAATCACTTTGGAGCCTATAAAGAGTGAGACCAGAGAAGCATCCTAGTGCAAGGGGAAGAGCTCTTTAGAACTGGACTAAAATCTGTCAGTTATTAGTAATCTCCATTCAAATGGGTCAATTTTCTAGCATTATGATGTAAATGTGTCCTTGTGTGTGTGTG
>NW_020664448.1:8405061-8521033 GCF_002925995.2 Terrapene triunguis | reverse complement strand
TTTTTTTTTATTCTCCCCCTCCATCTCTGCCTTTTTGCTATTTTCTGTAGCATTTTTGTTTTCATTTTTTAAAGGAACATTTCAAAGATTTTTTTCACAATGTTGTAAAAACGCCCTTTTTTGACTCCGCCCCCCAAATCTTTACATTAAAAAAATATTTCCATTAGCTCTATCCAGTCCCTTGCTCAGACTTCTAGATGATGGTTATTGCTTCCATCTATTGTAGGCCGAACTCGTGCTGTACCATTCTTCTAGTATCTAGGGGCTTGATTTAAAGCCCATCAACGTCACTGAGAGTCTTTCCATACACTTCAGTGAGCTTTGGATCAGGCCCTTACCACTTTTCCTAGATTTTTAACAAGGTGACCAGTTTTCTGTTCTGCTTAACAGGGCTTTCTTCAGGCCTTCATCCTAATCATTGAAACTGTAGGTCCATCTATGTACTTATTTCCCTTAAAGGATCTTTCAGACCTGGTCCAAGAATTTATGTGCATTAGGGAATGACCATCAACAAAGATTGACTACCTCATTTTGAATGTAACTTTCCCTGCTTTTATGTCATGCACATTAGACTATCAAGAGCCGTGATAGGATTGTTACTTTCTTTGCCCAGCTGTATCGTGATAGGACCATATTTCATGCCCTTCAAGAAGATATTCCCAGATACACTTTTCTTCTCAGTGTGTATTGTGAATTCTTTTGTTTTATGTATATGTTGCCTTTTGGGGGGAAAATGCATAAAATGAAGCAAATCATTTAAATTTCTATGTGTAGCACTGATATGTGAATCAAAAACCAGTAACAATGGATCTTACAGCTAGAAGGTTTTGAAGTTGAAATCTGTATGACAAAAATATGCTGTAACAAGTATTAAAGATAAATAAATGTGAATTTCTGAAAGATCTTGTTTCATTTCTAAAGTAAGCAGATTGCTGATATTAGACCAGGGGTCGGCAACCTTTCAGAAGTGGTGTGCCGAGTCTTCATTTATTCACTCTAATTTAAGGTTTCACGTGCCAATAATACATTTTAACATTTTTAGAAGGTCTCTTTCTATAAGTCTATAATATATAACTAAACTATTGTTGCATGTAAAGTAAATAAGGTTTTTAAAATGTTTAAGAAGCTTCATTTAAAATTAAATTAAAAGGCAGAGCCCCCCGGACCGGTGGCCAGGACCCGGGCAGTGTGAGTGCCACTGAAAATCAGCTTGCGTGCTGCCTTTGGCACGCATGCCATAGGTTGCCTACCCGTGTGTTAGACAGACGGGGTCTGTCAGCAAGTTTTCTAGTTTATGCTTGAGCCACAGATGGGGAAAGTGAACGAAATATGCCGCTATTAAGTTATCACCGCTTTGTAATAGCCAAGGGGTCAGGTGTTCAGACGCCCCCGCTGGTTCAACTAAGAAAGCTGTTTTAATTCTTAACTGCTTGGGGGATTAGATGGCTCAGGAGCTTGGTAATGGGCAAATAACCCTTTCCTCTCTAGTATGCTGGTTTGAATCTAGCCAGGTGAGTATTATTTGAAGGTTGCCATCTGATTGCTGATTTTTGTTAGTCTCAATCCAGTCCCTAATAGACAAATGTCTGCTCACATACTACACTGATATGAGGGTCATGTAAGTATCTGGATAGACAAACATCATGGAAGCCACTAGTATCCTTGGCACTAATTGACAGTCCCAAAAGGTGAAGATTAGATAGGACTAAGCCGACTGAAATGCCATGTCACCCATAGGGTCATTCCATACAGGCTGGGGCTGCAGGCTGCTGGGCAGAAGTTTGAACAGCTGCTGTCTATAGTGTACTGTGCTCATAGGAAACTTTAACTACACCTCTACCCCGATATAACGCGACCCGATATAACATGAATTCAGATATAACGCGGTAAAGCAGCGCTCCGGGGGGGGGGGCGGGGCTGCGCACTCCAGCAGATCAAAGCAAGTTCGATATAACGTGGTTTCACCTATAACGAAGTAAGATTTTTTTGGCTCCCGAGGGCAGCGTTATATCGGGGGTAGAGGTGTACTTAGACCAGTGGTTTTCAACCTGTGGTCCGCAGACCCCTTGGTGTGCTGTAGATTGTCTAAGATTTCCAAAGGGGTCTGCATTTCCATTTGAATTTTTTTAGGGGTCCACAAATGAAAAAAGGTTGAAAACCACTGACCTAGATCTCTAATACAGTCAAACATGCATTGTCAAAGAGGCTACCAAAAAAATCTAAACTCCATCTCGAGGAGAAGCTATCCTGGCTGTGACACTCTGTACCTCAAAGTAGCACCCTGGAACCCCCATATTCACCACTGTCATATAATGATGCAATTTGTACAAAGTATGCCTTGTGAGGTATCCTATTAAAAGCCTTGATCTGTTGAACATTACTATCATGTTGGACTGTATGTGCTGTCATTGTATGTGAAGTTATGAAGTATTGCTGTGTATGTCACTGAAATGTGTTGTGAGGTTGGAAACACCCACAGCCAGCCTGTCAGTTGCAACAAAGAAGGGCCAGGCATCGTTGATGGCCCACCAAGAAAAGAATCCACTATCCCAGAGACTCTTTAGAGAAGGCATGTGCGCAGTGGAAACTGCTTGGCCAATGGGGGCAGCCCGACCCCCACGTCACAGAAAGGATCTTTCTAGCAGCTGGAAGAAAGTATAAAAGAGGGACAGTGATATCATCATTTGGCCCCTCTCCTCCCCATCTCAAAACCTGGAAGAATGTCTGCAAGGAAAAGACTTTGAACTGGGGAAGTTTGGTCCCAGTGTGGAAAGTGGTCCAGTCTGTATACAGAGGAACTGTAACCTGCTTTTACCATCTGTTAAGGTGAGACATTTAGGCTGCAGGTTTATTTTTGTTTCTAACTGATCTCTATGCCTGCTACTTACAATCACTTAAAATCGATCTTTCTATAGTTAATAAATCTGTTTTATATCTTACTCAGAACAGTGTGCAATAGTTGAAGTGGCTGGGGGAATCTCAGCTCAGGTTACAAAGGCTGGCGCATGTCCACTTTCCTATGAAGAAGTGGCGAACTAAGTAATGAACTTACACTGGTCAGGCTTCTGTCCAGTGCAAGATGGTACAGTTCTGGGGTGTAAGACTGAAGACTATGGGGCATTGGCTGGAGCCTCTCTATTGATGGTTCATGAGTGGCTGAGAGATCATTCAAGTAACTCAGCTGTGTCCCTGCCTGTGGATGGCTCTGTAAGTGCAGAGCCTGTCAGAGGGCTTGCAGGTTCACACCA
Organism: Terrapene triunguis; assembly: GCF_002925995.2. Lineage (NCBI taxonomy): Eukaryota > Metazoa > Chordata > Testudines > Emydidae > Terrapene > Terrapene triunguis. Next base: position 8,517,785 of record NW_020664448.1, on the reverse strand, counting down.
GCATCACAGTGAGAGGCAGCCCAGGTTGGTGCATTTGGAGGGCTTAGTGGCCCCACAGTCCAGGTTGCACCCCAGGGACCCTGTCACACAGGCTCACCTACTTAACAACAGAGAGAAACTAAATGAGAATAAAGGGAAAGTTTGGAACTGATGGCTTGAATTTGTCTTAGTAAAGAACTGGGTACCAGAATGCGGCAGGACAAGGTTTATGGAAAGAATTTTGAGGATTTAAGATTCAAGCGGAGGAGATTTCCAAAGACGCAGAGGATGGTTAGGCCCAAATCCCAATGAGAGGTGCCCAACTCCCATGCATGTCTTTGAATATCACCCCTGCGGGGAATAAGGTCAATATGAGGAAAGATTGAGTTCACAAGCATGGAAGGAGGCTGGGGAACCCTAAATGAGGCCCTAATTAGAACATAACAGACTTCAAGTCCTCCAACAAGTAAGAATGCAAGGAAGAAACGGCCGGCGTGCCTTCCTGAGGCTTTGCTCGGAGATCTGAAGGTGAAACATTACCACTTGTACTGTAAATACAGCATTCTCCCCTGAAAGCTCTAGGTGAAATTTGTCACACCCCGTCAAATGGACTCATGCTTTACCCAGGCAAAGTTGGTAGGGAATAGTGTGTCCCACTGCTGGCTGACATAATTTTCTTCATTAAGGGCCAGAGTGTAATGCCCCTATTTTATCTTGACTGGTGCCCAACGTGACGAGCAGTCTATCTGGTCGCTTGTGGAGTTGGACGCTTTCAATACGAGTCAGGGTCTCAGAATCTGGCAGTAAGAAGGGGCATGTTACCACCCCAGTGCCCAGGCTCAAGAAGGGCGTAAGATCTCCCACCTCTAAGCATCTTGGCAGCTACTGCCTTGTCTCCAGCTTCTCCTTCGTAGGCAAGATTAACGAGAAGATGATAGCTGAGAGCAGTGCACTCACTCCAGCAGCATCTAAGATCCAAGAGCCTTTCCATTTAGGCTTCAGAGTAGCTTTCAGCACTGCAATGACAGACCATCTCCCTGTGGCTACTGATGGGTTTGTCATCCATTTCTTACTACTCGCACTCTTTGTGCCTTTTGATAAACCCTTCGTGTCATACTAGCCAATCATGTGCAGTGTTAGGCACACACCAGGCATGTTCCAGATGGGCTATTTTACAAATGTCATAGAGGGTTTTAAATAAAGGGGCTTTTTAACCCTTCTGCCTCCAATGCAAGGTAGTTTAGTTGCTATTAATCCAACTGTGCAGGTCTCAGGAGCCATCATTGACCTAAAGTAGTTTTCTATACTTGGATGCTTTGTGAAAATCCAGCCACGTAAATTCCAAAATATAATCTGAGGAGCCTAACTTTAGGCTTTTATTCCTTTTGAGATTTTGGCCTAGATAGGGGCCAACTTTCAAACTTTTTGACCAATGTGCATTTGGGCGGTGTCACCCTCCAGCAATGTTAGTAACAGTGAAGTGTAGCTAGGTCTCACATGGTGCCCGATGTTTTCACCCTGTTATCTAGACCTGTTCTGAGCAGGCTCGCGTGATGCAGTGGTAGAAATGTCCACGCTCCGGCTGCAGTAGAGTGCTCACCATTTGTACTTTAGTGGTGCAACTGCTAGAGCAGGATTTTAGAGAAAACCCATCTAGTGAGGACAAGGGCAGCGAGGTAGTGGGTGTGCTGTGACAGCTCCGTGTTGCGCTAATTGTTAGAGCTGTCTGGCAATTGGAATTCCTGTTCCACAGGAAATTCCAAAATAATAATAAAAAGAAATTTAGTTCAGGAAAAATCCAGATTTCCTGTGGGCTCGGACTGCTGAAATGTCACATAGAAAAAGCTAAAGCACTGCTTCATTTAGACATTTTTGAAAGATTTCAGAGATACCGCATCAGCTCAGTGTGTGTGTGTGTGTGTGGAGGGGGGGGAGGGGGAGGGGGACGGCAGGAACCAGCAGCTCGCCAGGCAGCTCGAGGAGCCTGAGACTGAGAGCTGGGAATCCCAGGTCCTGGAAGTCCTGGTTCTGCAGCAATCTGCCTGGCAGGCTGCCCCAGAAGCCTGGAAACCTGGGTGTTCCGTGCTGACAATGAGCAGGGAAACTGCAGAGCTGGCAATAATTTTCTGCCTCCCCTCCCACCTGCCCCCCCCACCCCAATTTCCTTCCTCCCTGCCCACAAAAAGTGAATTTTTCTGGATGAAAATAATTTAGATGGAAAATTCCCAACAACCAACTCTACTAATCATAATAGTGTTGTATTGTGTCTATGTGTTACAGTCTGTTGCTGCTCATCAGACACTTTGGGGCAAGGATTGACTTCATGATATGCATGTACCCTGCTGGATGCAATGGGGCTCCTACAGTGGATTGGGCTTTCGGCGCTACACTACTGCAAGACAAAAATTAAGGAAAAGGTGAAGCTGGGGTGGCCAACCTGTGGCTCCGGAGCCACATGCGGCTCTTCAGAAGTTAATATGCAGCTCCTTGTATAGGCACCAACTCCCGGGCTGGAGCTACAGGCGTCAACTTTCCAACGTGCCGGGGGGGTGCTCACTGCTCAACCCCTGGCTCTGCCACAGGCCCTGCCCCCACACTACCTCTTCCTGCCCCCTCCCCTGAGCCTGCCATGTCCTCGCTCCTCCCCCTCTGAACACTGCACATCACAAAACAGCTGATCGGGAGGGAGGGGGAGGTGCTGATCAGCGGGGCTGCCGGTGGGCGGGAGGTGCTGGGAGCGGGGTGGGGGAGCTGACGGGGGTGTGCGGGGGGGTGCTGACATATTACTGTGGCTCTTTGGCAATGTACATTGGTAAATTCTGGCTCCTTCTCAGGCTCAGGTTGGCCACCCCTGGGCTAAGCCATGGTTCCCTAGTACGGTTGTAATGTATTTCTGCTCACACGGGCAAGAGTAACATATGTCAAAAGTTGGTTAAACTGAAGTCAGGATTCACAAGCTTGTTTGAACATGCTGGCTCAACTGGGGTAAATCAGCATAGTTTGGAGTGTAGTGTGGACAGTGCTCTAGGTTTCCGTTTACTTGGCTTTAAGCCTCTTTGTGTTATACCGAGTGTCACCTCAGTGGGGAGCAAGTGTTCCTCAGACAAGGTTCTACCCCACTGTTCCGTCCTCTGCAACCTCCCAGAGCCTCCTTTCTGATGCGGTTCTTCAGCATTGAGCTGGGGTAGAGGCGGGGCTGAGGGCAAAGCTGCCCAGGACTCGGCCGCTTTACCCTTTGCTGATAATTTGCAAAATCTTTTAGTTCAATCTCCTGAGTTTAGAAAGTAGGTGCAGTGAAACGCTGAGACCGGGAATAGCAAATCCCTTCCGTTTGGCTTGTTGTTTTCTAATGTATGTGACCTCTCTGGGTGGTTTAAGCGGTTTAGGTATTTTCTATAAAAGGGATCTTTTAATGACAAAACTAATGTGATTATCTTAGTGAGTGTGAGAGGGGTATTCAAGGCTTAAAGAAAATCTGTTAGAATAGCTGAATGTATCTGCTTAATCCTTTCTCTAATGTGGGTGGACAATGCTCTGGGAAGCAATTGAGCTTTCTTTCTTAGAGTAAATGCCTGGTCTCCAGAGGTAGGAACTGTTTGCAGCTTTTTATACCCTTACGCTTCACCTTCTAGAGAATACAAAGGCACCATCGAGAGGGGGAGAGTTTTCAGAGTCCAAGTGTTGCTGAGGCTGCCTTGGGCTAATTCTGGCAAGCTGTTGAGCACCCTCAGCTCCCCTTGACTACATCAAGAAGAAAGGGAACTCAGCATCTCACAGGATACGGCCCACTGTGGGTTAAGAAGCCCTGGGTGTGTTCTCTTCTCCCACATCAGGGAGCAGTAAATATATTAACACTTTCAAAAAAGAAAGCTATGAATACGATCTTTACAGGTGTATGAAATCTGACCAGGGTTACCTGAATGGACAGATGATTTTCTGTATTACAAAGTTGCCTCCATGCACGGGAGTCTGACTTTGTCTGGGTCCTCAGTACAGCAGCATTTCCTGTCCAGAATAATCGCAGCATTGCATGGTCTGGAAACAGGAATGCTGGGAAATGGAATTCTCCACAGCCCGCATTTTCCAAAATGACCACTGATTTTTCAGTGCTTTGAATTTTGGGTGCCCATCTTGAGAGGTGCTAAGCAGCCACAAATCCAGCTGATGTCTTTGGGAGCTGTGGGTGCTCAGTGGTTGTCACGAGACATGGAACTGCGGTCTGCCTTAACCAGGATGCATTAATTTGCAGCTGTTTGCTTTAATAACAGATGTAAACAAATAGTTTTGAGTTTCAGCTTTGCCTCCCTTGTTTGAGTGACCACATCCTGTCTAGAACTCTGGACAACACATGGAGACACCTAGAGCTGAATAATATAGTGCAAGTTGCTATATTGTTAGAGAACCTTTGGAACTAAGGCCCCAGAGGTCTCAAGCTGGGCACCCGAAGTGGATACTTTTAAATCTGCTGGTCTTGATTCTGTTGTGTTCCTTGATGGAACCTAGGCTGGGTCTAGGATGACCAGACAGCAAATGTGAAAAATCGGGACAGGGGGTAATAGGAGCCTATATAAGAAAAAGACCCAAAAATCGGGACTGTCGCTATAAAATCGGGACATCTGGTCACCCTAGCTGGGTCCCTTGGGCCCTAGGCTGCCTGAGAATGGGTTTCCTGCTCCTCCAGTTTGGCTGCTGCATTGGAGTCAGTGAGTTGTCTCCTCTCTCCCACCCCCACAGCAGAAACACAGAGAGAGGGGAGTTACTCCCAGCCCTTAGGTCCTCCTAGAGAGAGACCACTAGCTCTATGAGCTGCTGAGGTTACGTGTAGGGAGTGCGTGGGGATTAATTTTTGTAAATAGGGCAATATTCAAAGACCTATGACAAAGCCCCAATGGCGTCAAAGTATGAGACAGCCTTAGGAGCACCAGAAATATTCAGCATCTCCCCCATGGGATACTTGCACAGTCAGTAACAAAGCTAAAAAAAGCCAAATCCAGCCCAAAAGAACTCATCATCTGGGAATGAAATGTTTTCTTTTTGAACACTGTTCTAGAAGCTCTGCTGGGAAAAGATTACTGGTCCTGAAAGCACTTGTTCTAGTCCTCCCTTTATAACATGTTTCTGGCCTTGTCAGGATGTTAGATATTGGGCATTAAAAATGTCGTCATTCTGATGACCTTCTTGCTATCTTACTTCAAACTTCAGTTCTTACACATTTTCTGCAGCGGCCATCTCACCAACAGCCAGGGCTACTGATTAATGCTTTATACCAATCTGCTTTCAGATGACATTGGGTAGGGGTGTGTGTGTGGGGGGGGGTTAGTGGATAATAATCTTTGGGGTGCACTGATTGTAAGTGTGTATTAGTGTTAGGTAACCACTAACCTCCTGCTGCAGGAGAAGCTTACAAGAAGTGGAAGATTGGACAAATGACTAGGGAGGAGTATAAAAATATTGCTCAGGCATGCAGGAGTGAAATCAGGAAGGCCAAATCACACTTGGAGTTGCAGCTAGCAAGAGATGTTAAGAGTAACCAGAAGGGTTTCTTCAGGTATGATAGCAACAAGAAGAAAGTCAAGGAAAGTGTGGGCCCCTTACTGAATGGGGGAGGCAACCTAATGACAGAGGATGTGGAAAAAGCTAAATGTACTCAATGATTTTTTTGCCTCTGTCTTCATGAACAAGGTCAGCTCCCAGACTGCTGCACTGGGCAGCACAGTATGGGGAGAAGGTGACCAGCCCTCTGTGGAGAAAGAAGTGGTTCGGGACTATTTAGAAAAACTGGACGTGCACAAGTCCATGGGGCCGGATGCGCTGCATCCAAGGGTGCTAAAGGAGTTGGCGGATGAGATTGCAGAGCCATTGGCCATTATTTTTGAAAACTCATGGCGATCGGGGGAGGTCCCGGATGATTGGAAAAAAGGCAAATATAGTGCCCATCTTTAAAAAAGGGAAGAAGGAGAACCCAGGGAACTATAGACTGGTCAGCCTCACCTCAGTCCCTGGAAAAATCATGCAGCAAGTCCTCAAGGAAACCATTTTAAAGCACTTGGAGGAGAGGAAGGTGATCAGGAACAGTCAACATGGATTCACCAAGGGCAAGTCATGCCTGACCAACCTGATTGCCTTCTATGTTGAGATAACTAGCTCTGTGGATATGGGGAAAGCAGTGGACATGATATACCTTGACTTTAGCAAAGCTTTCGATATGATCTCTCACAGTATTCTTGCCAGCAAGTTAAAGACGTATGGATTAGATTAATGGACTGTAAGGTGGATAGAAAGCTGGCTAGATCGTTGGGCTCAACGGGTAGTGATCAATGGCTCCATGTCTAGTTGGCAGCCGGTTTCAAGCGGAGTGCCCCAAGGGTTGGTCCTGGGGCCGGTTTTGTTTAATATCTTTATTAATGATCTGGAGGATGGTGTGGACTGCACTCTCAGCAAGTTTGTAGATGACACTAAACTGGGAGGCGTGGTAGATACACTAGAGGGTAGGGATCGGATACAGAGGGACCTAGACAAATTAGAGGATTGGGCCAGAAAAAACCTGATGAGGTTCAACAAGGACAAGTGCAGAGTCCTGCACTTAGGACGGAAGAATCCCATGCACTGCTACAGACTAGGGACCGAATGGCTAGGTAGCAGTTCTGCAGAAAAGGACCTAGGGGTCACAGTGGACGAGAAGCTGGATATGAGTCAACAAAGTGCTCTTGTTGCCAAGAAGGCTAACGGCATTTTGGGCTGTATAAGTAGGGGCATTGCCAGCAGATCGAGGAACGTGATCGTTCCCCATTATTGGACATTGGTGAGGCCTCATCTGGAGTACTGTGTCCAGTTTTGGGACCCACACTACAAGAAGGATGTGGAAAAATTGGAAAGAGTCCAGTGGAGGGCAACAAAAATGATTAGGGGTCTGGAGCACATGACTTATGAGGAGAGGCTGAGGGAACTGGGATTGTTTAGTCTCCAGAAGAGAAGAATGAGGGGGGATTTGATAGCTGCTTTCAACTACCCGAAGGGGGGTTCCAAAGAGGATGGAGCTCGGCTGTTCTCAGTGGTGGCAGATGACAGAACAAGGAGCAATGGTCTCAAGTTGCAGTGGGAGAGGTCTAGGTTGGATATTAGGAAACACTATTTCACTAGGAGGGTGGTGAAGCACTGGAATGCGTTACCTAGGGAGGTGGTGGAATCTCCTTCCTTGGTAGTTGACCCGGCTTGACAAAGCCCTGGCTGGAATGATTTAGTTGGGAATTGGTCCTGCTCTGAGCAGGGGGTTGGACTAGATGACCTCCTGAGGTCCCTTCCAACCCTGATATTCTATGATTCTATGATTGATTCTCCCACCCAGCAGTGTGTGTGTTCTGACAAATGTTAGCACTATAGAGCTTCGTTCACCTGAACAGTTAAGGGTCCCAATGACCCTTTGAGATAGGTGAGTATGTACTATTGCCACCATTTTATTTATGGAGCAACTGAAACAGCTGAAGACCCCTGGAGGGCTGGATTTTGACTTGGATGACGTGCTCCTTCTGGCTGAGCAAGAAGGAGCAGGAAGTTTCCTTATGTCCTGGTGGGGCTGCCCAGATGTTGGAGCTAGAGGTGGAGAAGTAACAGGATGCTGCATTTCTGCCTCTTGGAGCAGGTGGGCAGAGCCCCGGGTCTGTCCCTCCAGGGGCTGACAAGCACAGCTGAGCAGATGTAGGGAATATCATGATTGGTTGCCAAGCCAACAGCAAATTACTGCACCTCTTCCCCTTCCCCGCTCCCCCGACCAAGGGCACCACTCCCTGTTAAAATTGTGTCTCTGGGCACAATCTAGGCCAGAGGGAGTCAGTGTGAAATAATATTAATACCTTAACACAGTGCCGCCAATGCAAAAGTGGGGCTGGGGCGTTAGTTCAACAGTGATTGAAAGCGAGGAGCTCTCTACCTGTTGAATGATAGACGTCACTTCCTACAGTACTTAGTTGTTCCTTTGAGGTTTCCTCTCTACGCGCCCAGCTGCAGGGTGGAAGGAAGAATTAGCCCCATTTTATAGGCAGACGACTGAAGAATCGAGAGAACAAATGACTTGCCCACGGTCCCACAGGAGCACTGTAGCAGAGCTGTGAACTGAACTCAGATCTCCCGAGGCCTAGTTCAGTGCCTTACCCATCCTTCTGCTCATAGATCTATATGTCTCTGGGTGTGCAGCTTTGAAAACTGGTCTGCTCAAACTTGCCCTCCAAGATTGAAACACACATCTTAGTGGAAACGTGGATTGAACGCTACAAATCCAATGACGACCTTTCCCTACAGAGGAAAGTCTGAGGTTTTTGATTTCCACGGTCAGGGCCTTTAAAAAGCTCCGGCTCTTGTGAACCAACTTTGATGAGAGGGGTGCTCTTACCTTTTCTCCTCAGAGATAAAGTCAGCATTCTCTGTGTAAACGAGACTAATAAATGTCGGGGCAGCAGGAGGTGAGTGCAATAAAGTGAGAGAGCCTGAGTTATAGTGGTAACCTGCTGAATTCCTAGGTCACAAAGTAATTTACAGAGCAGCCCTAATGTCATTCAATAATTATTCAGACAGCCCAGGCCCCAGGGTGCCCAGCCTCCCGCTGATTATATTATTAATACCATCAACAAACAGCAGGATGTTGGTGTGAAGAACAGAAACACGACACAAGCATCTGAGCTAAGGAACAAATGGAGACCGATATTAACGGGTTGTTTGTACCAGCACCAAATGAGTAAAGAGAACACCAAAACCCTTTCCTGACAAGTCATTCAGCAAGTATCACCAACTCTCCCTTATGTCAACAGCGAAAATCACTCACCACCGTTTGCAGGGGAAGGAGGGTCAGGGGAAAAGAAACTGGCATGTCAGTATCTGTTCATTTATATCAAACGCTCTCTGCGATAGTCCCCATGGAGATGGTGGGGAGGGGGGAGGAAGAATGGTTTCTAGGCACCCCCAGAATAATTTAAATTAATATCCAATGAACAATGTAAACCTTTTCTTTGACGTGGCGTGGGAATAGGCAGTCACAACACTATAACTGGGTCAGCTGAAATGGAAGGTAATGCCAAAACCTCGGGATTTGACCAGCAGAGTATGCCAAGGTCCTGACCTCTGCTATCTCAGTCACTTGTTAAATTTCTCTTCTCTCTTCATGCTCTCTCCTGCCCATCCCATTTAAAAAAAAAAAAAAAAAGTCTAGAAAATGGTGGTGGAAATCTTTCTTTATAAACTGACACTTGTTGGATGGCACTAATGTATGTAACCAGAGTGTGTGTGCACAGCGAGTGACCCTTTCCTATATCAAATGTACTATGTATATGTTTATATATATATATATACACACATACATATATATGTATGCTTATATATGTATATTCATATATACATGTGTGTGTATACATGTCATAGTAGTGACCCTATAGTTAACATTTTAAACCTTGTTCCATTATAAGACTGATTTTGACCTGTCTCTCCAAGCAAAGCTCCTCTCGGCCTGAAATTTGTTATGTGCTCCCGCCCAGGGGTGTGTGTTAGACAAAGTCTGGGGTTAATTGGCCAAAGTTGTCTCAGAGTTAGGAGATGAGGGATGAGTGCTGCTTTCCTACTTTTTGAAATTTGTTCTGATTTTTTTATTTTGTACATTCAGAACTAAAACTATATAAATGCACTACTCCTCCCCCCACTTTTTAATACACTATTTTGCAGTGGGAACGTACGGTTTAGCATTTTGCATTCATTCAACAAGCCTATTTCATTTTTTCTTACCTAAGTAATTCCCCTCTGAAAACGTTAGACTGCTGGTCTTGGGAGATCAGCTGCCCGGCTTTTTTAATTGACATGTCTTGAGAGGACATTGTTTGAGGATTGACCAACATATGCCTAACCATCATGCACTGAGTACTGGGGGGAGAGAGATGGAGGATATCAAACTATGAGATGTTCTTGGAGGGCTCCTACCTAGTTACCAAGAAATATTATAACTCAGATTGTCACCAAGTGAAGAGAGAACAGATAAGTGATATTGACTCAAGGGGGATGTAGCCTCAAATGCTATTTGAGGCTGTGCTACCAAGCTGAACCAAGCAATAAGAAAAGGAGCTGGTAACATAGATGCAGCTTTCTGCCTGTTTAGGAGTTGGGGATCAGACAAAGAACTTTCTACCATATTTGACTTTTGTGTTACTTAATCTATATTATGTAATTGAAGTTTAATGCCAGTCTAGTGGTGCTTTCCGGAGGATCCAGCTAGCCTGGGGCTTTCACTAGCAATGCTTCCCATGGGATCCAACTAAGTGTGTTTATCCCTGTATTTATATTTGATTGGGTGATTTTTCTCTCCAATTTGATTTTGACATTTGAGAGGTGACTTGATTACAATGTACACATACCTTCATGGGGAGAAAATCCAAGCTACTAGACGGCTCCTTAGTCCTGTGGAGAAAGGCAAAACAAGAACCGATGGCTGGAAGCTGAAGCCAGACAAATTCAAATGAGAAACAAGGCACATTTTTTTAACAGGGAGGGTGATTAACCACTGGAACATACTACCAAGGGAAGTGGTGGATTCTCCATCTCTTGCTGTCTTCAAGTCAAGACTGGATGCCTTGCCGGAAGACAGGCTTTAGCCAAACACAAGTTATTGGGCTCAAGAGAGGGGTAACTGTGTGAAATTCTATGGCCTGTGAAACACAGAAGGTCAGACTAGATGATGTAATTGGTCCCTTCTGGCCTTAAAGTCTATGAAACTGGAAATCTCTTTCTGTAAAATTGTGCAGCAGGTGGGAGTTGACCAGGTTGAGCCACTGGGTGGTGGTGTGGCATGCAGTGCTAGTGACCAACACATTTATATTTTGTTTCCCTTCTATGGACATTTGGTATGTGCATGGTACACAGTGAGGGTACCTAGTCTTGCTAAATCCTGTTATTTGTACAGGGCCGGCTCCAGGGTTTTTGCCACCCCAAGCGGCGGGGGAAAAAAAAAAGCCGTGATTGCGATTGGCGGCAGCTCCACCGCGCCGCTTTCTTCTTCGGTGGCAATTCGGCGGCAGGTACTTCCCTCCGAGAGGGACCGAGGGACCCGCCGCCGAATTGCTGCCAAAGAGCCGGACGTGCCGCCCCTTCCCCTTGGCCACCCCAAGCACCTGCTTGCTGAGCTGGTGCCTGGAGCTGGCCCTGTATTTGTATGCCATGACGTCCTCACAATATTTGCCAACTAGCTTATCATGGCAAGCTATTGTAGTAAGAGATGGGATCAAGAACAAATGGACTGATGCCAGATGTCCCTGATCTGGAGAAAGTAGTTGAAACAAAATAGCCATCAACATTATGTGTACTGTCTTTGCTGGATTCTATGCCATGTTGTTGTAGCCATATTGGTCCCAGGATATTAGAGAGACAAGGTGGGTGAGGTAATATCCTTTATTGGACCCACTTCTGTTGGTCAGAGAGACAGAGCTCTGTGTAAACTCGAAAGCTTGTCTCTCTCACCCACAGAAGTGGGTCCAATAAAAGATATTTCCGCACCCACCTTGTCTCTCTTTGGCTGGATTCTCACACACCAGGAAGAATGTGCCATTGTAATGGTGATGGGAACTATGAGGTAAAGCTCCGGGTCACTTCAAGTAGGAATCAGAAAGCGGATCCTTTTGGTGCAGAAGCATTTCTGTTATGCCCCCAATGCAGCAAATCACTTAAGTATGTGAATAGTCCTGTTGGCTTCAATGTTAAGCATGCACTTAAGTGCTTTTTTGGATAGGGCCTGACTAAGCATGGTCTAAAAGTCTCCAGTCCTGCCAAAAAAGCTTTACATTCTTGCTGCTCAGGGCTGCTCTAGTTTTCCAGTGTTCTTGGCTACCACAGGGGGTCCAGGCACTACTTTTCATTTGGGCCATGCCAGGAAGCCCTTTTGGTGCACATGAATGACCCTGGGATGTGACAGGGCACCATCTTATGCCCCCTGCTAGGGGGTCTAGGATCGTGGTAGGGGCTTATAGAAGGATGCTCTTGTGCCTGAAGCACAGGGCTGGTACCTGGGGAACTAACGTTTGGGAGATGTGAGCTGGAGAATACCAAAAAGATTGCTGCCTCCCAGAGGAGACTGAAGCAGGGCAGAAGTGATGCCCAGTGACCGTGATCTGAGGGCATCTCCTAAGTGCACTGTAGGATATGATTACATCAGGTGGAAGGGAGTAAACAGAGCAGCTTGACTCTACAGAGCGTTGCGGTGGATGAAAATTCTCCACCTTCTGGTGCTGGCCTCTTTTAGATTTTTGGCCAACAGTTTTTTCAGTGCCAAGTTTCCCCAGAAACCAGCCCTTTGTTCTGCAATTCCGCCATCCCCCACCTCCATCTTGGCCTGATCATAGACATGGAGGCTATGGCAGAGCCTGGTGTCTGTGTAAATAGGGAGGAACAGAGAGAGGATTTCAATGACAGCTCTCCTCACACCACCTATCCTTCTGCTTTTATTTTCCAGACATTCACCAGGAGCTTGGGGACATCGAAAGGCTCCTTCGCCTCATTAATACTTGGCCTGGGCTGTGGTGACTCACTGAGCTGCTGATGGCACAATCGCAGGGATGGTGGGGTTTTTTTTGAATGCTGCCAATGGACAGTACATTTTTAACAGGCTCAGCAGGCAGACCGTCAGACCACAGATAGTACAGCTACTTCCCCAGACACCAGTGACTTGGAGGTGCACAGGCAGTGGGTCCTTCCCCCGATTCACAGCTTAGAACTTAATGGCTGGTGACATCCATTCCCTATTCCAAATGCCTCCTCCTCACCCCCACCCCCCCACTGAAAGCAACTGTAATTTTGTCTGTTGTTTTTCTTCCCTGTGGGATCTGGAGAGAAAGGGAGAGAGCTGCATTATTCTGACACTATCACTGTAAGCCCAGGATTGCTGAAATACTTTTATTCTCCCTTTTGTGTTTATGCACAGATGTTGCAGATGATATTTCCTGAATTCCACTGAAAAATAAAGAGTGTTTTATCAGTATTCCCCAAGTGTCCAATACAAATGCAAATCAGCTCTGGGCGGTAAATGTTCTTTTGGTTTTTTATTGGCTGCCCAGCGTTAACTGGCTGATCTTTTCTCACTTCTCTCTTTTCTCTCCATTTCCTTTAACCAATGTGTTTGAAGTGAGCTCCCTCCAAGGTTCTGAAATGTTCTCCCTTTCCAAACTTTTTGTTCTCCCCTTGGTCAATGCATTTGCTTAAAGTTGTTTGTTTATTAACCCTTTACAAGTTTTTCCTCCTCTGCAGGGTATATTGAGCTAGCTTGGAATTCTTTAAAAGACTAACAGAATTCCAAACAAGACCCATTTGCGTTTGATATTACTGGCTCATTGCCTATCTTCTTTACCACGCTCTCCTCCTTAGCTGAATCAAACAAGACCTCATGGCCAAAAAGACAGCTCTTGTCACCACGCAAAGAATCAAGTTCTGAGAAAGGAGGTTGTTTCTAATCTCACTTACTGCTTCAAACGTGTGAAAACTTTTCCAATTAAAAACAATGAGAAGAGCAGAATCATGGACAAAATTATCAGACTCGGATGCTTCAAATTAGGCTCCTAAATCCCTATTCAAGGAATTAAATATGTAGCTTGATTTTTTTCAAAGGTGCCAAGCCCCCAATAGCTCTCACTGAGATCAGGGAGAGTTATAGGGGTGCGTGCGCAACACCTTTGTAAATTAGGCCAATGTTTCTGTAGGTGCCTATGCCCTGAGGCAGCTGTACCTGTATTATTTTAAGTGTCCACATGTAGATGTTGGTGCCTAACTTAAGCAGCCAGGTTTGAATGCATTTGGATCGTTACTGTGTTTTGACATTTCTTCTTTTGGAATTTTCAAGTTTTCCCACTCACCCCAGTTTACAAACAAACTCTCTAGGCGGCCAGTTTCCCATTGTTGGTGTTTGTTTTTTTTAGAAATGATGTTTAGTTGTATTTGAAATCTCCAGTAGAACAAACATGCAGGTGATGTAACACGTATAATAGATCATTACAATGAAAGAAAAATTAAAAATCACAGTTGCCTTAATGAGCAACATTCCGTTTTAACTACTCAGGGTTTATCTAGAGATGAACAGTTAGTACGCGGCAAGCCGGGCTGTAAATCTACCTCAGGCTAGCCTGCTGCGCTCTAACTGTCCATGTGGACCCTGCTGCTGTGCTCTAAGAGTGCTGTAGTGCGCTTTGATCTCCTTCGCTTTGAAAGGGGAGTTGTTCAAGGTGCACTAGGAAACTTCTAGTGAGTGGCAGCAGGGTACGTATGGACAGTTAGCACACAGCAGGCTAGTGTGAGGTAGATTTACACCCCAGCTTGCCATGCACTAACTGTCTGCACAAACCCTCAGTAAAATACGGTGTAAGGGCCAGATCCTGCGAACACACCCGCTTAACTGTACTACCATGGATAACCCCTATGGCCCCGATCTACCACCCCTTCTTAGGTTGAGCGACTTCCTCACTATGGTTCTTGCTCTGCAAAACACCTAAATACGTGCTTAAAGTTAATCCCATCCCTGTTCAGCAACATACTCTAATCTTGTGCTTAATTTTAAGCATATGCTTAAATCCCCATTGATTTCAATAGGACTTAAGCACATGTTTGAATCTGCTTGTATTGTAAGGCTCAGATTCAGCAAGGTATTTAAGCACATGCCTATCTTTAAGCAGTTGTGTAGTTCCATTAAACTCATTGAAGCGAGGCTTAAGGTACGATTCAACATGACTACAGGTGACAAAATCTGACCCTAAATAAGAAGCCCACATTTCATGATGAAACATCTAGCCCAGTTGTTCTCAACCAGGGGTACACATACCCATGGGATATGCAGAGGCATAGGCGCTGACTTCTGCTTCTGCCGGTGGGTGCTCGACCCCTCTCTGCCCCTGGCCCTGCCCCCACTTGACCCCTTCCCCCAAGTCCCCACCCCAGCCCTGCCTCTTCCCACCCCTGCTCCACCTCCACCCTGCCTCCATTCCACCCCCTTCCCCAAATCCCTGCCCCGCCTCTTCCCTGCCTCCTCCCTTGAGTGCGCTGTGTCTCCGCTTCTCCCCCTCCCTCCCGGTGCACCGCCAAAAAGCTGTTTGGAGGTGGGCAGAAGTGCTGGGAGGGAGGAGGAAGAGCAGGAACGCGGCGCGCTCAAGGGAGGAGGCGGGGAAGAGACGGGGGGAGCTTGGCTGCCGGTGGGTGCAGAGCATCCGCTAATTTTTCCCCATGGATGCTCCAGCCCCGGAGCACCCATGCAGTCGGCGCCTATGCGCAGAGGTCTTCCAGGAGGTACATCAACTCATCTAGATATTTGCCTAGTTTAACAACAGGCTACGTAAGAAGCACTAATGAAGTCAGTACAAACTAAAATTTCATACAGACAATGACTAGTTTATACTGCTCTATATACTATACACTGAAATGTAAGTACAATATTTATATTCCAATCGATTTATTTTATAATTATATGGTAAAAATGAGAAAGTCAGCAATTTTTCAGTAACAGGGTGCTGTGACACTTCTGTATTTTTATGTCTGATTTTGTAAGCAAGTAGTTTCTAAGTATGGTGTAATTTGGGGTTACACAAGACAAATTCCTGAAAGGGGTACAGTAATCTGGAAAGGTTGAGAGCCACTGAACTAGAGACTATCGATGCTGATATGTTCTGGGCTGATGCACAGACTTACACTGGGGTGGTGGGGAACCACATTATCCCTCCACAAATGCCTTCCAAAGCTTCTCATCTCATATGTGATGAGCTCCCCTCTGAAGCAAGCAGCTCAAATGAGTTTAAGGACTGTGATTTTGCCTTACTCCTGGCTAGGAGCTCAGGTAAGAGCAGGCTTTCTGCAACCTTTCCTCATGGCACGTCCATGCAGGAGCCAGGCACAACTGGGCCCTATTTGTTCAAGAGGAGCATATATGTCAATTCCCTTTGCCTATCCAGCTCGAGCTGGCAGTGCGTCCTTTATCCAGTGCCTCATTCTAAATTGGAATGCAATGTCCCACAGTTATACCATACATTTGACTGGCTTTTTTATATCTCATGCCTGCTGCTTGTTATGTAGCTTAACCTTCAAATAAATCCAGAAAAGGCCATTTGAAATAGCTGCTATTTCCATTGTTAATTATTGTTTTGAAATTCTATTTTAATAATACCTAGCACTTTAAAAAGGAGTGATTTTTATTTCACAGGTGGGGAAACTGAGGCACCAGGAGGGAAAGTGACTTGCCCAAGGTCACCCAGCAGACAAGTGGCAGACCTGGGACTAGAATCCTGGTCTCCATCCAGTACTCTAGACACTTGGCCCATCGTTCAAAATACATCCTCCCATTCAGGTACTCTGAAGTTAAATGCAGCCCCTCTCTTAACAGCTATTTCCCCTAACAGACTTGTTTTTCAAAGCAGAAAACTATCCAGAGCAGATTACTAGCACTTCCATGACAATAGCGTCTACACAGCTTGTTTTGTTGCAGAGGCAAAATAGTACTTTGAGGGTAGCGTCACACATACCACATTTTCATAGGCTAAGGGTATGGTTCTGTATTAACAAACCCAGAAATGAAGCAGTTAATTGCCCTACTGGGGAGGAGGAAATTTCTTGTAAAAATCCAGAATCTCATTAAACAATGCGCCCTTTTATTTTTCAGCCTTGGAATCAAGCCTGGCTGCCCAGTAAACAAAGAAAGGAAAGAATCACTGAACCAACCCAACACATAAAAAAGTGACCATGTCTGTCTTTGAAGGTCCCTTTATGTTGCTTGGAAAACTTAGGATTATAGGGGTTTTTTGGAGTTTTTCTTAAAAAAAAAAAAAAAAAAAAAAAAAAAGAGGAATGGGAGTTAAGGGAAACTTTCTCTTAAACAGAGCAGAAGTCATTAATTAAGTATCCCATTCATTCCTCTGGCACCGGCTCATCAATCAGATTTCTTATTAGCATTCTGATGACCTGTATGACCCCCAGTCTCTGTACTGTCTGCATGACGAAACAGACGATCAGACCACACACCAAACGAGGGAGGATTATTCTACAGTTTTCCTTGCTCGGGGACGATCACTCAAGTCGTTATTTTGGGTTGGGGCATTTTAATAAGCAGGCCAGTAGAGAAGCCATCACAGATATTTCAGAGACTGCTTAGAGAACATTTCTAGTGATTTACGGATATATAAACTGCTCTGGTCGCGGCAATGGGAAATGTAAGAGATTGAGTCAGGAACTGAGCACCATTGAGATTAGACTAGAGGAGCACAATGGTCCCTTCTGGCCTTGGAATCTATGAATAAAAACTTTGTGCCAGCACAGTGCCACAGGAAGAGTCCCCTTGGACTTGGGTGATCTTCACAGGGCCAGAGATGCTGGCTTTAGGGCAGCTTGAACATGGGTAAAGAGAGGCATGAAGAGTCCAAGGCTGTACAGGAAGTCAGCGGCAAAGGTGGGAGTAGAACTCAGGCATGCTGGCACCTTGTCCTGTGCTCTGACCACTAGTTAACTTCCTTGTCAGAAAATTGATTAATGCAGGTAGACCCCCAAAATGGGCCTAGTTTTAGGGTCATTGGGCTGGGTTATAAGTACCACAGATGTAGCAATCTGCTTAGTTTTTCACTTAGATTATTACGCCATAAGTGATAAAATATTTCCAAATCTGCCTTATTAAAAGGGTATTTACTTGTAAAGCATGTAAGGGAATAATGATAATGACAGTGCTGTAAGTGCACATTGTGCTTAACCGACAGTTCAACAACAACAGAGCCCTCCTCGCCCCAGGAGCTTACACTATAAATAAGACACCACACAGCAAGGTTTGGCACGAAACAAAAGGCAGGGAAAGGAGTTTGTTATGGCAGCAGGAGGGATACAGCAGTGAAAGATCACTGAGATGCTCCCAAGTACATTTTGAAACACGTTATGCAGAAGTGCATTTTAAAGATGAACCAATCAAGTGCGAATGATTGTGTGTGTGTGTGTGTGTGTGTGTGTGTGTGTGGTTTAAGTGATACTACGTGTTCATTGTCTTGTTTCTAGCATGTGGCTGAGTCTGTGACTTGGGGTGAGCACGGATCAGCTGGAAAAATAGCATGGACTCATGGACCAAATTAGTGGAAATCACTGGGGGTATAATTCCATATGCTGCCTACATTAAACTGTAACTTGATCAGAGGGCATGGGAGGAGTGACTTCTTACAAATAAAAACTTTGTATTTTTTTTTAAATGTTGAAGGTTTTCTTTCCCAACCAAAAATGAAAAGTTTTTGTTTTTCCTTCTCCCCCTATTTTCCTTTTCATTCATTTTTTCTTTTTCCGCCATTTTTCAGATGCCAAATGGAAAAAAGCAGGGGAGGAAAAGGAAAAAAACCAAACAGAAAAAGTTGGTAAAAGCATAGTGCAATCAGTTCTTTCTGAAAACTTTGAAACTTGTCAATTTAGTTTTTCTTTTAGACCAGCTCTAATTATTAAAGGTTTTTATTCCAGCAGGTGCTGCCTATCTACCTACATCTCAGCATGTTTAGTGTATTTATCTTCACAACAGTGCTTTGTGGCAGGGCAGTGCCATCATCCCAGTTGTACAGATGAGGAACTGGGGCACTGACAGACTAAGTGACTTGTTCAAGGTCACACAGGAAGTCTGGGGGAGGAAGGGATGGAATTAGACCCTGCAAGGTCTTCCGAGTCCCAGGCTTGCATCCTAATCACTAGGCCACCCTTCCTCCTTGTGCTTTTAGACAGGGGGACACAGTCCCTGCCATGCACCTGAACAATCCATCCCGTCGCCCATTCCCAGCTTCTGGCAAACAGAGCCTAGGACACCATCCTGGTCCATCCTGGCTAATAGCCATAGATGGACCTATCCTCCAGGAACTTATCCAGTTCTTTTTTGAACCCTGTTATAATCTTGGCCTTCACAACATCCTCTGGCAAGGAGTTCCACTGGTTGACTGTGCATTGTATGAAGAAATACTTCCTTTTGTTTGTTTTAAACCTGCTGCCTATTAATTTCATTGGGTGACCCCTAGTTCTTGTGTTATGAGAAGGAGTAAATAACACTTCCTTATTTACTTTCTCCACACCAGTCATGATTTTATAGACCTCCATCATATCCCCCCTTAGTCATCTCTTTTCCAAGCTGAAAAGTCCCAGTCTTATTAATCTCTCCTCATATTAACAATGACTGAGGGGAAGTGGCTGGGGAAGCAGGGTCATTGACCTGCAGACGCAGGAAGTGCATACAGGGTGAAGCATGGCATACTATTTGTGGTGCTGAAGGAAATATAACCAGAGCTAATGGAAGGGGAAATGAGAGAGTGACGGTGAAATGGGGCAGTGGATGCAGCAGCCCCATTCCTGGCTATTCAGTCCCCAGATCTGCCCAATGGGACCCCACTTTCAGCTGGTTCTTCCTCTCCCCCCAACTAGGGGTCTTTGATTT
The DNA here is from genome assembly GCF_002925995.2 of Terrapene triunguis. NCBI lineage: Eukaryota > Metazoa > Chordata > Testudines > Emydidae > Terrapene > Terrapene triunguis. The sequence continues at coordinate 8,498,380 of NW_020664448.1, read as the reverse complement.
CCGGATTTGGGGAGACACTCAAGAATGTCTCCATGGTTGCAGTTGCTTTAGGTGCTGTCTCTTATAGTTAGAGTCTCTAACCATAGACACTAGATGGGAGCACTCCAATTGCAGAAACAGAGCCTACAGTGTAGTCTCCCAACTCAGCCATGGCCTTAGACTCCTGCCACGTCTCTCTGGCCTATGAACGGGGGAGGGGCAGGCTGATTAGCCGAGAAGCCGGAGCTAGGGGGTCAGCAGCCCAGCCAAAGCATCCCCCGCTGATGGCAGGAAGCAGCAGGTCCACCCAACCCAGGACAAAGAGCAGCTGGGGCAGAGCCTTAAGGAGCTGTCCCATGACTAGTGGAATTGGAGTCAGAGGGCCCATGTTCACTGGAGGGATTGTTATTGTTACGGGACAGCAATGGAACAGGGAGCATGGGGAGTTCGGCTGGAAGCAATCCAGCCACAGGAATAGAGCAGCCCACTGAGTTTAATAAAGTGTCAGGTCTTCAACTTAACCTGCATTCAGCTTCACACTTCGCTCGTGAAACAGGACCCAGCAGAGCTACCTGGAGACCAACCCAGGGAAATGCCAGAGCCAGGTAGGGGTAGGGGGATGCCCGCATTCCTAAAGGTCATTCCATGCGGCCGCATTCTGGTCATCAGGACATTTCTGATCTTTGACGAGGATTAACGTATCCAAATTATTGCATTAAGTCATTTGCCTAAAACCTCCAAATGTCTGGATCTTCAGTCATAATACCTGGGTCATTTAAAACTTGACTGAACAGAACAATAGAAACCATCCTGCTCTGACAATGGCTTTATTTTGGCAGCACTTTGGGCCTGATCCAAAGTCCACTGAAGGTAGTGGAAAGACTCCCACTGACTTTATTAGGTGTTGGATCAGCATTTTTGTGGGAAGCCAGTTGCACTGTTTTCCCCAGTGAGCGGTCCCTGTTGTTGATGTGCGTCTTTGGGTCTGGTGCATCTTAAAAGGTACATCTGTCTTCATGCTTCAAACTAGCAAGTGAAATGAGCTGCAAACAGTGAAGCAGACGATCCTCAGATTTGGACATCCAACATAGAAACATAAGAATGGCCATACTGGGTCAGACCAAAGGTTCATCTAGCCCAGTATCCTGTCTTCCGACAGTGGCCAATGGCAGGTGCCCCAGAGGGAATGAACAGAACAGGTAATCATCAAATGATCCATCCCCTGTCACCCATTCACAGATTCTGGCAAACAGAGGCTAGGGATACTATCCCTGCCCATCCAGGTTAATAGCCATTGATGGACCTATCCTCCATTAATGTATCTAGTTCTTTTTTGAACCCTGTTATAGTCTTGGCCTTCACAACATCCTCTGGCAAGGAGTTCCACAGGTTGACTGTGAATTGTGTGAAGAAATACTTCCTTTTGTTTGTTTTAAACCTCCTGCCTATTAACTTCATTTGGTGACCCCTACTTCTTGTGTTATGAAAAGGAGTAAATAACACTTCCTTATTTATTTTCTCCACACCAGTCATGATTTTATAGACCTCTATCATATCCTCCCTTAGGCATCTCTTTTCCAAGCTGAAAAGTCCCAGTCTTATTAATCTCTCCTCATATGGAAGATGTTCCATACCCCAATCATTTTTGTTGCCCTTTTCTGTACCTTTTCCAATTCCAGTATATCTTTTCTGAGATGGGGCGACCACATCTGCACGCAGTATTCAAGATGTCAGCGTACCATGGATTTATATAGAAGCAATATGATATTTTCTGTCCTATTATCTATCCCTTTCTTAATTATTCCCAACATTTCTGTTTGTTTTTTTGACTGTTGCTGCACATTGAGTGGATGTTTCCAGGAACTATCCACAATGACTCCAAGATCTCTTTCTTGAGTGGTAACAGTTAATTTAGACCCCATCATTTTATATGTATAGTTAGGAGTATGTTTTCCAATGTGCATTACTTTGCATTTATTAACATTGAATTTCATCTGCCATTTTGTTGCCCAGTTACCCACTTTTGTGAGGTTTCTTTGAAACTCTTTGCAGTCTGCCTGGGACTTAACTATCTTGAGTAATTTTATATCATCTGCAAATGTTGCCATCTCATTGTTTACCCCTTTTTCCAGATAACTTATGAATATGTTGAACAGCCCTGGTCCCAGTCTTAGACAGATTCCTGGGGGGCACCACTCTTTATCTCTCTCCATTCTGAAAACTGACCATTTATTCCTACCCTTTGTTTCCTATCTTTTAACCAGTTAGTGATCCAGAAGCTGGGGTGAATGCATTCTCAGTGGAAAGCCCTTGGCGCTGGAATTCACTTTTCCCTATGTTCTAACCGAGTCCTGATGAAGGAACTCCTGCCTTCCCTGTCCCACTGCTGTTGGCCCTGGTCTGATGAGAGTTTACAGACCAAGATTGTGCCTCTCCTCTGTACGCATAGAGGAGGGAAGGAAACTGCCCTTTCCTCCTGGACTCTTGAAACCATGCAGGGTCAGTCACAGCCTTTTAGTTTTACTGGGATGTATTTTGAAGCTGGGCAATCCAGAAGGACGTTAAACATTGTGGGTGATGGGTAAAGAAAATGATCCAGGTTTGGTTTAGATATGTACAATTAAGTCTACTTTTCATGGGTCCTTGTTAAGCGAAGTAGCAATCAATCTAGTTCCTCCCTGAAGTATATCTCTGTGTCCCAGGACTGTCAGTTGTCTTTGTGTGCCTCGCCGTGCTATTCAATGCTGAGTGTACTTTGAATATAGATCAGCTGAAATGTCGGATATTTCTCTGCTGATGTCATTTTTCCAACCAAGTGGCCTGGCTGATGGGAAGCAGCAAATAAAAGCTGGAAGGGAAGATCGATGAGTTGCATGTGGTAGATACGGTTACAAAAGAGAAGCAGATAAGATGATACGTGCTGCACCGCATATCTAAGAAGTGCACAGAAAAGCCAAATTATAATCTTTAGGTAGGGAGTGAGGCCCAAATCCCCTCCATTTCGACCTAATGCAGTAAATTGGGTGGAAGGTTGGAAATTGCTGATTTGTTGATGGACCATCCGACATGGTGATCAGATGTTGTTTTCAAAGCCTGAATAAATTAAATTCTCTGTCCATGCCAAAAATGTAAACAGGCTTGTTCATGCCAGCAGCGTCTCTTATCGCTTTGTAGCCTGTTTACATTTGCTGGCAGATAATCACCATGACTAATGTTTATCTGACACAGCCAATTTTCCCACCAAAATCTGTTCTCTGACCTTAACCAATTGTGTTCAGAAATTATTAATGAAAACCATGAAAAGAGTATCATATGCTACAACATCTCCCAGCCCTTATTACAAACAGAGAAAGTATGATTTCTGGAGACACTTTATAAGGTAAAAACTAAAAATTCAGCCACTCCAGACAGCAGTGCAGAGCTGAACTATATTCCTTTTATTTCTGTGATACAGTCAATGTATTTATGTAATTCTCTTAATTTTCTTTCCAATCACTGTATATGTGGTATTTAGTTATGGAACTGATCTCCTTTGTTCACTGTGTATTGCATTGTAAATATCTAAGGACTCTGCTTTCTACAGAGACAGACAACCACTTTGTATTCAATTCAGCACAGATTGTCAGAGAAGAGGCACACATTGTGCTCTCTCATAGTGACTTTACTTTAGTTCTTTCTTGTTTTCTTAGATTAAAATAAATGTCATTCTGAACATAAGAACAGCCATATTGGGTCAGACCAATGGTCCATCTAGCCCAGTATCCTGTCTTCCAACAGTGGCCAGAGCCAGGTGCTTCAAAGGGAATGAACAAAACAGGGCAATTATCAAGTGATCCATCCCCTATTGTCTAGTCACAGCGTCTGTTGCTTAGGGACGCACAGAGCATAGGATTGCATTCCTGACCATCTTGGCTAATAGCCATAGATGGACCTATCCTCCATGAACTTACCTAATTCTTTTTTGAACCCAGTTATAGTTTTGGCCTTCACCACATCCCCTGGCAACCTTCCTGTTGTTCCAAAGGTTGATTGTGCATTGTGTGAAGAAATACTTCCTTTTGTTTGTTTTAAACCTGCTGTCTATTAATTTCATTGGGTGACCCCTACTTCTTGTGTCATGAGACGGGGCAAATAACATTTCCTTATTCACTTTCTCCACCCCAGTCATGATTTTTAGACCGCTATCATATCTAGGGTGACCAGATAGTAAGTGTGAAAAATTGGGACACTTTTTTGGGGGAGGATGGGTGTTAGTTGCCTACATAAGACAAAATCCCTAATATTGGGATGGTAACAATCCCAATGATTGGATGATAATATTGGGACATCTGGTCACCCAGATCCCCCCTTTAGTTGTCTTGTTTCCAAGCTGAACAGTCCCAGTCTTTTTAATGTTGCCTCTTTTGTTGCCCCTTTCTGTACCTTTTCCATTTCTAACATAACCTTTTGGAGATGGGATGACCAGAACTGCACCCAGTATTCAAGATATGGGCATATCATCGATTTATATAGTGGCATTATGATATTTACTGTCTTATTATCTATCCCTGTCCTAGTGGTTCCTAAATTTCTGTTTTTTACCTGCTGCTGCACATTGAGTGGATGTTTTCAGAGAACTATCCACAGTGACTCCAAGATCTTTCTTGAATGGTAACAGCTAATTTAAGCCCATATTTTGTATGTATACCTGGGAGCATGTTTTCCAATGTGCATTATTTTGCATTTATTAACATTGAACTTCATCTGCTTTTTTGTTGCAAGTCACCCAGTTTTGTGAGATCCCTTTGTAATTCTTCACAGTCTGCTTTGGACTTAACAATCTTGAGTAATTTTGTATCAGCTGCAAACTTTGCCACTGACTGAAATGTCTTGTTTGTTCATTGCATCTGGAAAAACAGCCAAACGCCCAACCCTGCAGCCCGTGCTCACATGAGGATGGGTGCTATCATAATGTGAATACTGCAGGATCAGGCCCTAAATTAGGTTTATTAACACTGCATAAAAAGTGTAGTTTAAAAAATAGTGGCTATGTGATGTAATTCACTATTATAATTTAGCATCGTTTCGATTCTATTTTATTCTATATAGGTGCATAAGGACCTTCTGAAGCACTACTTTTTCATGACTCAAGGGTGTTGTCCACAATTAAAACAATGGCCAAGATTTTTAAAAAAGGGGCCCAAAATTTAGTCTCGTAGGTCCATGTTTAGGCTCCCAGCTCAAGGGCCTGATTTTCAAAAGTGCTCAACAGCCTCAAATCCCATTTAAGTCAATGGAGCTAGTGGGTGCTCAGTACTTTTGAAACTTGGGCTGCTGACTTGGGTGCCTGAATATTAGGGTGACCAGACAGCAAGTGTGAAAAATTGGGATGGGGATGGGGGGTAATAGGAGCCTATATAACAAAAAGACCCCAAAATCGGGACTGTCCCTATAAAATCGGCACATCTGGTCACCCTACTGAATATAGTCCTACGGAACTAACTTTAGGCACCCAGTTTTGAAAGTCTTGGCATATATGCAACATAAAATCTTGATTGGAATGAATATAAAAGGGATATTATCAAGATTCCTCACACATCTAGTGTGACTTTGCTTATAAACGTTTGCAGGATTTAGGTCACAGGAAGTACAATGGAAGGGAAAAGTCTATTTTATAACTTTGTGTCTAGCCACTCTGTTATTGTGGAGATTGCTGATGTCACAATGAGGGGCAAACACTTCTTAAAATTCAAAGAGCCACACAGTCTTGCAGAAAGATGAAGAATCTGAGGGAAGCCCGTAGCCCCACAAGGTTCACCACATAATGTTTTGCAGCAGCTGCACTTATGACATGAGTCAGTGACTAAAGCAGAGGAACAAACATTTACAAGTGAGATGCATAAGCTGGTGGCTTCCCTTCTTGCAGTAACACAGCCTCAAGCCCTTCCTTGTATACTGCCACCTGCACCGGCACCTTTTTACAATGGAGCACTTGGCAATTGAGTGTTATATCTCGGCCCAATACCCTACTGTATGGTCGCCAGTCCATTGTGAATGGATCCAATCACTGGGATCCATGTACTAACAAATCAACTGCGTGTGGGTAGAGTCTAGTCACGGCTTCTAGCTCAGGGACTCTAGGGTGCACTCCCAGGCTCAGACCTCTTGCTGGAAGCCTTCCTTGGGATGTGGGATGCCGCCATCCAGCTGCTCTAGGCCCAAAACCAGTGGCTGAGACCTCCAGAGCTCACCCAGTCACTTACACATGGTCCCTCAGAGCTCCATCTAGATTGTGGACACTCTGAGCTTACTTGTCTAACCTCTTCAGAGACAACATGGCAGGAAAGCAAGGAAGACAGGCTTAGCGGAGGAATTCTTAAGGCATTGACTTTACTCTTAAAGCACCTGAGAGTTACAGATTTTTGAATGTAACAAAAGTCTTAAAATGTACCCTTCCCTAGTCTGAGCTCACCCCTTCTGTGAGTCTGTGGTTTGTCAGTGTTTCAGGCTGGGCAGAGTCCCTCCTGCCAGTCCTTCTTATAGGTGGTGACGGAAGGAAGGAAAAAGGAAAGGAAGGACAGAAAAATCAAATGCACAGCTACAAAAATGGGAATAACTGGCTAGGCAGTAGTATTGCTGAAAAAGATCTGGGGGTTATAGTGGATCACAAATTGAATATGAGTCAACAATGTGATTCAGCTGCAAAAAAGGCTAATATCATTCTGGGGAGTGTTATATGTAAGACACAGGAGGTAATTGTCCCACTCTCCTTGGCACTGGTGAGGCTTCAGCTGGAGTATTGTGTCTAATTCTGGGTGTCACACTTTAGGAAAGATGTGGACTAATTGAAGAGAGTCCAGAGGGGATCAACCAAGGTTTAGAAAACCTGACCTATGAGGAAAGGCTATAAAAAACTGGGCATGTTTAGTCTTGAGAAAAGAAGACTGAGGCGGGACCTGATAACGGTCTTCAAATATATTAAGGGCTATTAGAAAGAGGACAGTGATCAATTGTTCTCCAAGTCCACTGCAGATAGGATAAAATGTAATGGGCTTCATCCGCAGCAAGGGAGATTTAAGTTGGCTATTAGGAAGAACTTTCTAACTACCAGGGTAGTTAAGCTCTGGAATAGGCTTCCCAGGGAGGTTGTGGAATCACCATCATTGGAGGTTGTAAAGAACAGGTTAGATAAACACCTGTCAGGGTTGGCCTATGTTTACTTGGTTTTGCCTCAGTGCAGGGGGCTGAACTTGATGACTTTTGGAGGTTCCTTCCAGCCATACTTTTTTATGATTCTATGTAAGTAGGACCTCTGTCTGTGCCATGAGCTCACACGCAGAAGCTCCAGCCCCACCAGTCATACCTGCTCCTGTCCTCTTGTGGGTCCTTGTGCAGAGATCATTGTTCCATTGGGGTGGGCCAGTAGCTGAGAGTCATTCAACGTCGATGGGCCTAGCTTGCAGTCTTGATGGCCCACAGCAATAGTCCTTCAGAAAGGTGTCAAACAAACACCTTTCCCAGGCAGGCAGCTGTCTGAATGCAGTACCACAAGCTGCCTTGGGGGTAAGTCCAGTCTTGTGCAGGCACAGTGCTAATATTTCCACACATAGTGCAACATAGACTTCATTATCTGTTACAGCCCTACCCCACTCTGTTCCAAAGAGGTCAAGGTTTCATACTACTCTGTCAGCTCCTGTGCAACCAGGCACGAATAGTACATAATCTGGCCCTGTGTGTGGAATACTTTCAAGCTGCCACCATTTCCCCATTCAAGTCCCTCTTTCCATGAGGCCCACAAAAAGCGAGCTGGCAAATTAAAGAACTACCAGACACAAACTAAAATCACTGCCATTCCCCACCTCAGTTTTGCCAGTGCATACCATCTTAGGTGTGCCCATATCATAGACTGTAAGTTTTTGAAAGCAGGGACTTTCTTTAGACGTATACTGCTCAGCACTGCTTAGCATTCTTGGCACTCAGCTAATAGAAAATACTTTGGTCTTACACCAGCGTAACTGAGATCAGAGATCAGTTAAAAAAAGCAAGGCAGGAAAAGGGATTAGGTGGCTCAGGTTATTAGTAATGAGCTAGTTTGCATTTTATCTCTGTGACTGGTCTGAATTCATGTAAATTAGCAGGGAACATAAGCGATTACTAGCTGGCGGATGTTTGATGGCCTCTGTAATACTGGCTTAGTGATCTTTGAGTGGCTCAGACCAACATTTTCAAAAGTGGATATGGATTTTAAGCAACTGTATTGTGACACCTAAAGCCTGGTTTTCAAAGGTGTTGAACACTTGTGGCTCCAACTGAAGTCAATGGGAGCTGCAGGTCTTGGAACCTCTAAAAACCAGGCTCAACATGTCTCTAGGCAGCCAAAATCACTGGCCAGTTTTTGAAAATTTGCCTTTAAGAGGTCATATCTGGCAACCTTGTGTCTGTTCTCACATTCCTAAGTCTGGCAAAATTCCCATGGACCCAATCATAGTTATTCCTGAGTGAGATCTGCAGGATCCGGTCTCTGGTTGACAATTTCAGCAGTGAGACCAGTTATTGAATGGACATGAAAGCTGAACTGCCATGCCATTCAAAGAAGTGGTCTTTCAGGTCAGGACTGATGCAGTGTTGTTGTAGCTGTGTTGGTCCCAGGATATTAGAGAGAGAAGGTGAGTGAAGCTTCTCAACCAGGGGCATGTAACCCCTGGGGGTACGCAGAGGTCTTCCAGGGTGTACATCAATTCATCTAGATATTTGCCTAGTTTTAAAACAGGCTATGTAAAAAGCACTAGCTATGTCAGTACAAACAAAAATTTCATACAACTTGTTTATACTGCTCTATATACTATACACTAAAACGTAGGTACAATATTAAAATGCCAATTGATTTGTTTTCTAATAATCTGGTAAAAATGAGAAAATCAGCCATTTTTCAGTAGTACTGTGCTGTGACACTTTTGTATTTTTATGTCTGATTTTGTAAGCAAGTAGTTTTTAAGTGAAACTTGGGGTACGCAAGACACATCAGACTCCTGAAAGGGGTACAGTAGTCTGGAAAGGTTGAGAGCCACCGTGTTATTGGACCAACTTTTATTGGTGAAAGAGACAAGCTTCTGAACTACTCAGAGCTCTTCTTGAGGTCTAGGAAAAGAACTCCAAGGCCTGGTCCACACTAACCCCCCACTTCGAACTAAGGTATGCAAATTCAGCTACGTTAATAACGTAGCTGAATTCGAAGTACCTTAGTTCGAACTTACCGCGGGTCCAGACGCGGCAGGCAGGCTCCCCCGTCAATGCCGCGTACTCCTCTCGTCGAGCTGGAGTACCGGCGTCGACGGCAAGCACTTCCGGGATCGATTTATCGCGTCTAGACAAGACGCGATAAATCGATCCCAGAAGATCGATTGCTTACGGCCGGACCAGGAAGTAAGTGTAGACCTGCCCCCAAGAGTCACAGCTAAATACAAAGGGGAACAAATTGTTTTGCACAGGAGCTAGCACATATTCTAAGGCAGTGTCTACACTACAGTATATGTTGGCATAACTTATGTTGCTCAGGGGTGTGGATAAATCACCTCCCTTAGCAACATAAGTTACGCTGGCATGAGCGCCAGTGTGAACAGTGCTATGTCGGCGGGAGAGCTTGCCCCGCTGACATGCTACCGCTGCTCGTTGGGGTGGATAAATTAAGTCGATGGGAGAGCTCTCTCCCATTGGCATAGAGCGGCGGAGCTGTGCCTCTCTAAGCTCTCTAGTGTAGCCATAGCCTAAGTGACCATTCAAGGTGGTTAGCCCCTTAACATCTCTGCAGTCATAGGACAAAAAAGGGGGTTGGGTGTTAACGGGTTACAGATTGTTGTAATAAACCATCAATCCAGTGTCTCTGTTCAGTCCATGATTGTTAGTGTCCAGCAGAGTTCTGAATTTAAGCTTCCAGGCTCGTCTTTTGAAAGTGTTGTGCAGGTTTCCTTTGAGGCTGAGGACTGATAGGTCAGCTATAGAGTGACCTGAAGAAGAGTGGTATGTAGCTTGAAAGCTTGTCTCTCTCATCCGCAGAAGTTGGTCCAATAAAAGGTATTACCTCACCCACCTTGTCTTTCTAAGGGGAGAACTGAGGCATATTGGCAGGTCAGCACAGGGAAGATTGCATTGCTATTTCATTGGCTGTACCTGTTCTGTAGATAAACACAAGACTTCAGTGTTCTGGGCTGGAACCTCTCATGAGCACTAACATTCCCCAGACAATCTTTAACGGAAAAAAGGCAGCGTCAAAGTGGGAAAAGAGATGCCTTAGACTATTTTTTTCCTTGAAAGCCAGCAGTTCTCACTCAGCACCAAGGGCACTTCCACAATCTAAACTGCCCAACGGTGTCTTTCAATGAACCACAAGCTGTTTGAGAACTTTCTGCAATTTGTAGTGTCAGCCCAAAGGAAACCACATGGATGGCAATTTGAACATGTTAAGCCAGAGACTGCATCTTTCAGCATTTCCACTGATGTATGGTCAAAGATATGATAGCTTGCCAGAGAATCATTTGCGCTTGGGGGTGGGGAGGAGCACATGGAATAGTATTTAAAGTGTGGTCTAACCTTTTCTGCAAACTGAAAGCAAGAAAAATGCTCATAAAACTGCTCTTTGTGCACAGGAAGAACTCCGTTTTTATACTGTTGCTAAGTTCCTTATTGTTTTCTGGCTGTTTTTTGTGTTTCTGTGGCAGCCTTTTCTGTGGGCCCCTTTCAGTGACTTGGCTATATTGGCCTGCAGATAATTAGATCAGTGCTATCATTTTCACTGTCCTTTTTCCTCTGGGCCTATTTGCATAATAATGGCAGTTTGTGCTACTCTCTCTCTCTCCTCTCTTTTAACAAGACACCATTTTCAAACATGAAATAATTCATTGAATAATCTATGAATGCTTCAGTAAGAAAAGACTGAAAACATCTGGTTAAGAGAAAATATTTTCAGGGCCCCATATTCTCTAATCTAAATATAAATGTTTTTATTAGCTATTTCTTTCCTAGTGAGTTTATTTTTACTGTATTCTTATTATACTCAGGATGCATTTCCTATAATAGTAATAAAATGCTATTATCCTCTAACATTAATGTAATTTTATACATGTATATGTAACGTGTTACATGAAGAAAAACAAACTCTATGTATGTATCGTAATTTAATTTTTGTACAGCCAGTCACTTTACAGACAGGTAAGAAGTTAGGTTCCCTGCCCTAAAATGCTTTCAATCTAAATAGATTTCATGAGTAGGATGGGATAGACGAATATTTAAAAGGTAACTTTATCCAATAAGGTGGTTTACAACAGGGGTTCTCAATCTTTTTTTTTTCTGAGGCCCCTCCCAACATGCTATAAAAATTCCACGGGCCTGCCACAACAACTGCTTTTCTGCATATAAAAGCCAGGGCTGGTGTTAGGGGATAGCAGGTAGGGCCACGGGGGGCCCCACAAAGCTAAGTTGCTCAGGCTTTGGCTTCTGCCCCAGGTGGCAGGGCTGGGGGCCCCAGGCTTCAGCACCGCATGGCGTGACGGCAGCTTTCTGCCTTGGGACCCAGCGAGTCTAACGCCAGCCCTGCTTGGTGGACCCCCTGAAACCTGCTTGTGGCTCCCCAGGAGGCCCCAGACCCCTGGTTGAGAACCGTTGGTTTAGAACACTGTTTACTGTGAATTAAGGCCTCTGTCCAGCAAAGTACCTTGAGCACAAGCCTGAAATCCAGGGGCCGACTCAGGTGCTTAAGGTTAGGTGTGGGCTCAGGTAACTTGCTGAATTGGGGCCTATATGGTTGGGAGTTTTTAACTACACGGTTTTTAAGGTACAGGTTATTTGAAAGAAATGTCATGTAGAAGAGGAGAGACTCATGTAGAAGATCTCTGTGTATCCTGGCTAAGTAGAGAGGACCCTGAACCTGTCCCATTCCTGAAGATCCTACCTCATCCCCATGAAGGTTATCCTTGTTATAGGAGAGAGAAGCTGGCACCAATCCCTGTCCCTGAAGGGAGCTATAATCTCCACAGCCTTCCCTCAGCAGGTAACCTATGTTGGAAAAATAAAGGATGTTAATAAAATTGATGCTGATGGGCTGTACGGGCTAAAAATACACCCTGCTCCCCTGAACAGCGGCCACCCCCGAGCTACTGGAAGGGTGGTGACATCGGAGGAGAGACAGACAGGTGAAGTGGAAGAGGGCCCTGGTGACGAGGACACCAACTGAGGACCCAAGGTGGACCTATTTTGGACAAAAAAATGTATTTAAAATCTTCTAACATGCAGGATATTTTATTTGGTATTTAAAAAATACCCCTCCTCCCTGGGAATCTGCTTCCTGCAGAAATACAGTTAAGCAAGAACTAAGTCACTTAGGAAGGTGTGTTCTGTGGCAAGCAGTTCAGCGCTCCAGGCTCTGCTGGTTTCCGAGTTGCTTGGTGAAGGTGAGAAGCAGACAAGGTAGCAGGGGAGCCTGGTGATTAATCTCATATTTAGATCAAGCATGTCTCGTCAGCTTAAGCCTTGGAAAGCGCCCAGATACCATGTTGATGCATATCGCTGTCATAGCATTAACAATAATAATGTTTGTAATAATAAGATTTTTTTCTTGGGGAAGAGCCCTGATCCATTTTCTTTCTTTTTTTTTTTTGCTTCCCCACTTTTGCTTGGCTGGCTACGGATCTGCACTCCTGACATCTGAATGCATGATATTTCTAACTTAACATTGCATTATTGCATATAAATAGAATACATCCTGGTGAGGTGTGGTGCGGTATAAAAAAAAATATCCACGTGAGTTTGGGATGGGATGGTTACACACGAGTGGCAGTCATTTCCAGAACAGTCATTTTCCAGAAACTGGTCTGTAAGACTGCACATTCCCAGGAGGGACGATATTATGCCATGGCTAACCAGGGGTGGATGCACAAGTGAGGATTTGGAGCCACTCCCAAGTGAATGTTTTTCTCAGAGTCCATAGCTAATAAAGCAAATCCAAGAAATAGATAGCCAATAGAGATGCAGCATGGTCTACTGGATAGGGCACAAGCCTGGGACTCAGGAACCCGGTGTAAAATCCTGATCCTGCTGAAGTCAATAGCAAAACTTCTATTGATTTGAGTGGGGCCAGGATTTCCCCCAGAGTTCTGTTCCCAGCTCTGCCATTGATGTGTTTGCATGACAGTGGGCAAACCGCTTTACCTGTCTATGCCTTTGTTTCCTCTCTCCTCCTTTGATTGTCTTATCTATTTGGCAGGGCTGGTCAAAATTTTTTGCATGAAGTTTTTTTATTTGCTGGAAAATGGCTTTTTTTTTAAAAAAAAAAAATTAAAAACCGAAGAGACCATTGTAGAATTTTTTAATTTTTTGTGAAAGATTTCTTGATCTTTTTAATCAACGTTTTAATTCAAACCATTATCAAAATGGGTGTCATAATTTTTTATATATTGAAAGATTTTTGATTAACACAAAAATGTTGATAACCATATTGACTAAGTTTCAATAAAAACATTGGAAAAAAATTATTAAAAAATTCCAGGAACATTTTTTTAAAAAAGAAAGAAAAATGGGTGTTTCAAACCCTTTGAAAGAAAAAAAAAAAACTTTACAAATTTGAAATCTTTCTTGAAACTAGTTTATTTTTCTAACCAGCTCTGCTAATTAGCTGGTAGGAACTTTGTGCCAGTGTTTGTCTCTCACGCTGTGTTCGTACAGCCCCTAACACAATGGAGTTGTGATCTTGGCTGGTGCCTGTAGGTGCTACAGTAGCACAAATAAAATAACACAATAATAATAAGGTACAGGTGCTGAATTACCTTTAAGGAAATACTTGCTGCTGGAGATTAACAGGTTAAGAAGTAATCCTACTTCATTGCTTGCTCAGTCTGTCCAGCCATCTACTTATATGGCCCCCTTCACTGTCATATCTGAGCATAGTATCTCTGGCTAAAGCATGTGTACGCAGGCCGTGGACGGTGTGAGGCCGGTAGCGGCCCCCGGTGCGCCGGGACCGGGTCTTCTTGGAGTCGGGTTGCTTGGGAATGCAGCCCAAAGCTGGTGGTAAACTCCATCACAGACATCAGTTACCCTTTTGGGAATGACATCACGTTTCCAAACCATCAGCAGCTCTGGCACTGCAAAGCAATTCTTTCAAGAGACACTTTTAAGGAGCTATGTCCAAGGAATGACAATCAAATAGGGCAGTGCCTGCACTTGCTCGGTAATATTGGCCTCAAGTTCTAGAGCAAATCTACCATATACTCCAGGTCAGGGTTTCTTTTGCTTGACCCAGATTTTCCATTTCTAGTAGGCAGCATTAACAATCCAGCCGTAAGCCTGTCTTCATGTAGCTGGAGTTGCATAACTTAGGTCGACATAACTCCTTAGTGTAGACCTGCCCTTAGTGTCAGGAATCAGGGCCTGCAGCGGAGTCAGTCTCCAGGCTACCTAACGAGCGCAGCTGGCCTGCAGGAAGCTGCCTGATTGGCTACACTGTCTGATTGGTTGGAAGAGTCAGCAGACCATGCCCATGGTTGTTCCCAGCCTTGCCCTTGCCTTGGATCCAGCCTTAACTCACTCCAGGTTACCCAGCTCTGACCCTTGGCTCCAATTCCTGACTTCTGGTTCTGATCCTCTGCTCCGATTCCTGATTTCTGGCTTTGGCCTCTGACTCTGGCACTTACCCTGGGGTCCTAATTCTTGCTACTGACTCTGGCTCCAACTGCAAGGCCTGACTCCTGCTCCAACCACTAGGCTTGACCACCCACATCCCACTCTCTGACATGCAGCACTTCTGAAAATCAGGTCAATTAACGGGGAATCCAGGTCTAAGACAGGTCAATGGAAAGACTTACATTGACATCGCTGGGAACTAGAATGGATTTTTATTTGGGTGCCTCAATAACGATTTAGGAGCCTATTAGTCTCCACTTGGTGAAAGTCCTGGCCTAGTTGTATAAAATGAAGGCGTGTGATCTATTCGACAGAGCAGGAGCTTGGGAATCAGGACTTTTGGGTTCTTTTCGCACCTCTTGCTATTGATTCATTATATACATTTGGACAAGTCACTTTGCCTAACACTTTCTTTGGAAGCCTGAGCTTTGGATGCTGACTTGAGGCAACTGAGGCCTGATTTTCAGAGATGCCGTGGAGCATTCACAAACCCTACCATCTGGAATTTGTGGGGGCTCAGCACCTGTAATTCAGACCTTCGGTGCGTCATGTTATTCAGTGAGCCATGTTTTTTGTTAAGCAAAGGGGGATTAGCGTCATCCCGCGGTAGTTAGTTTGGGATAAACAAGCCAGCATTTTACATTAATCGTTAGATTTTTCATTTAAAATCTTCCCTTTTTATTTGCTACCCATTTAAAAATTTACAATCAAAGCCACAATCAAACAATAACGGTAAGGGGAATGGGTTTCATCTCACAGCACATACATTTACATGGAAAACTATCTGTGCATCAAGCAATGAAACTGTTCAAAAGATGGCAAATTTCACAGGGGAGCCAGGGGGTGAAAATGAAAATTTCTCCTATGTTACAAAAGCGCTAACAGTGTCATATCTGTTTACAAATATTTATAGATTTTTTTTCTAATGAATATTTATCCTGCAGCTGAATGCTGGCCTGGGAGCAGGATTTACAAATCTGTATTAAAATGAAGCAGCCAGATAAAATAACAATGATTCCAGCCCTTAACACTCTTTTTCCTAAAGGCAAATGATGCTTTTATGCATCTCTTTGGTGGTGCTGGAGAGCCAATGGCTAGCCATCGATGCCCTGCATTCAATAAAGCAGCCCACAAAAGTTATCAAATGCACTATTTTCATGGCAGACACAGAATTTCATGGTTTTGTGACTTTTGTGACATTGTGATTTATACCAGGCCATTTATAATTAAGCCATGAATAATTATGCAGACTCAAAATGGAAGATTTATAAAATAAAGCCAATATCCTCCCCGAGTTTTTGTGTTGTTAAATAGTTGGGTTTTTTAAAAAGTCTAAACAATTTAAAGTGGAGAGCTGGAAATCTATTGAAGTGGCCTTTAAAATGTTTCTTAAAGCTAGAGGATTTAAACAAAAGTTGCAATACAATGCAGGAAGTGAACATAAATGCTTCTGAAAGGAAATCCTGCTTTCCAAATAAAAAGTTCATACAACAAACCTACAGACTAAACCAATGAAAAGGACACACAATTTTAGATTCTGAAATTGAGGTTTGCTTTCTCACAAACTGTTTCAGGAAATGCTTTCTTTACTACTGGATGGTTCTTTTGATTTTATTCTAGGTTTCCCCTCTAACTTCCCAAGATAGATTTCACTTACATAAGAAAGTGTGACAAATTAAATGCATACACTAAATACATGACACGGGCATGAACTAACAGATATATATATGACTGTTCGGATGACAGGGAAAGACACATGACTAAGAGGGAGAGCCAGATTCACCACTATATAACTCCAGTTTTATGCTGGAGTTATTCTATTGAAACCAAGGAATTATATTGGTGTAAAACTGCAGTAACTCGGGGGGCAGGAGGGGACAAAGCTGTGTCCTCATTTGAATTAACGATTTTGTTCCTCACCACTAAGGCTGAATATTTTCCCTCAGTAGAAACTAGTAGGGGCTCAGTCTTGCATTCTTTACTCAGACAAAACTCCGGTTGGCTTTAAGGGGAAATCTCCCTTGAGTAAGAGCTGCAGGATCATGCTCTATAAATCCTAAGTGTCTTTACAAAACACTAAAACACACAGGACATGATCTTGCACTGACATGTGGCTGCATTCTCTGCACACCCGAACATTCCCTGATGCCAATGGGAATTTTGGGTGTGCAAAGAATGCCAAATGCCTTAAATGACCTAGCAGGTCTTTTTCATTTCTAATTCCCATTTACTTTCTTTTTATTGTATAAAAGAAAAAAAAAAAAGGAAGTCTGGGACTTAGGGCCGGATTCTGACATCCTTGTTTACATTACCCTGACACCTCGAGCAGTCCTACTGAAATCTCTGGGAGTTATGCGGAGTATCGGTTTCAGAATCTGGCCCAACGTGAGCAATGGTGTCCAAACCTAGCCCTTATAAGCTCTTCTTGATAGAGTTCTGATCATCTACATGGCAGTGACTCAGGTTTAGACTTCGTCTTTATGCAGCTCTTGCAAATGTGATGCACTGCTTACAAACACTCGTGTCACCCGGGCATAAGCATCCCTTTCCCCATTCTTCTGCAAGGAGTATGTTCTGGGAGAACATGAAATGGACAACACGATCAAAAGGGCCAGGGAAACTGAGACAATGGTACCCAAGTCCCTCAAAAGAAAAACAAATTTTCTCCTTGCATATTGTCAAGTCCACAGTACAACCCCCACTAGATTATCCTGAAAAGCTGATCCTTTAATAAAAGAAAAGCGTATATATAAGTGATTGTTTGACTTCAATGGAGCTACACTGTTTTACACCACCTAGGGAATCAAGCCCATATATATAAATATATACACCCACTTTCTACTACTCAGGTTAAATATATGCCCTTCAGTCCTGTGGCTAACTTAGTAAAGCATTTTATTGTGTCAAATACTTTCTTTAGTAACAGGAACACAAACCCGTCGGTTTTTAATTTCTCTAACTGTTGCAAGTATAAACTTCCTGCAAATTTTAGACTGTTTGCCTAGGTTCAATAAAATGAAGATTTTTTAGGTCAACATTTTCTTCTGGCAGACTGAGCCTGAAGTGCACTTTATTTCCCTTTAATTTAACAGCTCCAGCAGCTTTTCCAGTTAAATCGACTGTTCATTATTGAGCCCCATTTATGAAGGGCTGTGCAGTGCAGTTTAATGAATCCTTGGCACAAAGCTCCCTTTCAGTGTCGGGAAAGAATAGCAGCCTATTTAGGTCCTGTAGGGCTGTATGTCAAAGGCTGCCCATAATGCTTGTCAGGGAAGGGCAGAAATTCCCACTGATATAAGAATGTGCAAGAAATCAACTTTCACAACCAACTAGCAGATTAAGACACGATCAGGAAATGAGATTGTATGCTTAGAACAGTGACACCTGTTTTGGCAGAGAGATTTTCCCATAACTTGATAACCACATAGGTCTGTACAACTGGGGGGGGGGGGGGGCGACAATTCCCTCCCTGTGCTGCCACAGAGAATTTCCTCCTTTAATGCTGCCTTGCTGAGGCAATGGTGAAACAAAAACAACTGCCGTTAATTCCATGTACTGAAAATACCACAAACGTGATACTTAAAACTCTCAGGCTTTGATAGGGGATGGTCCTGCTAATAAGGGGCCAAATCTGAAGTCTGTATTTAGGACCAGGTTCTGTTACCCCTTATTTGTGTTGTGTAGTATCTTGCTCTGTGAGTAGTCTCAATGGGTCAGACTAGGAACTCTTCACTCACATTAGTGGGAGTTACTCCCAGACGTAGCCCCATGGAAGTCAATAGGACAGAATCTGATACCCGTTCTTTGGTTTTATAACTCTGTAATCCTTCTGCCAGGCAGAGTTGACAGCAGCAAGGGCTGGGTTCAGTACATAGGGGTTCCCTTTCAACAATACAATGCAAAACTGGCTTGAGCCCCCACCCAGTGACCTGGGAAAATCACACACCCACCCCTGGGCGCCTCAAAGAGGCAATACTTCCCCTCTCGCAAGCACAGAGTCTCGGTGTAGTAAAAATCTTTAATGACATGAGGTAAACAACTCAGCATTAAATTGGGAAAACACCACAATTAGGGTTCATAAACACAAATCATGAACCAGATGACCCACCTCCAAGCAGCTTGGGCCGTGTTCTTTCCCTTTGGTTTTTGAGTCCAGCAACCCAAAAGTCACCCCTCTCACAGTTTCTGTCCCTGGTCAGTGCAGCCCCCCCCGAGTTCAGGAATTCATCTTCAGAGTTTACCTCTCAGGCTGGGGGGGGGAAGGTATGGGGGCACCTTACATGCTCCGCTGCTCGGGTCAACGGCCAATTGCCACACCTCTCTGTGGAGGTCTGCCGCAGTCTTCACTGCGAGCCACGCCTCTCCACCAGCTGTCCAGCTAATCACTTCTCTCCACTAGCCATCCTGCTAGCCACTCACCAATATGTCTTCAGCCCCCCCCCCCCGACTTAATACAGCACTCAGTGATTTCAGCTGTTAGTAGGGGAGCTTCTGTGCTGGCACACTCAGAACCACTAGCCCAGAGTAGGTCTAATGTTTAGACCTAGGTATCAATGATTTCAGCTCTGCAGCATATAACAAGACTCCTAATGGAGTCAAAATTAGCTCTGTTATTACACAGTGGCAAGAGGCAGGGTCAAGGTAGTGTTTGGAGCCCACACTGCCCAATACAAATGCCTCTCAGTTCATTGGGTTTTGTAACCCATGTCCCTTGCCTTAGTTGAGGGCGAGTCCCTCAGTCATAAAATGCCAAGTACAGTTCTACTGTCCTTGATTCACATAACCAGGATAACAGCACTTTATTACTCCTGCCCCAATAACAAAGAGACTAGGGATCCCACAGCAGCCAAAGTGACCATTTGGCATCATGCTAGGCAGGGTGGGTGTGCCCAGGCAAACGAGATCAGCCCCTGAAGTCTTTTTCCACAGCTCACCACCAGATGTCAGGATAGAGCTCATTCTGACTCTGCTTACAAGTCCTTACTCTATAGCTTCAGTGGGGCTACCCAGGAAGGAAGGTGCTTCTCAGCATGAGTAATGGTACCAGAATCTGGCACTGCAAGGCATTATTGCTCATTTGCTGACACCTCTGAAGCAAATGACAATATCTGCTGTCTGCTCTGCTAAACTCAATGCTCAATTTTTAAGGATAACATTGTGCTTATGACTAAGGGCTGGATTTATGGATTGCGTAAGAGTACAGCTACACAGCAGCTGGGAGATAAAATTCCCAGCTCGGGTAGACATATCTGCACTAGCTCTGGTTGAGCCAGCAGCTAAAAATAGAAGTGTAGCTGCAGCATTGTGGGCAGCGGCTTGGGCATGTACCCAATAGGGTAGGCGGGACTGTACTTGGGTGGCTAGCCTGAGCTACTGCCTATGCTGCCATGACCACGCTGCTATTTTTAGTTGCTAGCTTGAGAAGTAGCTACATCTACTCAAGGTGGGAATTACATCTCCCAGCTGTTGTACCCTGTGCCACTGGTCACTGTGAGTTACTTATCCCCATCAGTGCTCAATTCAGAAAGGATGTGGCCCTGTTACAAAGCCTGACTCTGAAGCTGCAGACACTCATGCGTTTAGCTCCAGAGGTTCCCCGGTTCAGTCCCTGGCATTGGCCAAGCCATAACAAATGCACATGTGGAGATGACTAATGGAGGATATGATAGAGGTCTATAAAATCAACTTGTGTGGAGAAAGTAAATAAGGAAGTGTTATTTATTCCTCATAACACAAGAACTAGGGGTCACCAAATGAAATTAATAGGTAGCAGGTTTAAAACAAACAAAAGGAAGTATTTCTTCACACAACACA
The DNA here is from genome assembly GCF_002925995.2 of Terrapene triunguis. Taxonomy (NCBI): domain Eukaryota; kingdom Metazoa; phylum Chordata; order Testudines; family Emydidae; genus Terrapene; species Terrapene triunguis. Next base: position 8,477,938 of record NW_020664448.1, on the reverse strand, counting down.
CAGTCAACTTGTGGAACTCTTTGCCAGAGGATGTTGTGAAGGCCAAAACTATAGCAGGGTTCTAAAAAGAAGTAGGTAAGTTCATGGAGGATAGGTCCATCAACGGCTATTAACCAGGATGGTGTCCCTAGCCCCTGTTTGCCAAAAGTTGGGAATGGGCGACAGGGGATGGATCACTTGATGATTACCTGTTCTGTTCATTCCCTCTGAAGCACCTGGCATTGGCCACTGTCAAAAGACAGGATACTTGGCCTGATGAAACATTGGTCTGACCCAGTATGGCTGTTTTTATGAGTTCATCTTCTTAACATGTTTCAGCAAAAAAACAAAACAAAAACAAACAAACAAAAAAACCCAACCCTAAAACCAAAAACCCAAATAAAACAAGCAACCCCCCCCCCCATACCTGGTTGGTTCCTTGCACAGGAAAGACACAAGATTTGGGAGGCCTCACACAGGTTGCACACCCCTTGCACAGAGCCCAGCTCACATAAGGGGGTGAAAGGGGAAGGGCCAGAGCCAGAGGATGTTCTGCTACATGGAGTCTCTGGTCCTTGTCCTCCCTCTCCAAACCCAATTCTTCTGGAGGTCAGAAGAGAGGACTAGGAGGATGGTGGCAGCTAGTCCAGCCATTAGCTTGGAGCAGTTGTTGTTTTGTGGCTCTCCTCCTGAAGAGCCAAAGGGGAAAGCGTTCCTCTCACCAGCTTTCCTCGGAGCAGTTTCCTGCACCCAGCTGAATTATCTGGCTGGATTCTGGGGTGAATATTTGAATCAGAATACAGGACTTGATCAACCCAGAGTAACATGGGAAAAGCAAGAAACATGAAACAAGCATTGGCTTGCATAATTGTTATTAAAGAGAGGCATTTTGCAGGAATAACCAAATGACTATTTCCTTCTCTGAAACATCATTTCTTTGCAAGTTGTTGACATCATGTCGTTTAGCAAATTTCCCTCCTGGCATTGCTCTACTTGAGGTAATCAGCTCTGCTTCAAAGAACAGAAAGAATATGCATGTTTAATGCAATTATGAGGGGTTTTTAATCTCCAAATCTTGCCTGTAATATGTAAATTCTGCTGCTTAGCACAAGTGAAAGCAAACTTTGGTTCACAGACAGGGTCATTGTTTTAATGCTCTGCAATTTTTAGGATGTAATAAAGTCTTCCACTAAACTGTATCTGCATTAGTAAAGCTGTTTAATTGAATGAATTCAGCCTTATAGAATCGAATCTCAGGCTTTCAGCCTTTCTTTCTCATGTACCGGATATTCAGCCACTCTACATACAATGCCACCCAAACTCATTAAAAACCCTCTTTAGGGGGGCTATGAAATATTGCTCGGATAATGCAGAAGCAGCTGCTCATCGCATGATAACATCATTCTCACTCTATTTCTGAATTGTCTCATGTCTGTCTTAAAGGAAATTGTCCCAAACTGGACATAGACTATGCAAAAGATCATGGCTGTAAATTTTCCACTGTCTTGTGCCCGGTGCAGTGCAATGTTAGTGCCAGATAGTGGAGACTCAGGCCTCATATAATTCTTTTCCTGTTTTGCTGAAAGTGTTGCATGATACCCATGGACGGGTTTCCTGAGCACAGGCAGGAGGAAGAGCACACATGGGAACCAACTCTTCTCTCTGCCATGCCCCACCAGAGCCCTCACTTTCTGTTCCTCTCCACCAAGCAAGCTGCAGGGGCATGTGGACTTACATTCTCAGTGCATGAGTGTGACATGGCCGATGGTTCTTTCGTGGTTGAAAGTTTTGATTGGTTTTTGCAGTCATCAGAAAGTAGAGACGGGACAGCCCACCCTGAGAGATGAACAGTCCTACAGTTGAGGGGATAGTGTTGCAAATTGCCCAGTTCTTAGCGCTCATCAGAGTCAATGGAAGTCCGACTGACTTTTACTGCAAAGTCAATAACTACGGCTAGGATCTAGGATATCTACAGGCTGAGCAGTCCCCAGCTCCACCCCCACCGAGCCCCAGCCTCTGAGCCCCTTTTGCATGGAGTCTAGTTGAAGGAATTCTGCAGGTTCCAAGGGATGGGAGGACTGGGGCTGCCACAGTGAAGAATTCGCAAGCCTATGAAAATAGGTAGCTTAGCAATCAGTTGGCAGTGCTCGCCAATGAGGCCCGGAGACAGGAATAAAACATAGAGGACTTGTTACAGAAGGCCAGTAGATAGCGAGATACATACAGAGAGATGTATTTCCTAAAGCATTCTTTCCTAAAAGAAGGGACATTACCACCATAACACCCTGGGCCAAATTTCTGCAACCAGTTACGCCAGTGAGATTCCAGAGTACTTTCCCAGCCCTAGCTCTCTGTGGGAGCTCAGGCAGAACATGGAACAGGGTTTTGTGAGAGGACCTAGGGAATGATGGGGCTGCAAAGGATAGCTCCATGAGAAGGTGGATCAGTTGGTACCAAATCCCATGTCTGTGAGTCTAACCCATGGGCTGTAGCCACAGCTGTGGCATGGGCATACAGGAGCCATGTGTTGTTGCCCCCAGGCTGGATGGAGGACTTTACCCCCCTGCAGAACCCTTACATAAAAAAAATCTTCTGCTCAGGTTTTGTGAGAGAGACCAGATTTCACCCTCAGTCCGTATTCCGACAAAATGCCTGTCGACGTTAGATTGGAAGCTCTTTCGAGCAGGGATGGTCTTTTTGTTCTGTGTTTGTACAGCATCTATCACAACAGCATCCTGGTTCACGAGAGGTGCTTCTAATTGCTACCACAATACAGAGAAATAATATTAATAGTAATAAAGTTAATGAGAGTTTAGCGGAGCAAGGACTACAGGATTTAGCCCTAATTTACACATCATGATTTATGTGGTTTGCTTATGTAACAAGCTTGTTTGTGTGCATTTCATGGAGCTGGGTTTCTGAAACTGTTCTCATTCCATTTCAGTCTGAACAGAAATCACAGGATTCAGCCACGCTGACCATGCATAATTACCTGAATTGTATATAAAACCATTGTTTACATCCTACTGGCATTAAAATTATATCAATCTGGGTTGCCTCTTAGAGGCAGTAGGTAGAGAACTAATTTCAGTGGGAAGTTTCAGAATGGGGGTAATCAGTGGCGCTGGAACAGTTTTTAGAGTGGGCCTGCTGAGCTGCCCCTCACCGCCCCCTAGAGCTAGGGCCGGGAGCCGTGCCATGGCTGGGCTCACAGCTGGGGGCGGGGGCGGAGCCCCAGGCTGGGTCCGGGGCTGGCAGCCAGGATCCTGAGCGCGGGGCCGGTAGCCAGGTGTGGGGCTGGCAGCCAGGATCCTGGGCAGCTGGGCCGGCAGCCGGGACCCCAGGCAAGGGGCCAGCAGCCGGGACCCCAGGCAAAACCTGGGGATGTTGCAGCACCACCCGCACCCCTAGTTCCCGCGCCTATTGGGGTAATTTCAGAAAAATCATTGTGGAGAAACAGCAAATGTAGAAAAGCAAATACAATAAGCTGCAGTAACTGTCTGCAATAGTCAGGATGCCAGAAAGCCACTGTATAGACTGGATGGAAAAGCACTCTAGAATTTAGCACTCCATTTAGCATTGTACCTCTAGAATATCACTGAAAGCTTCACAGATTCGTATGATTTATCTACGGATGAGACTGTTCAGCAGGAGAGTTTCTGAGGATTCAGAGCAAACATAGAAGGCCAAATTCAGATTTGGTGAACATGGGTTTGCTCCATTGATCTCAGATGAGTTGCACCTTCTTACACCAAGTCGGACTTTGGTCCAGGATATTTAAGAGCTTGATTAGTTTTTAACCATGAAGCTTCCTCTACTAACTTTAATTAACATCTCTCTAGGCACAAGAACCTGAGAACTAGGAGGAATGAGTTTGCTCACCAAATTGGGTGTTTCCCTAGCTCTCACAGTTGAATTACTGCACATTCAACTAAATGGCAACTTCAACAAATTCACAACAAAATGGCAGATGAAATTCAATGTTGATAAATGCAAAGTAATGCACACTGGAAAACATAATCCCAAGTATACATACAAAATGACGGGGTCTAAATGAGCTGTTACCACTTTAGAAAGAGATCTTGGAGTCATTGTGGATAGTTCTCTGAAAACATCCACTCAATGTGCAGCGGCAGTCAAAAAAGCTCACAGAATGTTGGGAATCATTAGGAAAGGGATAGACATTAAGACAGCAAATATCATATTGGCTCGTGACCAGAACTACTCTAACGCAAGCCCGGTAACTAGAGGATCTTTTAGGAGATCCGACCCACGGTACGCTAACTCGGCCTGGCATCGTCCGGCGAGGAGGCTGCCTGGGTCTAGGAGTGTGTGAACCCATCTTCCCTCCCCTTTTCCTCTCCGTGTGAGCCACTGACAGTCTGACCATCTCACTGGATGCAACAGAGTATGCGGCGCCGTCTCTCTGAGATTAGCCGACGCTCTTTGCTGAAGGGAGGTGTAGGAGGTCATGGTTACCCTCGTTAGTCTCTCCTGTGTGAATACCCTGTAGGGAGAGATCCTTAGTTTATGTGCCGCTAGCGCGGACAGGGCATCCTCCTCCCTGTGTGTGTGATTGGAAAATGGGTGGGGGACAGTCTAAGGATTCCCTTTCACCCCCTTTAGGGTACCCCAGTTTATTTCATGTACGTACATTATGGTCCTAAAACCTGCAGGTATTTAGAGAATTGGAATCATTACACGCGTGAAAAATTCATCTAAACAATGCCCACTAGAAGGTACCTTCAATCTAGATAAGATCATACATCTCAGAGGAGCTTTTAATCACCAAAAAGCCTCTGACACACAAGGAAGCACTGGCTAAGCAAGTACCTGTCCTTCAGGGACTTGTCAGAATTTAACCATTTGTGTTTGCATATGCTGTAAGAGCAGTGTGTTTGCCACAAGAGAAAATTGAATAGTTAAACGCCAATGGGCCATGCGTTTTGCCCAAGTGGCAAGCCTCACGAGGGAGGACTCGAGTAGCCTTGTGAGTAAGAATGTTTAAGAGAAGAGACCAGGAAGGGTGGGGGCTAGTTGAGAAGCCCACCCTCCTATCTGAATTGGTAGTGAAAAGCCGGTGCCCATGGAAGGGACGGTTCAGCGAGAAAAGCAGGATCGGGCCCAGGCAGGCAGGCAACAGATAGAGAGATTGGAAAACAGGTTGGAAACTTTGAGGGCATAGTGGAAGGAAAGGAGTAAGTAATTATAAGCATGGGGATTTCAAATCCCCAGGACAATAATTGGAATGGTAAAATCTGAGTTGATTGGGTGTCGTTTTGGGAGACAAGCAAGTGATTTAAGAAAAGAGAGTGAGAAGTTAACTCTGTAGTTGCAGAGGGAGGGCGAAGCGAGAATAAAAGATTTGAATTTGTTTTTGGGTAACAAAATAGCAGATAAAAGATCTGGTAAAAAGAGAGAGAAGGACAGTGCCCCTGGCTCTGTGTGGTCAAGCTGTCACTTTACTAGGGGTGCATAGAGATTTTGTAAGCACAAAAGAAAGAGTTACACCTTGTGTAGAAATTGATGTGGCTAGTGTTGTGGAAATTGAATTGTGGATAGGATGTGCATTTTCCCCAGAACATGTGCAGTGTATATTGTAGCAGAGGTAAAAGAAATGCAAACCTACCAATATAGGTTGTGTTGTCTTTTTCAGATCACTGTGTGTTTGAAAGCAGGAGTTAGAAGTAAAAGGCAATCAAAAGTCCGGGAAAGTTAATTGTGTCCCTTTTTAAGTAAGAATCTTTAAGCTGTGGATAGCTTTGGATCTGGAAGCAAGCCAGAAAGCATCTGTATTAATGCAATTTTCTAACTAATAAGGTAGAAGCCACTGAAACCTGGGCTGCCTATGAAACAAATACAAGGAAATATGGGGTAATTCCTCTGTTTTGCCTGAAATCAACAAGAGTATGTGTATATAAAGGAAATATTTTAAGCAATGACTGACTGCCCAGAAGGGGTAGACCTCTGTTCTTTTGTCTTTCAGATCATCAGAGAAAACGGATGCCAGCTGAACAGCATTCAATGTACCATGCATTTACTGGTACAATAGGAATTATTTTTGTGTTCTTTGTTCTGTCTTGTGGTGTTTGTCTTGTGGCCAGAATTGTTGGGTTTAATATTTTCATAAGACAGTCTAGTTCAAAATTAAATAGAAGGGTTAAATCAAAAAGCAGATACTTGTTTTGTTCAGCTTGGAATACAAAGTGTTTGGATAAATCAGGAAAATGTGATATACTAAAGTCTAATACATTTGCTTAAGTAAGAAAAAGAAACTTCATTGGCCAGATTTTTTAATTGAAAAATTGTTGTTAAAATTTGCATACCAACAGTCTTTGGAAGCAAGGACATGGAAGGTTAACCCACTCCCCATATTGCCCATGGGATCCTTCTGGCTACCTCAGATTTCTAGCCAGAGGGCTGGGGAGGGGGGAAAGCGATTGGACACCAGAGGTTGTACCGAGTGAACTCCTCAAAAGTGGGTGTGCTTGTCCTGGTTTGTTGCTCCAAAGCTCTGTAATAAAGTTATTTTACTGGAAGAGTGTACATGGCATACCTTGAATAATAAGACTAATGTGAAAAAGTGTATAAGTGAAGAGTGGAAGTTTCCTTTGTAGGTTAAAAGAAGCCGAGAAAGGGAGAAGAGGGAAAAGCACGGAATGAGTTAATTGAGGAAAAAATAGCTAGCAAGCTCAGTTCAAAGATAAGACCTGGCTGACAGCCACAAAAAGGGGGGGCCTGAATGTGCCCAAGCAATTGAGATCTGCAAAACACGGCCAGGCACTAATGAAATGTGTTAGGTTTCTTTTCTCACAGATAAAAGAAGTGCTCCCCAAAGACCCTAGCAGCCCTGCCATTCATTGAAACAAGGAGACTGAGTCTACATAAAAGTCCATCAACGAAAGACTGCTTTTGGCTCCACACTGGAAAGGCCCTTTCCAAGTCCTGTTAACCACCAACACTGCTGTGAAGTGCCAAGGACTGCCCACCTGAACCCATGCTTCTCACTGTAAAAAGACCCCTCCACCTCGGGAGGACTCTCCGACTGATGATAAGCCTATTTCTCCTTCCAGCTCTGCTGTGCCGTCTGGACAGCAGGGAAAAAGAAAAAAAAAAGACAAGGTGAAGTGCTAGTAACCTCTCCCTTGTCCACTGACAGACCTACTGTTGCTTTGAATTTCTTTAGAAGAAGCAAAACCATTACAGGGTGATGTGCTAGTAACCTCTCCCCTGTATGATGCTAAACCACACTGTTTCAGGAAAAGAGAAGAAGGAACACTTGCTTCATTGAAACCACAAAGTCCAGGAATTCCTGACTACAAGAGACATTAAGAACTGACCCTGGTGAAGAAACAAAGAATTATACACTGGCAGGAAGAAACTTGTGGGACCCATGCTTGGGAACGTGGTATTGATTGGATTTTGGGGTTTATTCTACAGGCTGCGCCCTGTGTTTTGGATAAGTCCTTCAGCATGTATTGCCCTCCCTAATTGGATTTTAAATGATAAGTACCAAAGGCACCTTGTTGCCATTGCCCCTGCCATCTCCTCCATTACAGTATTACCCCTGTAATACATCCAAATACAGACAATGCTATATATTTGATAAAACCAATGACTAAGGCCTTCACACTTTAGTGATTTATTTAAATATTGTTTTTTATTGTTAAATAAGGTTCAGGATATCCCATATAAGCGAACAATTGAATGGAAAAGAATGGATCAGTGGAGATAAAAGTATATGATATGACAACCAGTGAACCCCAAGAATCTGTAATTGCAATTGATGGGTTCTATAGCGAATGTTCCTGGAATTTGCACTGTGTTAAATGAAAGAGGCCCTTATTGTTATTTGGTCACCCAATTAGCGAACAATTAAACGAATACCCAGAGTTTGTTTTGCCACTGGAAATTTTACCTGCATAGAAATTATTCCAGTGACTAATAATGTGACCTGTACCTTATTGCAATTAATATCAATGACCCAGAAGTTGCTGACAGAGATGGTATTGAATATCACTGAGGCTGGGAAGGCATTGCAGTGGGATCTAGCATGTTCAGAGATTCAGGATTTCCTGAATGACCAGCTGATGGCCATTCGGAATGATCTAGAACATCAGGCTTGGCCCACTGCCCTTACAGACACATCAGGAGTACCATCTGATCTGTGGCATGGAGACATACTTGGAGACTTTCTGGGTGGAAGTGCGGACGTTCTCAATGCTCCTTCCAAGCATATGGACCGGTAAAGGGGGTGTGGGCTCCCACATACCGAATCCTGCCGGGTCCATGGGGAGGATGCATGTGGGATTGGGTAATTCACCGAGACATCTGGGAAATTAGACCTCCTGGTATGCCCAATCGATTTTTAGTCAGTGCTCCTGGGATTACACCTGACATTTGGATGGGGTTAGGTAGTCTATGGACATTTTGGCCATTAGAACCCCCACAGCTTCAGTGTATCCGTAAACTGAAGCCAGGAGAAGTTGTCACTGTTTATGACTACGTTTGCTGGGAGGGTAGGGGACAAGGAACTACCCTGACAGGACACTTACTTTTTCAAGCTATGATAGCTGTGTGTATGTTAATGACACCACATTACAAGACATGCATTTTAATCTCATTACCACTGCAGGCAATCATATTATTTACTGGCCTGCAGATAGAGTTTTCCAAGTAGCCCTTAGGTTCCAGATACCCTTTAATTGGACTAGTTTAGTACCTGATAGATTTCAGAATTTGTTTTCACTGTTACCAGAGATTCAAAAAATCTCTGAAGTACAAGGGCAAATTCACATGCTTCAAAATATATATCAAGTTGAAAAGTATGCCTTTCAGACTGCTTATAGAGTATCCACTTTATGTACTAAGTATGATGTATTGTGCTTTATGACTAAGACTGTACAACAGCCCCATTATATTATTGCTATGGGAATGTTATTGCTTGTGTTGCTATTAGTTAGCTTAGGATTATGTTATTGTTGTTGTAAAAGATGTAATAATAGTAATACCTTTCATGTTTATACTAATCATGCATTGTCATTACATCCAATCAGAACCCCTAAGATTGAAGCATCTGATGTAGAATCTGAAGTCCAGGACTTGATGCAAATAGAGGTTTGAGAATGTTTGTTGTACTAGAAGTACAAAAGGGGGGGTTGTGGAAGCAGAAACAGAACTGTCAGAAAAGAACTGCAATGCATGACAGTTTGTTAGCAAGAGTCAGGCTAACTGTAGCCCTGATAACGCGAGATTTGTAGAAGCGAGGCTTGGGTGAGGCGGGTGAGAAAGAACTGTGTGAGAAGTTATTGCGACCTTGTGTAGATAATATGGAATGTAGACTAAGAGTCTACATTAGTGAGCAAAACAAGATATCAGAATGACCTATGTATAAACAAAATGCAGTTGTTGCTCATTATTGTCTGTAACAAAAGGTATAAATGTTTGCTGTAATTGTTTACTGTTGAGAGAGACCTGCTTAGCTCTCTCCCTCTGCACAATTGTGAGAGTTAATAAAGCATCTGACTTGCTGTACCCAAACAAAAAGTGAGAACTCAGTTTTTCTCCGACAATTGTATGCTCACATTTTGAATACTGCATGCAGATCTGGTTGCCCCATCTCAAAAAAGACATATTGGAATTGGAAAAGGTACAGAAAAGGGCAACAAAAATGTTTGGGATATGGAACAGCTCCCATATAAGGAGAGATGAATAAGACTGCGACTTTTCAGCTTGGAAAAGAGACAACTAAGGGCAGATATGATTGAGGTCTATAAAATCATGACTGGTGTGGAGAAAGTAAATAAGGAAGTGGTATTCACTCCTTCTCATAACACAAGAACTGGGGGTAACCAAATGAAGTTAATAGGCAGCAGGTTTAAAACAAACAAAAGGAAGTATTTCTTCACACAACGCAGTCAACCTGTGGAACTCCTTGCCAGAAGGTGTTGTGAAGGCGAAAAGTGTAGCAGGGTTCAAAAAAGAAGTAGATAAATTCATGGAGGGTAGGTCCATCAATGGCTATTAGCCAGGATGAGCAAGGATGTAAAACCATGCTCTGAAGTGTCCCTAGCTTGTGTTTGCCAGAAGCTAGGAATGGGCGACAGGGATGGATCACTTGATAATTACCTGTTCTGTTAATTCCTTCTGAAGCGCCTGGCATTGGCCACTGTTGGAAGACAGGATACTGGGCTAGATGAACCATTGGTCTGACCCAGTATGGCCATTCTTATGTTCTAAAACCAAACCAAATTTACCAGTTTAACTTTTCTTTGGAAACGCTGACACGTGAACTCTCTGTTGGTGAAGTCATTGTTTTCTGCAGAAATACTTTAGTATAAACCAAACTTCGCTATAATTAGGATACGAAATTTGGACATTGTAATGCATTTAAACAATTCAGGATTTTCATTTTACTCTACAAACTTGATCCAAAATTCACTGTTAGCAGGCTCTACTGCAATTGCTTGAGAAAGACTGTGAGAATTGACACTGACTTTGCAGTGAATTTAGTTTAGTCCCTTTGACTCTCTCAGGATATACAAGATTTCCCATTTTTTTAAAAATGTCTTAAATAATATGTCTTTAACAGTTTTCTTTTACTGGAAAATGAAATCAAATTTTAAAAATAAAGATTTCAAGGCAGATCCTTTTGTACTTGAACAGACCTTTGAAATTATCCTATTTTATCTATTTTTTAAAACCTAGCCTATCTATTTTAGTTCCAATCGTGCATGGATTTACGCACATGCTTAACGTGCGACTAGTCCAATTAAAGTTTCTGCAGGACGGGGGCCTTAGAGTTTTCTCAAGACCTGCCTAGTCACATTTAAAAACATGTTTACAAACACACTTTATGCTTTAAAACAGTAGTGCAGTCCCCCCCCCCCATCCTTGTTGTCACTCTTCATACTGAGTAGACCCTTGTAAGCTAGGGTTACCAGTAAACACATATGTAACGTGGCGTTTAAAAGCATGTTAGCCAATATGTTTATAAACTCAACCTGTTTCCTAGTCCACACAGGGCCTAAAGCACCCGTCACTGTGATGGCCAAGCACCCCACAAACAATAAAAATTAGCTCTGGATGTGCCCTAAATTAGTTGCCACAAGAGAATGAAAACAAAGGGTTAACAATCAGCACAACTCCTGGTCCCTCCTTTTTTTTTTTTATAAACACGGCATCATTAGCCCCCTCCTCTTCCACCTCTTCCAAGAACTAATGAACTCCCTTGGGGAGGGGAAAGCACGTAGAGCAGGAGCTGGTGTAGCGATCTGTAGTTTGCCTTGGTGTCCCCTCCCAGGCAGCAGCAGGACCAAGGGTTTGCAGAGCACCCTGGCAGGACCATGACACACACACACTGGGGCCACAGCGGACAACCTTTCACCAAGGGCAAAAAGTAGCTTCCCTGCCCAGGCGCTGAACGCACCAGCAGCTGCAGCAGCGGCCAGGGGCAGAGGAGACGGGCGGCGATGGCTGTGCAAGCTGCTATCCTCAATCCCCATCACTTCATCCCCTTCTGCTTCCCTGCCTCCGGGGGCCTGGCGGACTATGTCGACCTTGAGAAGAGCTACGAGGACGGGGGAGCCGCTCTCCTGGGAGGAGGAGGAGGAGGAGTGGGGGGAGGAGAAGACCCAGGGGATTTTAAAGAAGCCACCAGGGACCTGCTGAGCTTCATAGACTCGGCGTCCAGCAACATCAAGCTGGCCCTGGACAAGCCGGTCAAGTCCAAGAGGAAAGTGAACCACAGGAAGTACCTGCAGAAGCAGATCAAGCGCTGCACGGGCATCATCGCCTCCGCCCCTGCAGCGCCAGCCCCGGCCGGGGGCCAGGAGCTGCCCAAGCGGCCGGCCCCGCCGGCAGGGGCCGCCTCGCCCCAGCCCTCCTGCCCGCCCGGCCCCGCCGGCCATTGCAAGCCCCCTGCCAAGCGGGAGGCCTCGCAGGCGGCCAGCAGCCTGCAAAGCAAGAGCCTGGCCGCCCTCTTCGACTCCCTGCACCAGGGCCGGGCTGGCGAGAAGGGCCCGGCCGGCGGCGGCGGCGGCAGCGGCGGGGGCGGCCCCCGCAAGGTGCCGCTGCGGAACCGCAACCTGCCCCCTTCGTTCTTCACCGAGCCGGCCGCGCCGCCGCCCCGCGCCCCGCCGCTCGGCGCCAGCCCCAAGGCGCTGGAGCGGGGCGGCGGCAGCCCGGAGGCGGCGGAGTTCTTCGAGCTGCTGGGGCCCGACTACGGCGGCCTGCTCCCGGAGCAGCCCCCCGCGCAGGAGGCTTTTCCGGCCCGCCTGCCCCCGGAGCTGGGCATGGAGCCCGCCCTGTACGAGCCCCACCTCCCGCCGCTGCCGCCGCACCTGCTCGGGGGGATGCTCTACCCCGAGCCCGCCTGGAGCCCCCCCGCCAAGAAGAGCCCCCCGGCGGCGGCTCCCTGCAGCAGCTTGAGCCTGCCCGAGACCTTGCGGCCCCTGCCTGCCCTGGGGGCCCCAGGAGCGCCCCTCTACCCGGCCAGCTCGGACCCGGCCCCCGCGGGAGGCGAGGAGAGCCCAGCCCACCTGGCCGCCGCCTTTGCTCCCTACTTCCCTGACTGCCCCCTCCCGCCTCCTCCTGCCATGCCTTATGAGTACAGCGCCGGGTACAACAGGGTGGCCTATTCGGGCCTCTAGGGGAGGCTTGGGGTGGGAGGGTGGACCGTAGGCTGCTTGTAACGCACCAGCTGGCAAAAAGCCGAGATCACTTTAGTTCCCCTCCCTTTACACTGTTTGATTTAGGACAGTAAACTCAGAAAGAAAACGGGACGGGAGGGGACGGGGACGCTGTGGAATGGGGATCGCACCCAGGTAGCCCTTAATCCTGGGGCTGGGTTATAGCTGATGATTGCCAACCTGATGGGTTTCTGTTCATAGCCAGAGTTTTTTGGTTTGGTTACTAGTCCTGATTCTTCTCTCCTATACAGCAATGTAACTCCATTGACGTCAGTATAGTCGAGGGCCTGATCCAAAGCCAGCTGAAGTCAATGGGAGTCTTTTCACTAACTTCAGGGGGCTTTGGACCAGACACTAGTGCCACAGAGAAAAAGGTCATGCTCTTTAGCTGCAATAAATTTAGGGCCAGATTTTGCCATAGAGCATAATACCTGACTCTGCTAGTAGTCCCACTGAAAATAATGTGACTGTTTTGTAAGAGTGGCAGAATCCGGCCTTTAGGTTTTTATTTGCCTTCACATTCTGAACAGTCTCCCCTCTCCTTGTTTGGGTTCTATCACTGCACATAATAAAAATGTAAACTATTTTATTCTTTCAGGTGTTTTTATAGCGCACAGTAACTACATGTTGTTAGCATTTATTAGAGATATGTTTTTATTTTACTGTAGGCAAATGCAATTTATTTACATGTCTTATGTTACATTGCAACGGGGGCCGCTTTTTCTTTAAAGCAGCCGTGACCAATTGTAAGTGACTTGAGTTTAAAAGTAAAACTCAGTCAGCTCTTACAGTGTATTTAAAATCTTGTCCCACACTTGTGTGCGTCATAAGTGCTGGCAGATTTTCAACAGAGGACACAAACAAGTGCAAAAAATAATTTAAAAAAATCAAGAGAACAACAAAAATAACTACAAACGCTGTTACCAAATCTTAGTGTCCTGAAATTTAACAATGTGTTGCAGAATATTGCAAACAGCAATTCTCTAATAAATAAGTTAATTGATGGCATATGTTCTGGCCAAAACGTACTGTAGCAACGTGATTCCCACAAACTGTGTTGGATGTCTTTCAGGAATGTGTCAAAGCATTGAAAGTGACGCAGATCCGTTCTATTGTGTACAGGAGATTATTTGATAATCATTTAAATTATGTAAAAGAGTCTATGATAAGTCCTATAAAAATAAAGCTGCACAATGGCTTAAAGACCTGTGGCTGTTACTACTGTTGGAATGAAATACACTAGAGTCTCTCTCACATCTTCATTTTTGGTAAAGTTCATTCACTAGATTTGGCTGGCGGAATTTAAAACAGCCTAGTGGTCACTTTTCTCTTTCCTAAATCCTCTGAAACGCTGTACTTTACCCTCAACAACCTATTCCTCTTTTGTGTTCTTCTCTATTGAGTGTTTCAGTAAGAAACTGGAATGACAGGAATGGTAGCAAATTATTATAAAGCCAAGGGATCAAAATACTTACTTTCACGAAACTAGTTCAACAGAATGTTAAGTTTCCTTTTGGGGAGTTGGTTGGGATGCCAATCTTAAAAGGCAGCCCTGGATTTTGGCTTTGGGCCAGTTAGAATTGGATTGTTTGTTTTTAAGCTGGGAGTCAAATGGACAAGAAGTGTGAAGTATGGTGAACCAAATAGTACTCCCAGAGATGGCAAATCATTCTACCCTATGACATTGAAGGGAATTAAGAATAAAATGCCTCTTTCATTAACGAGTGCAAATATCATTTTTAACAGAGATTTATGGTCAAGAACATTAAGATATATGGAAGGGGAAGCATGACTTTAAATAACACTTTGGAAATAAATGATTAGTTTTTCAGCTAACTGTTTCAGTAATGGGCTTAATTTTTACTTTTAAACAACAAAAATAATAGCTTATATTTATACAGCACCTTTCATCCAAAAAGATCCCCAAGTGATTTACAAATAACCTACCTATGTATACAGGAATCACTTCACTGGAAAGCAGGCACACTGGGCGGATATGAGGCATTTGTTTAATAACTGCACAGTGCTGTATAGTACACTGTAAATTCAATGCACTTTTAAAATATTGATTTTACTATAGTTTATTTCACTAAGCTTAAAAGAATGTATAAAAAACAATGGACCGCCAGTCCAGCCTATGTAGATAAATAAGAGAACCCTGACTCCTTGGTCAATTATAGTACAGAATAGCATCATACTATGGTTGCTCAATTCTGTATTCTTTACTTAGGCAAATCTTCTACTGAAAAGTGTGGGAGTTTTGCTTTTTTTACAGAGTTCTGTTCTCTGTGTGTGATTTTGTAGCAGTTTTGGACCATTATGTTTCCTCTTGGGACACTTCAGATCTAATGGCCTTGCACTGATATATTTAGCATAATATTACTTTGTCACTAAACTTTCTGACTTCAGGCATGCTCCTGAATCCTTTGCACACTCAACACTCCCAGCGACTTAAGGGAAATTTCAGGTGTACAAGGAAGGCAGGGATGGCCAATTGACTTTAATATGTTGATAAGGGATATGTTTTCACCTGAACTTTTTATTGAGCATTTTTATTTGTCTCTCAGGCTACGCAAATCCTGCATGTGAAAATTTATAATCACTGGAGTCCTTATGCCATTCTATTTCAGGCAAAATTCCCACTGACATCAGTGGGAGTTTTGCCCAAGTAAGGACTAACTGAGGTCTTCAGGAATGGACTCTGGAAGAGAGGAATTGCAATATACCAGTTGTGAAGGTACTGACTCTGATTCTCCATTGCCCTGCACCTTCTGTAGGCATTGACATCTGTTCAAAGAGGGTGTAAAATGCCCTGACTTGGTAGCATTTTACACTCATTTTGCACTCTTTGCCCTGGTGTAAATGACTAAACAAAATGCAGGGAGATGGAAAATCAGTCTCATTGGGTCTGATGCTCCTCTCACATCAGTGTGAGAAGCAACTCCGTTGAAATGAGTGGAGTTATGCTGGTATAAAACCAATGTAGCAGCCTGATCTCACTTCCACTGAAGTTATAAAAGGACTCTTTCTGTTGACTTCAACAAGAGTTGGATCAGGCTCTGAGTGAGAGAAGAATCAGGCTCACTGAGCCAAAGCTAGAAACCCTTTTCTCGCCTTTTACTCAGTCCTTACTCAGGCAAAACTCCCGTTGCCTTAAATGAGAATCTTACTTAAGAACTTCGGGATTTGGTCCACTGAATATATTTTAAAATTAGTGTTCACTTATAGTGTAAGTGTATTTCTGGTATAGAAGTATTTTTGGGGTAATCTGCACAACAGTTATTGCAGAGCAAACTGAGTGTCTGACAACACTAAAGCAGCTAACAATGGTTGAGTGGATCTAAACAATTGTTTCCCCCTGACAAATACCAAACAAAGGACTTCTATGCAACTTAAAAAAAAAGAATTGTGTGCCACACTGCATGCCTTGAAGTGAAGGTGATTGGATCATTTCCAGATTGAATAGCGCCATCTACTGCAGCTGAAAGCTGTGTTATGTTCTCTGTGTTTGTGTGGGCTTTTATTTTTGCAGATTTGCACAAGTTTAATAATATAACGTAAATACCATACAGAAGTCCCATTTACTCTTAAATACTGTTGGGAAATTACTATAACTATTTAAAAGCCCAATATTGAATGTTGGTCCGAATAAAATTTTTTATAACTCAGCAGGATATTGTGTCCAATGTGCTTTTACAAGAAGTCACTGTCTTCTTTTTTGAGAACTAAAATTGATCCTTTTTAGCTTTTTTTTTAAGAAGTGTATTGCGTTCCTTTCAATACAGCTAGATAGAGATGTATTTTCCAGCTGGTTTTATTCTTCACTGAAATATATCTGTTACTTATGAGGATCTATTATTAAATCATCAAAATAGTTACTTTTAAAAAGGGCCCAGGTAATACATCAAATTTACAAAGTTCTGTTTTGTGGCTGAAATATTTTATGCATATTGTACTGTTTGATCAAAATCTTCTCTGGAAATGAATATACAAATCTGTTAAATTTTTATATGCAGTAAAGATGATGAAATAGGTGCAAAATAATAAGAAGCCCTTTATTTGTAAATGGTGGAAACATATTTTTCTATAATGATGATTGACTGATGAGACTAACAAAGGGATCACAACTAATATCTAGTATTTTTGATATCCCGTGATTTAAAAAGTCAAAGCACATTGAAAGCAAAGGGAATCTTTCCACTGACTTCAATGGGCTTTTTTGGATCAGGCTCCCTAATGTCTTGAAGACCGGAGGCTGAAATTGCTCTGATGTATTCTAATTATTAATTTAATAATGAGTCATCCATATAATGTTAGGGGAAAAAAAGGTGCAGAAAAAATATTTGTAAAAAGTTCGTTTTTTGACTGTGAATAAACTGCTTTTGGCAACAATGCACAAATGGAAGGTAATCCTGCAGTTATTGGCAACAGGAATAATAAAAATATGTTGGCTGAGTCTTTAAAGAATATGAGACGGATACAAATGTAGTGACATGTAAGCAAACCTGTTGGAAATATCAGGGGTCCGATCTTGCATGTCTCAGGGACTGGTGTGACTTGGGAATTTTCAGCATCTCAGACAATCATGTCCTATCAGCTCAAGTAAGGTCTCCTGAGTGCTGATTTGTGCCCTATCCACCAGACCAATATTTTTCATCTATGTCAGGTGGGCAACCCCTTATTCAAAGTCAAACTTCACCACCCCCTTTCATTTACTATGAAAATGTGTCAGTGATAAGTCTAAGTAATTTATTTGTGTGTGTGTTTCGAGAGCTTGACAGAGACTACTTAACCTTGAAGAGTAAGGGTGTGCGGGGAGTGGGGGAGCAAGATGTTTGTTGCTTTAGATCGTAATAACATTTTCAATTTGAACTCCTGCCTCCTTCCCCCACCAACTTGGGATTCATGACCCACTGGTGGAGAAACACTGCACACTAGACCATCCTCTCTGCCCCACTAAAGCTTGAGTAAGAAGAGCAAGATGTGTCCCTAAAAGAAGAATATGAGGATCGATCTGAGCAACATTTCTACTAAATTTAAAAGGGGCAGTGTGTGGGTTTTTTTCCCTTTTCTTTTGAAAAATCTGTGGTGGTGACATACTTTATTTGGTGAGCAAGTTAGGATCTCAAGGGGAAGCAAACACTAACAGCCTGATCTTCGCCTCCAGATTAGGAAGTAGGGTCCTGTTCAAGCTATCTGGTAACATTTTCTGTAGTATAACCATTGACATGGAAAGGCTATGTTTCATGATGCTGCTTGCTGGTATTTTAAATTTCCATCCCTTGGACTCCAAAGCTTCTTTTAGACCTCTGGAAATAAAGCTGTCGTCGTGCTAAGAAGAAAGCCTTTAATTGTCACTATTTGCAAATAGTCCCACCAGGCCAAGAGACATGCCTTGCTAACCTGGCAGGAAGAACAGCAGAAAAGCCTACAGGATTTTATAAGAGAGCAGGCCAGCGTGCAGCAGCAATTCCTGCAACGAATGGTGAGTCCTGCAGTAGGGGATGGCACCTGGCCGCCGGGCTTGGGACTCTGTAAAATGGAGCCAGCAGATGACCTGGATGCCTTCCTTGAAATGTTCGAGTGGGTAGCCACAGGTGCCAGATGGGCTAGGGCTACCTGGGCCCTATGTCTGGCTCACTATCTAGCGGGCAAAGCTCAAGCGGTCTATGTGGCATTGAGTGACAAACAGGCCTGGAACTATGAGGCGGTGAGGGCGGCTGTCCTGGACCAGGTGGGCCTGTCGGCAGAGAAATACCGCCAAAAATTCCAGTCGGCTCGATGGATGGGGGCTGTGTGGCCCCGGGCATTCACCCAGGGACTGATGGACTGGGCCACCCACTGGCTGAGGCCCGAGACGCAAACGGTGGGGGAAATAATGGACGCCCTAGTCCTAGAATAATTGCCTCCCTGATTCTATCCGAGTCTGGGTCAGGCAACGTCAGCCAAGTAGTCGATGCAGCGGTCAAGCTGACTGAGGAATATACAGAGGCAGATATCCCCCGAAGGAAGGGCCGACCCTATAAGGACATAGAGTGGGGGAAAAAAAACCCGAGGGAACCCCTCCCTGGGAAAGGCCTGGAGAGGAAGAAGGAGGAACGCCGAGAAGCTCCCAATAGAGCCGGTGTGATCGTTTGCTGGCAGTGCAGGCGGCCAGGACATAAAAAGGGAGACTGCCCAGACATGGAATGTGGGTGGGCCGAATTTTACAGCTGGACTAATGCTGGAGGGAGGGAAAGGGGGCAGAGGCTGTCCACCATCCCAGTGAGGGTGGGAAGGAAACCCCAGAGGGGCCTGGTGGATTCAGCTTCAGCCTGCTCGCTCGTCCAGAGGGGGCTGGTAAAACCGCAGTGGATAATTTGAGGTGCACAGATGGCCCTGGAGTGTATCAACGGGGACAGGAAATACTGCCCGATGACCCAGGTGCCCCTAGAAGTACAAGGCAGATTTAAATGGAAATGGGTCGGGTAGTAGAGGAGTTACCATACCCCGTTGTGTTGGGTATGGACTGGGGCACTCTCCCTGGAAGGAAAAGGAAAGGTTCCCCGAAGAAGGGGGTGGGGACCCCTAGACTGAGAAGGAAGGAAGGAAGGTAAGGAAGAAGAGCAGCGTCCTCGGGGAAGTGAACACGGAAACCCTAGGCAACAGATCCCAGATAGGATAGAAAGAGGGGAAGGAGGTGTGGGGGAGAACATAAAATGGCCATACTGAGTCAGACCAAAGGTCCATCTAGTCCAGTGTCCTGTCTTCCAAAAGTGGCCAATGCCAGGCGCCCCAGAGGGAATGAACAGAACAGGGAATCATCAAGTGATCCATCCCCTGTCGCCCATTCCCAACTTTTGGCAAAGAGAGGCTAGGGACACCATTCCGGTTAAAAGCCATTGATGGACCTATCCTCCATGAACTTATCTAGTTCTTTTTTGAACCCTGTTATAGTCTTGGTCTTCACAACATCCTCGGGCAAGGAGTTCCACAGGTTGACTGTGAATAGTGTGAAAAAATACTTTCCTTTGTTTGTTTTAAACCTGTTGCCTATTAATTTCATTTGGAGGTGTGTGACAGGGTGCAGGCTAAGGAAAACTGAGCCAGTTCCTCTGTCACACCAGCTCCAATCAAGAAAGGGGAATTGGAGCTGGCTGAGTAAGCCCAGGCCTGATTGGCAAACAGGGAACAGTTGCGGGCCTTGTTAGCCAGGGGCTACAGAAAGGCTGGTAGGAAAGAAGCCTGGGGGAGAGCGGAAAGGGAGAAGCCAAGGAGTTAGAGGGTGTGGGACCGCTTCTCTGTAAGACTGAGGCTATTTGTAGCTACAAGGTGGTGGGACAGTAAACTAAATAAAGGGCACGGGTGATTGCACCAACGCAGAGGTCTCTGGCTGGTTTGTGGGCGCAGCAGGGGCAGAAGCTAGAGGGGCCCAGCTGCACCCCGTTACAGGACTATTGGATTTCTGGACTATCACCGGCAAGTAATAAAGTTCTACAGGCCAAATTCTGCCTTGAGTTCCAGCTGCACTGTCCCATTGCCTTTTGGGGGTTTGGCAGGTGAAACTCATTTGATTCTTAGTAAACCATCCTGTTGTCGATACCCAGCAAGCAATGGAACCATGCTCTTTCTTTTAGCTGTGTGCGCTGTGTAGTGCTGAAAGGACATGGCTCTGAATCTACGCAATGGGCAGATCTGAGAAGAAGGGCTGGTTGGAAATTTTAGGCAAAAATGAAATTTCAATGAAAAACAGAAATGAACATTTTCATGAGACCGCCCCCCCCTTCCTGTTTTCTCACTAGAGGCTAAGTAATAAGGTGCCATTTTTACATAGTGACTTTTCATAGTGGAACCCCACTTTACCGATTAGATACAATTGCTTCTAAACACTTTAATAAAGGGATATAAAGCAGTTACCAGCATTTGGGGCAGTTTTAACAGCCGTGCTTGCTCTATGAAGACAACCCACTCTTCAGTTTGATAGCCAGACCTTTAGCTTCTTTGTCTATTCATGTGCCTGGGAGGAGTGATTCAAAGTCCGTCATTAATTAGTGATTTTATCTAGATTTCCTTTTCAGCACCAAAAGGTCACGGTGCCCTTGAAGTGCTAGCAAAACAAATGTCACAGGTTTGCACAGTAAGTTGAGGACCGTGACTAAGCAGCCTCTGCAAGTGATTTCAATAGGAGAGGAGTCATTTGGAGGAACTGGTAGAAATTTCCCACTGCTTGAAGTGGTGCATTGTGCACTGAACACACATTTGAGCTCTGGGGCCGATATAATTTATTATTATTGTTTATGTTGCGATACTGCTCAGAGGCCCCTTCCCGCTATCAGGGCCCCATTGTGCTAGGCACTGTACAGATGCATAGCAAGAGACAGCCCCTGTCTCCAACAGTTTGGTGATTGGGATATTCTGGAAGAGCTGGCAAGGGAATTGGCACTTCCTCTAGCCAGCTGGGGCGGAGTGCTTCCTGACAATGGAATGACTTTACTGTTATGTTGACCCTTTCATTAAGACCAGACCATATAGTACCTCCAAAAAAGCGCTGCCACCTCTTGAGTGCCAAATCCCCCAAATTGGTTCCTATGCCTTCTGGGTCCCAAAAGCCCCAGTTGTCCTCTACGCAGCTGCCAAAACCTCTAGCTCCCTTCTTGAAAACTTTTCCAATGTAGTTAGGGATTGTCAAAAGAAAAAATTTGTGGCCCACTGAAACTTGGAGCAGCATAAGACATTGATTTTCATATCAAAATAAGTATAGCACAATGGCTGAGTCGACGGGTCTATTATTCATTTTCCTATTTGATTTAATACAAATCTCTATTTTGAATTCATCTGAGTCTTCCACAGAATTTTCATTTTGCTGCATCACCAAAACCCAGGGCCTTGCCACAGAATTTAGGTTCAGCTTGCCACATGGTACATGGGCTGTGTGTCACTGATTGTAGAGGATATGGAAAAAATAGAAAGTGTGCAGAGAAGAGCTACAAAAATGATTCAAGAGCTGGAAAAAATGCCTTATAGTGAGAGACTTAAAAAGCTCAATCTATTAGTTTATCAAGATCAAGAGGTAACTTGATTACAGTGTATAAGTACCTTCACAAGGAGAAAACACCAGGTACTAAAGTGCTGTATAATTAAGGCTACGTTTTAGTCATGAGTATTTTTAGTAAAAGTCATGGACAGGTCTCAGGCAGTAAACCAAAATTCATGGCCCGCGACTTTTACTATATACCCCTAACCAAAACTTGGGTGGGGAGCTGTAGGTGCTCTTGGGGGGTGGTCCGGGGGTGCCGCAGGTGCTGGGGGGTGGTGGCATGGGCAGCGGTGCATGGCCCAGGATCCCTGCTGGTGCTGGGGGGGAAGGCAGGCACGGTGCATGGCCCAGGACCCCCGATAGTGTGTGTGTATGGGGGGCCTGGGCTCCCTGCTGGTGCTGGGGGGGATTGGCAGGGCTGGCAAGGGCTCCTTACCCGGCTCTGCATGTTCCTGAAGTTCCTAGGCGGTGGAGGGACCAGGGGGCTCCACTCACTGTTCCTGCCACTGTGCCACAAGCACCGGCTGCGCAGCTCCCATTGGCCGGGAACCGCAGCCAATGGGAGCTGTGGGGGCGGGGACTGTGGACGTGGGCAGTGCATGGAGCCTCCTGGCCCCTCCGTCGCCTAGGAGCTGCTGGGCCATGCCAGTGGGAGCTGGGGAGCCCCTCACCTTGAGATAAGCAGCCCCGCACCCCCCAACCCCTTCCCCTAGCCCTGAGCCCCTTCCCACACACCCAAACTGCTGCTGCTGGCCCAGGGGCTGCCCGGCTCGGGCAGCCCCTGAGCCAGCACCAGCCGCTGCAGAAGTCATAGAAAGTCACAGAGGGTGAAATTCTATGGCCTGTGTTTTACAGGTCACACTAGATGATCCAATGGTCCGTGCTGGCCTTAAAGTCTGTGAATCTATGAGAGTATGTGATATGAAAACCAAGATCTATTTAGGGTTTGATACCACGGTCATCACCATAGGCTCCAAGCAGCCAAAATACATTTAAAAAAAAAAAAAGCAAATACAGCTAGACATGAATCAAAGAGATTCTTGGGTTGCATGGTGTTACTATGGGAAGGCTGATCAAAGAAGTGGGTTTCACATCTTGCTCAGAAGGTGCTAAGGTTTGTGCTTATCCTGGCTGCAGGCCCATTGTTCCACTGGAACCTAGCTATTGTGGGAAGTTGTGAGCACACAAAGTATTGTAAGCAAGACACGAGAAGTAATTCTTCCGCTCTACTCCGCGCTGATTAGGCCTCAGCGGGAGTATTGTGTCCAGTTCTGGGAGCCATATTTCAGGAAAGATGTGGACAAATTGGAGAAAGTCTAGAGAAGAGCAACAAACATGATTAAAGGTCTAGAAAACATGACCTATGAGGGAAGATTGAAAAAATTGGGTTTGTTTAGTCTGGAGAATGGAAGACTGAGATGGGACATGATAAAAGTTTTCAAGTATATAAAAGGTTGTTACAAAGAGAAGGAAGAAAAACTGTTGTCCTTAACCTCTGAGGATAGGACAAGAAGCAATGGGCTTAAATTGCAGCAAGGGTGGTTTAGGCTGGACATTAGGAAAAACTTCCTAACTGTCGGAGTGGTTAAGCACTGGAATAAATTGCCTAGGGAGGTTGTGGAATCTCCATCATTGAGAATTTTTAAGAGCACGTTCGACAAACACCTGTCAGGGATGGTCTAGATAATACTTTGTCCTGCCATGAGTGCAGGGGACTGGACTAGATGACCTCTTGAGGTCCCTTCCAGTTCTATGATTCTGTGAAAACAAGAAGGTCCTTCAGGTAATTTGAGTTAATCTTATGCAGGGCTTTGAGGATGAGGATCAAACCCTTGACTTTGACCTGGTTTTCTACAGGGAGCCAGTGGAGAGAGCGGAGTGCTGGGGCTGAGGTGCTCTCAGCAAGCTGCACTGCTGAGCAGGATGTGCTGCTGTGTTCTGAACCAATTGCTGGGTTTTTAAGGTCAGTGGCTTCAAACCGAGGTGCGGAGAACTACAGAACTCATACTTGGGAGTTATGAATGCACGGGGCACTGTGCTTAAATTTGAATCGGAGAGGAGGGAATGCAGCATCCTCTCCAGTCATAGAAGCAAACAGGTTATTTTGTTTTTGTGTCTTTTGCAACCAAGGCTATTTGGGTATCCAGAAGCAGGAAGTCACCCAGGTGAACTCCAAGGCTGTGGACTAGCCAAATCATCTGAGGACAGATATCCTCAATGAAGGGTCATGTTACAGAGGTAGCAAATTCTTCCCACTAGCATCGCCTGGGTTTGATCTAATCTCCCTAATCTGTTAGTCTATGTACCAGTGTGATGAATAGGCAAAAGCGGCAGACAGAAGTCCTCTAGAGCCCCCAAGTGGTTTGCTTTGAAATTTTATTAAGATGATAAAAAAAAATTGTGAACAGTTTGAGCATAGAAGTTTCTGGTTATCAGAGAATAACATACAGATTATCGAGGGTGCTAAGTTTGGCTTAAGATCAGGTGGCATGAGAAATACATAATCTGCAATATCCCCAATTGGGGGGTAAAAGGTTGATGGGTCCAAGTACAGACATTGAGATATGAGGGTATGAAGTTCATAGAGTGATTGTGTTCGGGTGTGGAGTATAATGAGTGGATATGATGATGAGGATGGATTGACCCTCATTTGGTGAGATTTAATGTTTAGGGAGTTTATGGTTCCAGTTCATATGATCCAACGGAGAAGGTCACTTGGTCCCTTTCTCGTAGTGGGAGAACGATGTCACTCTGGCTCACGCCTCCTGGTACTGTCGGTGGCCGGTGATGTGCTCGATGTAGATGTCCCTGGACCATCTACAGCCTAACTATTTACTTCAAATGTTCAGTTCAAAATTAGCCAGGAAAAGAGAGGCTAGATTTTGATTTCAGTTACACCAGTGTAAACCTGAAGTAATTCTGCTGATGTGAAATAGAATTATTCTGGATTTACCCTGCCATAATTTAGTTCAGAATCTAGCCCTTATCCAGAAATTTACTTTATCACCTGAGTTATTTTCATATCAATTGAAAATATCTTACCACGTTACTCAGCTATAAAACTGCTAGCATGTAGTAAGTATACCAGTGTCAGTGTGGCTATGCCACATGTATTGCTTATGATGAGCAAAATACCTGGTGTAAATAGTTGCAGCTCCACGGAAGCCATTAAACTAGAGAGATCTGTATGCATAACTGATGGAGGAACAGGGGGAAAGCAATCTGTTGGTCGATACTTTAGCTAGAACTTTTTACATTAGGAAGGGAGACAGGGCAGGAAGAGTTACACAGTTCTGAGTTTTTGCTTTTCTGGGAAAAGACTACGATTGCAGTTGTGTTAACAGTAGATCCAAGGGGTTTCAAAAAGATTGTACCTCAAGACCTGCTTTACCAGCTTGAAATTAGCATATGCTTATCTTTAAGTATGTGCTTAAATCCTACTCACTTAATGCTTTTCTGAATCAGGGCCTTGGAGCGATTTAATAGCTTCTTGGATTCTGCTCAGAGTAATGCCCCTTTAAACTTTATGAGGTACTGTCACTTTATATTTTTCTATCAATATGGGGAATTTTAACTTCTGTAGGAACTTTTTGATGTCAGCTAGGACTATATTGTCCGTTTGTCCACTTTTCCTGTAAAGACTGTTGGGCTTTCTCCCATGCCACTGCTTTTACTTGGGAACGCCCCCCAGGAAAATTCTCAGAGCCATCACCTTATCCTCATTTAAGTTTCTATTTAAAATTTCCCTTTGCTATATTGCTTGCAATTCACTGCCACCTGGCACTGGTTAGGCTGGTGACCTCTTGAGACTGCTGTTATGACTAATTTATGCATGCACACCTGTCCCTAATCTTGTCCTCCCGCCTCCCGATTGTTTATTCACCTGTTACACATTATCTAGATTGTGCGCTGGCTGGGGCAGAGACTCTCTCTGTGTTACAGTATTTATTTGTGCAGTGCCTCACACAATCGGGCCCTGATCCCTGGCTGTGGTGTCTAGCTACTATTCAATATCAACAATAATATTAATTGTTGTTCCTGTCCCTTTTATATCTATTGGCTTTTTCCGATGATAAAAGGTCCAGTTCATTTTTAGTCCGAGTTACCTTCTACAAGAGTTTAGAGGTTATGGTGACTCTCCCATGCCTTGCACCTTGTGCAGTCATTTATGCTTGTGCAAAGTTATGTGTAAAATTCTACCCAATTAGAATGGTAACCTTCTGCACCCACTTTGTACTCCCTGGCCTGATTCTTCACTGTCCTGCTTTGGGTAGCCATTTATACCTTATGTAAAGGGGATGTAAATACTACTCAGGACATGGGCACTGATCCAGCAAAGCACTTCAGCACATGCTTAGCATTAAGCATCAGAGAAGTCCTATGGGCCTGATCTAACTGATTGAAGCCAGTGGGAGACTTTCCAGTGGCTTTAATGGCAATTGGTTAAGCCCCATTGATTTCAATGGAGCTACTCATGTGTGTAAAGTTAAGCATGTGCTTTAGAGCTCTTCTGGTCTGGGGCCATGCTGTTGTTGCTATTTGGTTCTTTACCAGAGGCTGCTAGGAGACTGCTATGTCTGTGTCTGTTTTTGTGCTAATATAGGTCGCAGAGCTTTTTTTAAAGCAGAAACGTGTCCCAGGGATGTTTCTGTCACTCTAAAGTTCCACAGCTCCATGTGGGAATGGAGCTAGAGGTCCGTGCTTATGCAGTTGAGAGGTAGGTCTGTCTTGCATGGTGCTCCCTGTCCCTTTGAATATAGTCATTCCTGGTGAGCCTGGTGAATAGGAGCAATTCTTTATCTCATCCCCTTGGTAGAGAGAGGTAGGACTTTACCTGCAGATCCAGCTAGGGTCAAACTGATAGGAGCTTCCACTTAATCAAGCTTTTATCTATTTCACAGACTGTTTTCATCCATACCAGCTCCAACACAGGTCTATATCTAGTTAGAAGTGGCTACTACTCTATTACAACTGTTCCTATGTGTCTGCCTTTAATTTATGGCAAGCAGGGGGAGAGATCTAGATGCGGATTTGATGGAAGCAATTCTGTTATGGAATATGCTTGAACTGGCTTTTCTTTTTTACTTCTTAATTACAATTTTCCTCAGTATTATCAAAATACATGTGCCAGCATAAAATGTTTTACAAGGATTTCTTCTAATAAATTCCACTGGGATTTAGCTAAAGCCTAATTACTTCCCGTAATTGGTATGTGCCACATTGGGAGGCTCAGGCCAACTGCTGATTATGAATTGTCCTTACTTTGCTAATGCTTGCATTTTCTTTTTGGCAGGTAATATTTACTGAGCCAGATGGTGGCCATTACCATATTCATAATGTTTTGTGTAACTGCTGAAAAATAAAATCACATATGCACAAATGGAGTTTCTCTCTGATGCAGCTATTGCCCAAAGTGACTAGACTGTTCGGAAATTCGTAAGAACCTTTTCTAAGTTCCTACTTTCATGAGTGTGAGCCCTCACACTCCAATGGCGGCGTGGTACATGTGTGCACCACCATAGAAACACATTAATTTCCTGGCGGTGGCTTGAATTCTGGTGTCTGCCCAGTCTCATTTTAGTGGTGCCCATTCAAGTGAGAGTGGGATATTTATGATCTTGTGCAGTATAAGTTAGGGATCATTTTTTGTGTGCTCATGCGCTCTCAGGCAAGCACAGCTTGAGTGCTCAGAGCCTGCAGCTCTGAATGTCTCTTTCCAGAATGTTTAGGTGGCAGCTTATAGAAACAGGGGAAAAAAATGTACCATAAAGCCATCTCCCACTTGCATGTCTCTCTGAAAGACGCTGCGTAAGAAGAGCTATTAGAATATGTGATGATGTGGCTTGAAGGTAAAGAGAACTTCAGTCTTTATAGGGATGAAGGGAAGGCAATGAATAGGGTCTATATGTTTAAGGGTAATATTTTGGCAGTGGAATTAGGGATAGATTGGACAGGAAAAAAAGACATTGTGGCAATCGGGTACCAGCATTGAGAGAAAAAATGATTTTGTGTTTAAGGTACTAGACTGGGATGCAGTGGATCTATGTTGAGTTCCTACCTTTACAATGTTGAATAAATCACTTCATCTTTCCATTCCTTAGTTCTCCATCTGTAAAATGGGGGCAATAATACTTCTTTTCCCAATCCTTGGTCTGCCTTGTCTATTTAGATCATGAGCCCTTTGGGGGCATCTCCTACTGCAGGCATGTACAGAACCTAGCACCACGAGTCATAGTCTCATTTGGGGCTTTTGGGTGCTACAGTAATACCAGTAATAAATAAAAGCGGGTCAGAAAAGTGTCTAAGCGTCAACTGCGTATAGTTATGTGATATCTGGTTTCTTTTTTTCTGCATCACCTGCATCTGTTACAAGCTTGAACACAGTGACAAGCAATTGCTTTTACATTTTGTTTTACATAAGGTTAGAAGAATAGACGGACAAGGTAATATATGAAATGGAAAATAACGTACACCATATTTTTCAGGATAAAAATTAGTACAGGAATATTGCCAAACTGTTTCCTTAAGGAGCATTTCAGTGTATCAAGGAATGTGTTTATTATGCTGAAAGAGAAGGGATTGCAAAAGGAGGCTGCCCTCTTCCGATAGCTGTGAGAGGAGGACAGTGCTGTTCATCTGAGCCTTTTCACTGTTGCTGAACTTGGACAAGAGGCCATTTCTGGCCCTACGTCATGGGTGGGGCAAGAAGGAGCCAAAGAAAAGAAAGATGGGTCACTGACTATGTTAATAAACATCTATGGAAAGTTATGTACCGATGTCATGCAGCCTCTGGCTCCTGCCAAATTGCCATTGTAGCCCTTGGTTTTGCAGTCTTCTGGATATCCCTCTAGTAGAGCAAAGAAAAGGCCAGTGTGCAGCAGGAACAGGGTATGCAGAAAACTCTGCAGAGAGCCTGGTCTGAGAGGTGTGAATTGTCTCATTTATCTCTAAGAGTTAAGTCTGATGCCCACTGACGATGATTTAAATTGTTAACTATTCCATTCCTCAGGTAAGAGTGGAGAGGGAGGTTCAGAAAGAGGAGCGGCGAAAGCTGCCTAAAAGTGTGTGTGGGGGGACTGGTGCCCGAACTGTGGCCCCGCCCCTGCACCACCCCTACCCCGAGGCCCTGCCCCCACACCACCTCTTCCCCTGAGGTCCTGCTCTCACGCTGCCTCTTCGCTCCCAAGACTCTGTCCCCTGCTCATTCTTTTCTGTCCCTCCCCCTGTCTCTCGCCCTTATGGCCAGTAAAAAGTGATGGGACCTTAGCCCTCTGACCCCCCCCCGTTCCTGCGCTCCAGCTCACAGACCTGCACAATTTACTGAGTGATGTCTCATTGTGGTGCCACAATTGAGTGGCATTTAGGAGATACCACTCTGTATTTTTTTCTCCACTCAAGAAGGAGCCAAGCCCAAGGAGCCTAGAAGAGGCCATGGACATGTTCGAGCCCCACGGAGGGCAAGTCAAGCTCATGGAGCTATTCTATTCTATTGTATATAGGTTCTTATATCATGCTCATCACTGTAGTATCGAAGCACCTTCCAGGAGTGCATTGAGCAATGTGACTAACACCTGTCATTTGTTTGCTCTCTCATCCGCTCTCCTGGGGGAGAAGTGTCGGCAGTAGCGTGTTTTGGTTTGGAATTTTAAAAAATCTCTCTCTCTTTCTCTCTGTACTGTTACTACATGTTTATGATAGAGACGGCAGGTCTAAGAATTGCACCTTGAGCTTGGAGTGGAAGATGGGGAGGTTTGTGGTGGTCCTTAGTTCCTGGTGCAGTTCATCCCATGGTCTGGGATCAGCCCCTGAGAAGGTTCTGTTTCCTGCACAGATAAGCTTTGTCCTCATAGCAGACAGTCCCATTGTGTCAGGGTCTACATCACAGAGCTTTAGTCAATTGGTTAGATAGTCTGAGCCCAGGCCATTGGGCACTGTGAACTTGATTTAATAGTCTATGGGAAGCGAGTGTAGGGAAAGGAGGACGGGTTCAATGTTCTTGTGGTAGTCAGTGTTGTTGAGGCAACTTCTTGCAGTGTCCTTGTGATGTTGTGCAGTCTATATGGTTTTATAAAAACATGATAATAAGTGAATATAATGTAACTGGAATTTGCTTCATTCAAAAGGTCTCTTGTAAGGTATCATTACAAAGCTTATAATCTACGGAGTGTGATCATCCTATTTGTATAAATGTACCACTCTTGTATCTGAAACTAGAAATATGAAATATAACTCTGAGGGCCTATTGTAATTATGCAAAGTGTGGGCCATTAATGGTGGTTTAGAATCTTGAAGACTCCCATTGTCTGCAGATGGCTGTGTTTACCTGTGAGTCTTCCTGTATATGTGTGTGCTGGCAAGTGGGTAATGAAGTCTTGCAGTGACATGTGATCATGTCACCTGAACTGGAATCCATCTTTAACCTGGTGCTTTTCCAGTGAGGGGGGGTGAAAACCCAGAGGGACAAAGGGTTCCCGCCTTATGCAAAAGATATATAAAGGGGTAGAAGGGAACAGAGGGGAGAGGAGCCATCATGAAGAATCCCCTAGCTATCACCTGAGCTGGAACAAGAGCTGTACCAGGGGAAAGAATTATGCTCAGGCCTGGAAGGTGTCCAGTCTGAGAAAAAACATACTGAAGCATCTCTGAGGGTAAGATTATCTGTATTCAGTTTGATTAGACATAGATTTGCGCATTTTATTTTATTTTGCTTGTGACTTACTTTGTTCTGTCTGTTACTACTTGGAACCACTTAAATCCTACTTTCTGTATTTAATAAAATCACTTTCTACTTAGTAATTAACTCAGAGTATGTATTAATACCTGGGGGAGCAAACAGCTGTGCATATCTCTCTATCAGTGTTATAGAGGGTGAACAATTTATGAGTTTACCCTGTATAAGCTTTATACAGGGTAAAACGGATTTATTTGGGTTTAGACCCCTTTGGGAGTTGGGCATCTGAGTGCTAAAGACAAGCACACTTCTGTGAGCTGTTTTCAGGTAAACTTGAAGCTTTGGGGCAAGTTATTCAGACCCTGGGTCTTTGCTGGAGCAGACGGGAGTGTCTGGCTCAGCAAGACAGGGTGCTGGACTCCTGAGCTGGCAGGGAAAACAGAAGCAGGGGTAGTCTTGGTACATCGGGTGGCAGCTCCCAAGGGGGTTTCTGTGATCCAACCCATCACAGTCCTCTTAGCTGGAGTTTCCCAAGTGCTGAAGGCATCATGCCTAGGTGTATTGCAGCTCTCTAGTCAATGGTATATTGCAGTGGTGTAGTCAGTGTAGGTCAGTGTCGCTTGGAGAACACACATGATAATATTCCGAACATCTGCACAATCTGCTGTGAGCAGTCTCTCATTCTGGCTACTTCTCCGGGCTATCCAGGCTGAATCCTGGAACTGAGAATAGGGGACTGTCTCTCGGGTGCTCTCAATGCTCCCACTGCTGACACCCATGCTGTGTGGAGGAGGAAGCTGCCTGATTCAGATGAGCATGGGGCAAGAGGTGGACCTGGTATAGGGGTAGTAGATTAAGACAAGTAGCTGGGGGTGGGGGGTGGGAAGAGAAGATAGGGACTGGGAGTTCAGGTGTGGGGGCAGACTGGAACTGGCTGGGCAAGGAGACTGGGAAAAAGGAGGCAGTGGAGGGGAGGGAACTGAGAATGGCTGGGTAGAAACTGGGACTGAGATGATAAACATGAGGATTGAAGACTTGGATTGGCTAGGTGAGGAGAATAGGGCTGGGACGAAGAACCAGGAGTGGGGAAGAGGCAGGATTGAAACAGGGACCGGTTGGAGGTGACAGGGCAGCAAGGGTCAGAAGAGTTTGTGCCTACTAGAGTACACTCCCCTCCAGAGCTTGGAATGGAACCCAAGATTCTTGAGTCTTATGTTTCCTCTGTCCTCAACAAGTGTCTGTGAAACCCACTGGCAAAGTGTGTCTTATCTCCCTATACGGCTGATCCACATAAAGGATGACAACCTACTGCTATTATCAGTTACTCTGTCGGCTGCCTTAGAAAATTAGATTCTATCTCTGCCTTGGCCAAAGAGTCCCTGTGGGGTGCTAGGCAAGTCACTTAAACCAAACTTTTTAGAGGTGGTCATTAATTGTGTGTTCCTCAATGTCTGGCTGCCTGATGGGAGACCCTAGGGCCTGATTTGCAGAAGTGCTGAGCGCTCCCAACTGCAACTGAAATCAGTGGGAGCTGTGCTTTGAACATATCTGTACTCCGCAGGTCCTAGATGTCTCAGATTGGGCACCCACAATTAGTGGACGCTTTTGACCTTAATCTCCCTGTGTCTCAGTTTCTCATCTGTAAAATGGAGATAATACCATTCCCCATACCTCACGGGGGAGTTATGAATATAAACCAATTAATGGTAGTGAATTACTCAGATACTAGAGTGATGAACGCCATAGTAAAGTCAATGAGGAAATTATGAATTCTGTCTTCAGAGCAGAGATTGAACAGTTGTGCAGTAAATATGGTTTATGGGCACACATCGAATAGTGAGGATAAAAGCAAATACCTAATAGCTGCTCATTAAGTAAATCCCCATCCATTCCATGGACTGAATGAGGCAGGAGGAGTCCTATGGAAAAAATAGTATGTGAGCATGTAATAAAAAGATTGCGTCATAATGCGCATGCACAAGGGGGCTGAATTAAGACAACCTGAATTCTGGCATTTCCTAACTTTTCAGTGCTCAACTTTGCAACCTTAGTAATGTTCTTTTAACATAGTTTTTGTGTGTAATATGTAGGTGTGTGGTACCCATTAAGCCTGGGGCTTTAACATATGCTGTTTGTCTGCAGGTATTTTACATACAATTTCTTCACTGTCAGAGGCATAAATACACTTGCAATTTCCTGCCTACCATTTTTTGGAATGTTATTTTGACTCAAATTTGAATGAATGTTGTGGTGTTCATTGCTATGAAATCGGATGATTGTACAATGTGTGGAAATTGTTAGCTTGAATATGTAGCTCTGTTGTGTAGTAAGAAATCGGAAGCAGAATTATTTGGTAGTAATAGATTCTACATAGTGTGTCATAGTTATATTATGTTGAAAAGTTACTGATATGAGAAAAGTGCATTTCAAGTTTTTATTCTGTGTTGATAAGTGTGCAATTTTTTTGCAGTTTTGAGGGTGTAGAGTTAAGATCGAGTGGGCATTGTAAATCAGTTGGAGAGAATGATCTGTGGTTGTGTGGCGGTGGGAAACTGACTTGCTGAGTATCCTAGTTTGATCTTCTCTTTCAGGTGATGTACAAAAGTCAGGTGACTGTATTGACGCTTTTAGGTCTGTCCCCAGTCTTTGATCCTGCTGGCCGTGAGGTATTGCTGGTACAGGGTAGCATCTGAATATGCCTCAGCTAGATTCAGCTACAGCTAAACAGATTTATTGTCTGTCTCATTAAGGTTCTTCTTCTTCTTCTTCTTCACACAACCTACTCTTTTTGTGACCTGTGTTGTGTTATACAGGTCAGGCTAGGTGTTCCCTTCTGTCTTTAACATCTATGAATCATTGGTAAGTATGCATCCTGCAGTCTCGAGAGGCCATGGGTATGTGCCCCTGAGTGGTAAAGAATTTACTCAGTTGGTTTTATGGCAGCCATGGCTGTGGCTGAAAAGACCTACTCAAGAGAGCCAGTCTCTGCTGCAGCTGACACATTTGAAGAGGATGTTTTGCCACTTTGGGCTCTGCCTTCTGCAAGCTCTTTTCTCCTCTGCTAGGCTGGACGGCTTCCTCTTGTAACTCCAGAGACCTTTGTTTAGCTCTTGTTTCCAAAGGCTGCGGTCCTGAGTGTGATCATCCCTGTTATCCACATCAGGTCCGTTTCTTTGAGGTCTCGCTTGCACACATCCTTGAAAAGAAATTTTGGACACCCTTTGGGTCTTTTTCCAGATGCCAATTCTCCATGCAGGATGTCCTTTGGGATGCGCCCATCATTCATTCGGCACACGTGCCCAAGCCAGCGGAGGCATTTCTGTTTGCAGAGTGTTGGTATACTGGCCGGCTTGCGCACCTCAGTGTTGGTGACTCTGTCCCTCCAGGAGATGCCAAAGATTCGACGAAAGCAACAGCATAAAATATGTGTTTTACTTTTATGTAATTTGCTTTTTTTTAAAGTGACCATTATATCCTACCTCCAGCAGATGGTGCTAAAATCTTAGTATTGTGCCTATCAGATAAGAGTTGTAACAAAAGTAAAGCATAAGGCTTTGCTAGAACACAGAAAAATTAAATATGCGAACAGAATAGTGCCACTTCTTTTCAGTGGATACCCTAGTTATATGGTCCTGGTTGCATATAATATTATTCTAAGTTATTTTCACAGATGTGCATGCCAGGTCAGCCACTCTTACTCTTCAATATCAACAATATTCTGCAATTCTACAGCATCTTCCATCTGTACGTCCCAAAGTTCCTCACAGACAGGAACTTACTTAACCCCACAATGTGCCAGAGAGATTGTAACAATTTCTCATCTCCCTTTCTACAGGTGTGGAAAGCAAGGCACGGAGAGTTATCCACTATCACACAGGAAGTTTGGGGCCAGGCTTCTGACTCCCAGTCCTGGCCTACAGGATAATCCTTTGTCCCTTAGGTCAGAATCCTTTCCCCAGTGCCTGTAAAAACAGTCAGAGGAGTCTGATCCATATGACACGTCAGAAGTATTGAGCCCAGTCACATGAGCCAACTCTGCCATCGGAGACTGAGACTTTATAACCTGATCCGAGTCACTGATTCCATTGGCTATTATTACCGTGCTCAACCTGACTAGCTCAGCTGAGTACTGGGGAATGCTCCCAGTGGAAGAGGGAGAATCTTCTTACCCAGGTCAAAGAATGGTAGTGGAGCCACTCCATGCCGAGCACCAGGGTGGATAAAAATATCAGCATTTAATTTTAGTAAAAAATCAGATTTTTAAAATTTAAATTGGACTTTTTATTTAAATGAGAAACAGGTTTATTTATTTAACAAAAGCTATTTACAATGACATTTGAATTTGATAGCCTAAACTTATAATCTATTAAAATCATTTCAGTTAAATACAAATAATAATATTAAGCAGTACATATTTGCCTCCAAGCTTTAAAGAAGGTCATACTGCTGAACTGGCAGTAATCACTGGCTAACCACCTGAGACCCCTGTTTGCTGAAGTGCTAAACCAGCTTTTGACAGCAGTAGCCTCCTCTGCAGGTGCAGTGAAAATATTTTCTTCATTTCAGGTTATTCAATTGGTTCAGTTCAGTGACTAGTTCGTTTAGTTCTTTCAAAGTTAAGAAACCAGTTGGGAGTGAAAAAGCAGGAAAGCTTGGTTTCCTCTTCCAATCTATGAATAAGCATTCGGTATAACAGGATGAGAGCTATTAGTTTTAAAATCTTGAAGGACATAGTGCTCAGAAATAATCAGTTCAACTCACTAACGAGAGATAAAAAGAACAGGAGTACTTGTGGCACCTTAGAGACTAACAAATTTATTTGAGCATAAGCTTTCGTGAGCTAAATTTGTTAGTCTCTAAGGTGCCACAAGTTCTCCTGTTCTTTTTGTGGATACAGACTAACACGGCTGCTACTCTGAAACCTAACGACAGATAATACTTCCTTTGTCTAATAAGTCAGTTAGTTTTAAATGCAAAACATGTTCTGATAAACCTTTTTATAAACTTTTTTTCTTGTATATCCAGCACATTTAAGGGAGTTTTATTTAATAGGGTAAAAATCTGTTTTTGATCATTTTTAACTGAATTTGAATTTTCATCTAGACAGAGCTTGACAAAAATCCCAAGTAAAAACTTAATCATCTAGTAAATAAGAACTGCATCATTCAGCATTTTCTAACATCATAAAGACCAGAAAAATTAAAAGCCAAATAAATGTTAAGTTAAGCTATGCGATTGCTTAAATACATGTGTATAGACATAGTGTATGCTCCTGGTTAGCAGAAAGAAACACCACATTTAGTCTAAAGGCTATATTTAGTTGCAAATCATCACATTTTAATGGTTATCTACCAATGAGAATCAGCCTTTCTTTAAAAAATATACTATAAAGTATAAATGAAAACATGATTAACATCAATGACTTAAATCAAGGTTTCAGTTCCAACACTCCATTTAATACACAGTGCCCAGATAAGGGAAGTGTCAGATATTAAACTGATAAGAACAGATATTTGATTTTAGCCAAGCCAAGAAGCAAACAATGATAAAAACTTCCAAGATCTTCACATGTTAATTAATGTAACATCAACCCCTGAAGGCTCCCAAGAAAATGATAGAATAAAACTCTTGAAAAGTATTAAACAAAATCTCTTAATAGGGCTATTAAGAACAAGCATCAAAGCTGAAACAGTTTTAAAATCTCATTAACATTTGATGATATAAGTTTGTTTACTTTTTGTATTTCACTCAGCTAGGACAGTGAAATCTCTGTCTCTTTCTCTCTCTCTCTCGCTGCTGTCTATCCTCTGATACTTATACAATAGTTATAAGTGTGTAGAGTGTCTTACTTTTCACTTCCCTTTACACTATAATATCAATTTCACAGTGAAATTCCTTTTTTTTTAGTAAACTGGTTCCATTGAATAAAGACATTTCTGTTCCTCTCTCATAAAACCCTCTAGGGTAACAAAACCCAAAAGTGAGACATACATTTTTTGAGAGTGTCCCTTTAAGCCCCACTGTTCATGAAGACTTCAAATGGCCAAATCTGGCTTCCCCAAAGTTGTTAAAATCAGTTCCATTCTGTTTCAATTTAATTGTCACTTCCTCCTTCCTTTATACACGAGTAAACAGAAAACAACAAACAGCCATCGAAGGAAAATTGTTAGGATTAATTTGCTGTACAAGTGAGACATTCATCATTTTCTGAATTTGGTTCATTTGGTCAGTAACAACGAAGCATGTGGGACTATGTATGGGATGTGCTAAGACATTGTCAATGCGCCAGATGGCTAGCGTTTCAGGCATGGATAGAACAGTATATGTTGCTAAAACCTGGCCTTGGGAGCTGCATTCACCCTTCACAATACATTAAAAGGCCAATTTCCCCATGCTGATAGTGTTGTTACCATGCTGGCTTGAGTCCATGACTTCAGAGGTAAAGAGCCACTCCGCACTCTCAGTCCACTTGTTTTGTGCTTCCAGAGCTGCCAGACATTTCAGACATTCTGTCAATCACTGATTTCCTGTCTTCATTCATTACTGCAGCCATTACTTTCCATCTTGGAGCCAACCTGGACATTTTCGAACTTCATTTATATTTCCAAATAGGATGGGCACATTTTGCCCAATTGCATCTTACTAGCCACATTCTGGTATGAGCCAAAGTGCACAAAGATGGAATTAATGGGCTGAGTTCTCTTTTCATCTACATCAGAGGAACTTCTTAGAAGTGAGATGTAATTGAGCCTAGCATTTGGCCTCATTATCATTTATATTATGGTAGCATACAGAAGCCACAACTGTGCCAGCAGCTGTACAAACACATAGGATGAGACAGTCCCTGTGCTGAAGACCTTACAGTCTGACAGTTCAGATAGATAAAGGGTGGGATGGGACACAGAAGCACAGGGAAATGAAAGTACATGCCAACGTTTGCATAGCAGGCCTGTGGCAGAATCAGGAATGGAACCCAGGTCTCCTAAATCTCAGTCAGATCTCTGTCCATGAGACCATGCTATTGCTTTCTTGCTTTATGTGGTCACCCTCCAATAGCAGCCTTAAGTACATGAGAAATACAGTGAAATCTTGCGCTAATGACCATATAGAGCTGGAAATGTGCCCAAAGACCCCAGTCATGAATTGGGGGGTGGGATCTATTTTGCCAGACAGAAAAGGACAGTCCAAGCCCAGATGTGTATACAGTATTGCAGCCAAATCATGGATGCCACCTATGAAGAATCTCTATGCTTTTTTCCCTGTACCCCTTCCAGTCCTACTACTGTGTCCACAAAGGGCCAACCACAACTTAGTCCTCAATGATTTTTAACTCTTTTTAAAATGCATGTCTATAGTTCAAATACAATTAGTAGTGTTTATATGCCAGCACATGCCACTAGAAGCAAAGGACAGGTCCTACCAGCTAACATTTATAATCCCCTTTAGGATGCAGTGATGATTTCCCCCCCCCCCCATCAGACAAATCCCTGCCATGTCAAAGGTCCTGTAATTGATCTTTGTCATTAAATCCAGTAAAGCCCAAATTTACAGATCTACCTTGTTTCAGGCTAATGTAGATAAATGAGGTTCATGGTAAAATATTGACTTTTTCTTGCCACCTATGCACCTCAGCACTTTATGCGTTTGATTAACATACAAGAAAGGCTGTAAAATCAAATAAATGACTGCAAGGAGCAACTTTTATGCTCCTTAAGTGATCTATGAGATGTAGCTATTTATAGTCAGGTGGGGGATGGGGAAATGTAAATGTAAGCCAATTCTAGGAATGCTGATACAGGAGAGTTGGGGGAAAAATTGATATTGGCGTGAGGAAACTTCTGTAGTGAAAGCCAGAACAACATGTAGTAATGTAATACTCATTTTTTCTGTGCCTACACCATAGTATATATCAAATACTGTCAAACGCTAAATACAAGCAATTTTACAGACATAAGAAACAAGGTACAATGTTTTAAACAGTGAGGATAATTAGCCATAAGAACAGTGTACCTAGGGTTATGGTGGATTTTTCATCCCTGGAAATCTTTAATGAAGATTGCATGTTTTTCTAAAAGAAGTGCTCTAGTTCAACTACCAGTATTGGACTTGTAGAAGGAACTAATTTACTCCTATAGCCTCTGTTATGCAGGAGGTCAAACTAGATGCTCACAATGGTCCCTTCTGGCTTTAAAATCTGTGCACTGAATTTAATACATTCAAACAGAAACAAAAAAGCACATGGTATTGCCATCGCACTGTTATATTATTAGGAATGGCTGCATCCAACTTAAGGATGGACTGGAGCCTCAAAAAGACATGATAACGCAAAGAAAATATATCTGTAACTGAAATCCTGACCTCATTAACATGGCCCACAGACAGAGAAGCCCTTAAATACAGACCTAGAGCACAGGAAAACTATTAATTTCAAGGCAAGCACATTGTTTTATTCCAAGCCATCCTTATTACCTGATTTTCAGAGACATTAAGCACCCCATTGAAGTTGGTGGGAATTATGGGTGTACAGCAGTTCTGACAATCAGGCCTTAGTTGTCTATTTTCAGTATTGCATAACCCGATCTTTTGGAGAGTCTGAAATGAGTCCCCCTCTTCATCCCCATCAATGTAGTTAGGAAATTTACATCACTAGCAGACAGGAAGGATGGTCCAGTCCTGAAGTTTCTCTTTGTGAGTGTGGCGAAGTGCTGAAGCTCTGGGTATTCTGCTATACCGAAGATATTGGACAGAACTCACTGATATCTTGTCCTATCCCCACTAGCATGTTCTAATGAGCCCTGAAAACATTTTGTTGTTTGTCCTTGGATGAAAAATAACAAAACTCTGACAGTATTTCAAGTGGAGTTTCTTTATTTCAAGGACATCATAAATTAATTTTGGAGATCCATTGACTCAGTTGCCTATGTCCAATAAATTATAGCAGGTAATTAAGCTATTCATTTTAGCTTCTCTGCTGTCTTTCCAATGTCCTTGTGGATCTGATGTATTTTCAGTTAGAAACTTTTATAGCCAGTTGCAGCATTATTTGGATAAGAGGGTTTATGCAATTGTGTCTTATGAACATTCAGATATGAAAAGTTACCGTAACTTGTTCAATTAATTTAGCAGTCCCTGATATATTTTTTCTCTCTGGTGTGGAAAAAGGTCCTACCTGTGCCTAGCTTTTGATTCATTGCAGCTATCGAATGATTTAATTACAAAACTCCCTAGAATGAATGCATTTGATGTATGTATCAGATATTCTCTGATGCTCGTTGCTGTAGTATCTAAGCACCTCATGAGAGTTAATGACTTTATTCTCATAAGACATTTGTGAGGTAGGCAAGTGCTCTCTCCCCTCTTTTACAGGTGGGGAACTGAGACAAACCTATTGACTTGGGGGCTTTGGATTAGGCCCTAAGTGGCTTGCCTATAGCCACACGGGAAGTCTGGACACAGCTGGGAAATGAACCCATATCTTCCAAATCTCAGTCTTGTGCTTTAATCCCATGACCATAGGAATGTTTTGGACTCAGCTGTATACAATCCTTTCCTTTCTCTTTTAGATGATTGTTGTCCTTGGTTAGTTTCTCAAATCATTATCATTTTTATAGTGTCCGGTTTGGTTCTGTCTATACCTAGACTACTGTGAGAAGATCTTGAGCTGTGGTGTGACCTTCAGCTAGCAGACCTACCGGCAGAATGATCTGGATGCAGCCATAGCATTAGCAATTTGAATAGAGCTAGCTGAAAAAGTGGCATCTGTTAATGGAAACTCCAAATACGGTTTCATGGTTAAGGCTGAGCTGAGTTTTTCCCTTAAAGGAGGGATTCAGCCAACCACTCTGTTATGTTTGAAGAGTACAATGTATCATCCCCATATTTACAGCCCTTGCTCTTTGAATGAATTTTCTGAGAATTTACGAATAAGTTGGTTGACTTGTTTACGAATTAAAATTAATTAGTGACAAGTAGTGACACCATGAGGAAAAAGATGTCTTTAAAAATTAGTTTAAACTAATCTGAAACTAACAACACTATTATGCATTAATCGTAATTGTATGGTTATTACATGGCATCGCTACAAGGCGGAGTTAAGGCGGTTTGAGTGCGCTCGCTGTGCATTCCCATATCCAGGGCCGGCTCCACCATTTTTGCTGCCCCAAGCAGAACAAAAAACCACACACACACACACACACACACACACACCCCGCTTGGACTGCCGCCCGACCTGCTGAAGCAATAAATTAAAAAAAAGGCCGCCCGGACTGTGCCACCCCAAGAATGGACAGAATGCCGCCCCTTAGCATGTGCCGCCCCAGGAGCCAGCCTTGTTGCCTGGAGCCGGCCCTGCCCATACCTTTCTTTAGAATTTAACCTTCATTCTGAATTTTCCGGTTTCGTAACACCTGTTTTCCTAGAGAATCATAACTGCTCTGTAATGTTAACTTAGGGTTTATCTGGGAATATTTGAGGTCCTTTTTTTGAATCATTGCAGTAGCAATGCTTGGGTTCTTCTTATTTATGTGCATTACAGAAGCACGTAGAGCGGGTGGCAGAGAGCGGGGCTCCATTGTGAGGGGCACTATACAAACACACAGCAAGACACCATCTTTTGAAGCTTCTACCGTGTAAACAGAGAAGACAAACAAGATTCCCCGCCCCTCCCTTGACTCCCTTCTGTGTGGCTCCTCTGGCTCTCATCCCTATAGCAACATGAGTCCTGGAGGAGCTGGCTGCCCTTTGTTGAATCCCCCTGTGGCTGCCCAATGGTAGTTGCGGATGGTACTTTGCAGGCACCAATGTCACTTTCTGTAGCATTAACTCTCATCAGGATAGACACTTGTCTGGCTACTAGCAGAGCAGAGGATGGAGCTTTGGGCCTGACACTCAAAGGTATTTAGCACCTCACTCCCATTGCAATCAATGCCTAAATACCTTTGTGAGGATCTGGGCCTTGGAGACCAACAGCTTCTCTGTTCCACCTGCTCCTACTCCTAGCCCTGCTCCCGAGACCCCGTGTAA
Organism: Terrapene triunguis; assembly: GCF_002925995.2. Taxonomy (NCBI): domain Eukaryota; kingdom Metazoa; phylum Chordata; order Testudines; family Emydidae; genus Terrapene; species Terrapene triunguis. The sequence goes on along the minus strand of NW_020664448.1, from coordinate 8,436,561 downwards.
GGGCTTCTGCAGAGTACAAGGCAAGGGAGGAGATGCTGCAGAAGAGGTGGCATTTCTGCCCTTCAGTCGGGGTAAAAGGAAAAGCCAGTGGGGTGGGGTCTTCAAAGAGATGTTCCAGCCCCATAGTCCCCATAGTTCCATGCCCTGGGGCCTGCTGCACTTGATTCCAGTCTATGGATTTCCTGTCAGTTTCTCACCATGTACTCAGGGAACAGTGGGGAAAAATGAGAGAAGGGCACAAACTGCAAAATTCAGATAGAGATCTGGGGTCATATCCTCACCTGGTATAAAGTGGCATAGCGCAGTTGAACTCCATGAAGCAATGCCAGTTTCAACTAACCGAGAATCTGTCCCCCTGAATTTTGATTGCTCTAAAGTTTGCCCTAGGAGGGACCAGCTGCAAATTTTCCTTCTGGATCAGGGTCAGGTTGTAATAAAAACCATTAGGAAAAAAAGTCATCCCTCCCAGTAAAACCTGGGGTTTTATTAATTAGGGAATTTCAGTGTCTTGTATGCAGAGATTACATAAAAGGCGTTCCATGAAAATCTGGCGAAGTAGCTCCCAATGAGAACACTTTAATGAAACAGTGGAGCTGTTTACCAAATTAAGTGCATTGTTGATGTTGGGAAACTAGCCCAAATCTGAGCTCTGAAAGTCTGATAATGGGGAGGGGAAAAATAGAGATGTGTCTCGGAATCCACAGACAATAACAGACAATGAAGGAACCCAAAGATAAGCAGGAAGAAATATTGTTAACCAAGGGGATGGCAATTGTTTTTCACTAAATTAAATATTTATGAGGTTGGGATTTGATTACATATCGTTTAATGAGGTAAGGTGAGAAGTGCTTCGGTTTTCATGAGATGGCCATAGAGATAAATACGCTACATATAAGAATAATTTATCATAAGATGCTTGACATGAAAATTCTGATGAAATATAAGAATGTTCTAAAGCCAGGCTAGGCAGCATTTCTATGGTTATCTGCCTACAGTGCTAAACATCCATTTCCCATTAGTTCAGTGCTCCTCTCTCTCCCTGCATCAAACATCCAAGGCCCACATTTCTTCCCATCCACAATTCAAATGCTACAAGCAGGATCTAAATCTTTCATCGGTAGGAGGCTTAATATTGAACTCTAGAGAGATACCATATACAGACCTTCTGCCATTTGGGGATTAATGCAGCACATCGGGAAATAATGGCACGTAGCATGCTTCTAAGGTGCACCCAGAGCCAACTGCATACAGGAAGGATGGTTCAGTGGCTAGAGCACTACCCTAGGACTTGGCAGATCTGCATTCAGAGGAATTATTTTATGTGTCTGCACAGAAGGCACATTCTCACCTGGAGTCAGGAACACATACAGGCGAACCAGTCTGCAGTGCTCAGCTTAAATTGCTTCTCAGTCAATTGGAGGCCATTTGAGCTGTACACGTGAGATGCTGCGGTGAGAGGGAAATGAGAAAGCTAGCTGAGTGGCTACTTTATTAGCCTCTTAATGCATTACTCAAATTCTGATGAAGAATAAGCATAATGTAGCATCGCTCACAGTGTATCTGTTGGACTCATGTCACAACAATTAAACAGAGCTAAGGCATTTCAGGTAACTAGGATGAAGGGTCAGAGGGAAGCATCCATCTTGCCAAAAGGAAAAAATAGCTGGTAAAAAATAAGGCCAACATTGGACTGGCCCAAATAGGATCTTAGACTGAATTGTGATGATAAAATGAGTGTCTCATTCAACAGAGGAATATAGCTGAGATAAACTCAGCAGTAATTCCTTTCTATCTATCCTTCTATCTACTCTCCGACAAGTGCAAGGCTCCCATTTATAGGAACTTTCCCCTCCCCAGTATGTCTGAGTGGGGTTGACCCTTGAAATTTGGCAGAGCCAAACAGCCACAACTCTAATGTAGCCATTTTGCAACTGGTAGCTGCATCTCTGTCTCTTCCATCTGGTAGGTACCTCAAATATTTTCCCCACTCCTACTGCTCACAATTTAATTCTGTTAATCCGCTTCCTTCTCAGTACCAAGTGTTTTATCTGTATAGGGTCAGTTATGGGTCCAGTCGTGATAGCTGTTGAGAACCTTAGCACTCATTAAAATAAAGGATAAGCAAGGATGCTCAGCATCTTACAGGATTGGTACCTAAGTGCCCTACCTTGCACAGAACAAGTTCTCTTTAAATAAATTAAAAAGAGACCCAAGTGAATAACATCACCAGTAAGGTTAATAAAATGTTAAAATGAGAAGGTGCTCACCCACTGGTTTATCTTTAGTTCAATGCTTTTTCCTAAGCGCAGAACATCAGTAACCTGCAGTATATTCTAACTGATTGAATAAAAAGTTATATTTAATTGGGAAATCAATGAGTAGGAATAGGGCATGGAGGTCATATAGATTGTAGCATCCTGACCAATCTAACTCACTTGCCCTTTCTGTTGGTCTTTCATCATTGGATTTCACTTGCCAATTCCTCAACGGACTTAATTGTGGGCACAGCAATTTGTCTTCAAATATCACACTACTGTGAAATCTATGCATCAATAAATACAGCTCAAAAGCTGTTTTCCACACTGCTGGAGAGTTAATTGGTTCCATGGTTAAAGCAAATGCTGTAGTTCTTCACATTTGAGGGGATTTTTCAAGGTTTTCAAGTGGCTGGAGGCTGTTCATAAAGCCAAATTAAAGGAAAATATTGCCTTTGAATACAAAGAGATGTCCGGAGCAATCTTCTACACTTTATCTGTGCAGAACATTCTGTGCTGTACTGCAATCAAAGTACTGTTTAGAAATAAAGAGGACATTTTTTGAAACCATGGCTATGCTAAAGGTGAGCAAAGCAGATATAACCACTGTTCATTTTTTACATACCAGCTTAAGTAGCACCTGATGTACTGAGTGCAATGAGTGAATATTAAAATTGCAAATCAACCCAGCCCAGGAATCATGACTGTTCAGGAAAGAATAACTAAAACACTAATCCATCTCAACTATGTTCCTTCCAACATAAGAATAGCCATATCGCGTATCCTGTCTCCTGACAGTGGCCAATGCCAGGTGCTCCAGAAGGAATGCACAGAAAAGGCAATTATCAAGTGATCCAGCTTCTGGCAATCAGAGGCCAGAGACATCCAGACCATGGGGTTGCATCCCTGACCATCTTGGCGGCTAATAGCCATTGATGGACCTATCCTCCATGAACTTACCTAATTCTTTTTTGAATCCCATTATAGTTTTGGCCTTTACAACATCCCCTGGCAATGAGTTCTACAGGTTCACTGTGCGTTGCGTGAAGACGTTCATCCTTTTGTTTATATTAAACCTGTTGCCTATTAATTTCATAGTGACCTCTGGTTCTTGTGTTACGTGAAGGAATAAATAACACTTCCTTATGCACTTTCTCGCCACCTCTATCATATCTCCCCTTAGTCTTCTCTTTTCCAAGCTGAAAAGTCCCAGTCTTTAATCTCTCCTCATATGGAAGCTGTTCCATACCCCTAATCATTTTTGTTGCTCTTCTCTGTACCGTTTCCAATTCTAATATAGCTTTTTTGAGCTACGGTGATGTGATGGGGTGTTTATCCCACACTTGCTCTGAAAGGGTTAATGCAGACTGAGAAGGGGGCTAATTAACCCAACAGGCCACAGCTGAGGGGAATAAGGTGGCTAAGCAATCCCCTGATTCAGGGAGGGAGCCCAGCTGAGGTGGAATGAGCTGGGCTGGATTTATAAAGCCAGGAAATCAGAAGCAGAGGGGGTTGCAGGGAAGTAGTCTGCAGTCTCTTCCTGGGTGAAGGGAGGTGTGTTTGGGATGACAGAGGCAGGTAGCCTATGGGAGGAGGGAGCTTGGGCTTGCCAACCCAGAGGAGTGGGGAGAGCCGGAAGAGGCTCAGGGAAAGGCTGGAAGGTCTAGGAGGGAATAGACCTTGGCTGCTGCCTTGAGGATCCCTGAGCTGGAACCCGGAGTAGAAGGCTGGTCTGGGTTCCCCTACCAGCCACAGAGGGAGTGGCACCTGGGGCAGTAAAGGGGAAGACTGCCTGAGACTGCTGGTGAGAAGAGTCTTTGACTCTACCCCAGAAGGGAGAAACATGGTTAGCGACCTGACCAGTGGGCTGAGTCACAAAGAGGAGGCAGCAGGTCCTGGCTTGAGCAGGCTAAGTGCTCAAACCACTAAGCTATCCCTCCTGCCCAGCAGGGCTCTCACACTGGACTTTCTGGGAGACTGAGATCCCTAAGAAATAACTGGGGCTGCTAACAGGGAGTTTCGCAAGGGAGTTCTCCAGGTGAAGGAGGAGCAATACAGCACCCTTTTGGGGTAAGTGACTGTCTGCAGTGTGTGTTTGTTTGTGTTTGGGGGTTACTTGCTGTGTGCTGAGCTTGTGTTTGGCAGTCTGTTTGTTTGTTTGGTTGTTTGAAGGACCGTGTGCTGTGGCTGACAGTTGGAAGCTGTGAGCTTCAAAGGAAGGTTTGAAACCAGGAAGCCTCTGGTAATTGGCTGAGCCTTACTCAGTGGGCGGGGCATTCATACAGGCCAGGGCTTTATAAAGCAGCGCACAAGCGACCAGGGAGCGTTTGTGAACAGGGGCTGCTAACAGGGAGTTTCGCAAGGGAGTTTGGAAGGGGAGTGGGAAGGGGCGAGGGTCCCTTGCCGGTTCTATCTGTTTTCCCCTTATTCCCCTTAAAACTTTAAACTTCTTGCTTAAACAACCCTTTCAGCGGACAGGGGGCTGCAGACGGGAGTTTGACAGAGGGAGGCTTACGATGGTTAGGAAGACCCGCAACACCTGTGCCAGCACTGCTTCTGTCTCCTCCACCTGCGCCTGTAGCCAGACAGAGCGCCTGAGCATGGATGCTTCTACCCAGATCCTGGTGTGGTTTTGCAGAGACTGTAACTTGCAATTTCCACTTACTGATATCCAGGCTGAGGGGACCATCCAATGTGAAAGGTGCCTGCTGGTGGAATCTCTCAGGCAGCAGGTGGGAGAGCTACAGGAGGAGGTGGCTAGGTTGAGAAGCATCCGAATCCACGAGCAATTCCTGGACAGTGTCCATGTGGAGACAGCTGAGGTAGCTGTCCCAGGACACAGGACTGCTGATACACCACTGGTGGAGGAGGAGATGGCTCAGGGTGGACACTGGCAGCTGGTTACTTCTGGCAGCAGGCAGTGCTCCACCCCTGCTCCGAACCCTCCCGCTGTGGTAATAGGTAACCGTTATGCTCTTCTTGATACAGGAAAGAAGGCATCATCCCCTACAGTAAAGGAGGAGAAGCCTCGTACCCCTAAGGCTGGGAGGTCTGCTGCCACCACTGCGAATAGGAAACGTAGGGTAGTGGTGGTTGGAGACTCTCTGCTGAGGGGGACGGAGGCGCCCATCTGTCGCCCTGACATTTCATCTCGGGAGGTATGCTGCCTGCCGGGAGCCCGTATCCGAGACGTTACGGAGGCATTGTCGAGGATTATCCAGCCCTCTGACTACTACCCCATGCTACTCATCCATGTGGGCACAAATGATACTGCGCGGTGTGACACTGAGCGGATCAAGAGTGACTACAGGGCTCTGGGAGTACGGGTGAAGGAGTTTGGAGCGCAGGTGGTATTCTCTTCGATTCTTCCTGTCAAAGGTAGGGGCCCGGGCAGAGACAGATGCATCATGGAGGTGAATGCCTGGCTGCGAAGATGGTGTCGCCAGGAGGGCTTTGGCTTCCTAGACCACGGGATGCTATTTGAGGAAGGACTGCTGGGCAGAGATGGTGTTCACCTTTCGAGGAGGGGAAAGACCCTATTTGGACACAGACTGGCTAACCTAGTGAGGAGGGCTTTAAACTAGGTTCGACGGGGACAGGTGAGCAAAGCCCGCAGGTAAGTGGGGAACATGGAGACCTGGGAGATGGGTCGGAGACGAGAGGGAGTGTGGGCTATATTGGCAGAGAGAAAGGAGGGTCAGGACAAAACCGGGAGGAAAGATCAAACCAGTATCTTAGATGCCTATATACAAATGCGAGAAGTATGGGTAATAAGCAGGAAGAACTGGAAGTGCTAATAAATAAATACAACTATGACATTGTTGGCATCACTGAAACTTGGTGGGATAATACACATGATTGGAATGTTGGTGTGGATGGATACAGCTTGCTCAGGAAGGATAGACAGGGGAAAAAGGGAGGAGGTGTTGCCTTATATATTAAAAATGTACACACTTGGACTGAGGTAGAGATGGACATAGGAGACGGAAGTGTTGAGAGTCTCTGGGTTAGGCTAAAAGGGGTAAAAAACAAGGGTGATGTCATGCTAGGAGTCTACTATAGGCCACCTAACCAGGTGGAAGAGGTGGATGAGGCTTTTTTTAAACAACTAACAAAATCATCCAAAGCCCAAGATTTGGTGGTGATGGGGGACTTCAACTATCCGGATATATGTTGGGAAAATAACACAGCGGGGCACAGACTATCCAACAAATTCTTGGACTGCATTGCAGACAACTTTTTATTTCAGAAGGTTGAAAAAGCTACTAGGGGTGAAGCTGTTCTAGACTTGATTTTAACAAATAGGGAGGAACTCGTTGAGAATTTGAAAGTAGAAGGCAGCTTGGGTGAAAGTGATCATGAAATCATAGAGTTTGCAATTCTAAGGAAGGGTAGAAGGGAGAACAGCAAAATAGAGACAATGGATTTCAGGAAGGCGGATTTTGGTAAGCTCAGAGAGCTGATAGGTAAGGTCCCATGGGAATCAAGACTGAGGGGAAAAACAACTGAGGAGAGCTGGCAGTTTTTCAAAGGGACACTATTAAGGGCCCAAAAGCAAGCTATTCCGCTGGTTAGGAAAGATAGAAAATGTGGCAAAAGACCACCTTGGCTTAACCACGAGATCTTGCATGATCTCAAAAATAAAAAGGAGTCATATAAAAAATGGAAACTAGGACAGATTACAAAGGATGAATATAGGCAAACAACACAGGAATGCAGGGGCAAGATTAGAAAGGCAAAGGCACAAAATGAGCTCAAACTAGCTAAGGGAATAAAGGGGAACAAGAAGACTTTTTATCAATACATTAGAAGCAAGAGGAAGACCAAAGACAGGGTAGGCCCACTGCTTAGTGAAGAGGGAGAAACAGTAACAGGAAACTTGGAAATGGCAGAGATGCTTAATGACTTCTTTGTTTCGGTCTTCACCGAGAAGTCTGAAGGAATGCCTATCCTAGTGAATGCTAATGGGAAGGGGGTAGGTTTAGCAGATAAAATAAAAAAAGAACAAGTTAAAAATCACTTAGAAAAGTTAGATGCCTGCAAGTCACCAGGGCCTGATGAAATGCATCCTAGAATACTCAAGGAGCTAATAGAGGAGGTATCTGAGCCTCTAGCTATTATCTTTGGAAAATCATGGGAGACGGGAGAGATTCCAGAAGACTGGAAAAGGGCAAATATAGTGCCCATCTATAAAAAGGGAAATAAAAACAACCCAGGAAACTACAGACCAGTTAGTTTAACTTCTGTGCCAGGGAAGATAATGGAGCAAGTAATTAAGGAAATCATCTGCAAACACTTGGAAGGTGGTAAGGTGATAGGGAATAGCCAGCATGGATTTGTAAAGAACAAATCATGTCAAACCAATCTGATAGCTTTCTTTGATAGGATAACGAGTCTTGTGGATAAGGGAGAAGCTGTGGATGTGGTATACCTAGACTTTAGTAAGGCATTTGATATGGTCTCGCATGATATTCTTATGAATAAACTAGGCAAATACAATTTAGATGGGGCTACTATAAGGTGGGTGCATAACTGGCTGGATAACCGTACTCAGAGAGTTGTTATTAATGGTTCCCAATCCTGCTGGAAAGGCATAACGAGTGGGGTTCCGCAGGGGTCTGTTTTGGGACCGGCTCTGTTCAATATCTTCATTAACGACTTAGATATTGGTATAGAAAGTACGATTATTAAGTTTGCGGATGATACCAAACTGGGAGGGATTGCAACTGCTTTGGAGGACAGGGTCATAATTCAAAATGATCTGGACAAATTGGAGAAATGGTCTGAGTTAAACAGGATGAAGTTTAACAAAGACAAATGCAAAGTGCTCCACTTAGGAAGAAAAAATCAGTTTCACACATACAGAATGGGAAGAGACTGTCTAGGAAGGAGTACGGCAGAAAGGGATCTAGGGGTTATAGTGGACCACAAGCTAAATATGAGTCAACAGTGTGATGCTGTTGCAAAAAAAGCAAACTTGATTCTGGGATGTATTAACAGGTGTGTTGTGAGCAAGACACAAGAAGTCATTCTTCCGCTCTACTCTGCTCTGGTTAGGCCTCAGCTGGAGTATTGTGTCCAGTTCTGGGCACCGCATTTCAAGAAAGATGTGGAGAAATTGGAAAGGGTCCAGAGAAGAGCAACAAGAATGATTAAAGGTCTTGAGAACATGACCTATGAAGCAAGGCTGAAAGAATTGGGTTTGTTTAGTTTGGAAAAGAGAAGACTGAGAGGGGACATGATAGCAGTTTTCAGGTATCTAAAAGGGTGTCATAAGGAGGAGGGAGAAAACTTGTTCACCTTAGCCTCTGAGGATAGAACAAGAAGCAATGGGCTTAAACTGCAGCAAGGGAGGTCTAGGTTGGACATTAGGAAAAAGTTCCTAACTGTCAGGGTGGTTAAACACTGGAATAAATTGCCTAGGGAGGTTGTGGAATCTCCATCTCTGGAGATATTTAAGAGTAGGTTAGATAAATGTCTATCAGGGATGGTCTAGACAGTATTTGGTCCTGCCATGCGGGCAGGGGACTGGACTCGATGACCTCTCGAGGTCCCTTCCAGTCCTAGAATCTATGAATCTATGAATCTATGAATAAGAGAGGGGACGCAGACAGCGGCAGCAAGGTGTGCAGTAAGTAGCCAAAAAAGGCCTCAGACCTGAAAAAAGCTAATCCCCAGATTGGCCAAGAGGAGGTGCCACCTGTGGTGAGTGGACCCCGTCACAGGTGACCAGAGCTGCACAGCAGGATTGTTCCCTAAGGTGTAGTGTGGCTGCTGTCTATGTAGCTACTGTAAACATAGGGCTTGACTGTGCCTTGAGGGATCAGTCTGTGGCAGAGGGGCAGTGCACAGCTGTGTAAGACATTGGGAGGTGGAAGGAAAGACCCTATATTGTGGTTATGTCAATAGACTGGGCATGAGGATATCTAAGCCTACTGCCCAGTTCTATCACAGGCTTTTCTTGTGTGACTTTAGGAAAATCACCTAGGACCTGATTCTGCCACATTACTCAGTGGGACTGCTGTGAAGTGAGGAGATAATAATGCTCCCTACCTTACAAGGGTGTTGTCAGGATAAATCATTAGCATTTGAAGCTCTCAGTTGGGTCTGTTGAAGCACCTAGATAGCTAGGCAGACACATTGGATGGGACTCCCAAAGGTATTTAGGTATCTAACTCCCATAGATTTCAATTGGAATTAGGTGCTTAAGAACCTTTGTGAATCCCACTGATTGTCTCCTGGCAAATTCAGTTTTACTGTGCCATCCTTTTAAGGGTGTAGCTTGTGCTCCTCTACAAGCTGGTGTCAGAAGGATGGTGGTGTCGGGGGGGAGGAGGGGGGGGGAAGGCATCTGACTGTGGAAGGGACATATTGAAATAATCTCAGTCTACCTGCAAAATACTTGTACAAATAAATCTGCTTTCTAATGGTCTGAGGCACATGCTGTAAGAAGCTTGTTCTCTGAGCCAATCAGAGTGCAGACTTGAATAACAGTGCAGTCTAATGCATACATATCCAGAAGACAAATTGATTATCTCTACATCAGTCATTGGGTATAATGGAAATAAAGTTTCTGTAATAGAACATTATCACAGGGTTCAGTGTCTCTGACTTTTGGCTTGGTTTTACCTCTGTATTCATAAAACAGCTGGGGATCCTGTGATGTAGACCATTGATATTATCGTGCCCCTTTGTGAGCTAAAGTTTGACAGGCTTGAAACCAATAGAAAATTTTTTCCCTGCTCCTGATCCTAAAACCAAACCTAAGGGTTCTTCTGAAGCTAGAGTAGAAGGATGGTGTCCTTCTATGCAACTGTAGTGGAACAGCGATTGTACAGGAGTCACTTCCTTGCCTGCCTCCTTCTATAGAGCAGGAAGGGTATGAAAACATGCAAGAAACCCAAGAATGGAATTAGTCTCCTTGTCAATATATATTAAATGCCCTGCAGAGAAGATAATGACACACAAGCATGCCCTTGATTCACAAATAAGCCCAGTGCGCTGGGCTCGGCTCCAGTGCCCAAGTGGGTTTCTTGTGGGTGTCTTTTCAGGCAATGAAGCTGTCTTTACCTACACTGCATCTCTAGCTTAGGAGGAGCTGTTAGGTTTGGTGTATACACAGGATGTGCCTACACACAAACGATCCACTCAGAAACTACCTTTGTGAGTATTTGTGGTTCGCATGTTGCCTCTACTCACGGAAATGAATGTGTTCTTAAATTCTATATATGTAGACACTTTACTTGAGCTTTCCTGGCAGGTGAAGACCCACACTCACTGAGTTTTGTTCTTTCCTTAGACACAGAGTCTTAGGCCTGGTCCACACTAACCCCCCACTTCAAACTAAGGTACGCAAATTCAGCTACGTTAATAACGTAGCTGAATTCGAAGTACCTTAGTTCGAACTTACCGCGGGTCCAGACGCGGCAGGCAGGCTCCCCCGTCGACTCCGCGTACTCCTCTCTCTGATCTGGAGTACCGGCGTCGACGGCGAGCACTTCCGGGATCGATCCGGGATCGATTTATCGCATCTAGACAAGACGCGATAAATCGATCCCAGAAGATCGATTGCTTACGGCCGGACCAGGAAGTAAGTGTAGACCTGCCCTTATTGTTCTGCTAGTTTTATGGAACTCTGAAAAGCAGGCAAGTTACGTAGGCTTTGTGCAGAGTGCAGCTACACCTCTACCCCGATATAATATTGTCCTCGGGAGCCAAAAAATCTTACTGCATTATAGGTGAAACCGCATTATATTGAACTTGCTTTGATCCACTGGAGTGCGCAGCCTCGCCCCCCTGGAGCGCTGCTTTACCGCGTTATATCCGAATTCGTGTTATATCGGGCCGCGTTATATCGGGGTTGAGGTGTATTACCTATTTTTGTTTTGCCAGTGGGGATTTGGCTAAATTATCTCCCTCCAGCACATAAACTGTAAGTCTGTTTTTTATGCACATCACTGATGTGTTGTTGAGGTTTTGTCCTACAAACGCCAGAGAAGATTGTCTTGTGACTTTGCCCTGAGCAAACTAACCTTACTAAAACTGAAGCTTCACCTTTGTGGATGTTGCTTCAGTGTTTTCTTTGTGAAAATAATTTTCTTTCATGAGTAACAAACTGTAGTCATGTATTACAACCCATGGAACTAGAATCTCTAGGCAAAGTATCCTGTCTACTTGGGGGAAAAGCAAAGACTAAGTGTTCAATTCTCAGTTACACAGTGTAGATCTGATTATTGTACAATCAATTCACTGGTTTTGTCTTCCCTATGACTCGTGCTCAGTAACGTATAACTATATTATAAAGCGCAGCAGTTTAGCAAGGGAAAAAATAATTATAGAAAAGGGCTGCCTTAGTGTACAAACTTTTTCTCCGCTTGTAGCGTGCAGTTTCCTTTTGGATTTCACGTGTAATTAACCATTCTGCTGAAATGTGCCACTAGATGTGAATAGTGATGAATTTACTTATGTTATTTTCCCCTTTGCACAAAGCGCAGGGTTATGGTGGGCCACTGCTTGAATTCCAGTCCAGGCTGCAAACCCCTTGCTCCCTCTGAGGAGGTGTTACTCACATGAGTAGTTCTATTAACTTCAATGGGACTGTGGGTGTGAGGGAGTGCTCTTCTTAGTGAATAAGGGATTTGTAATCTGGCTTTTGGAAAGAGGTATTCTCCCTCCCAGCTAGGGGGTACTTTTCTGCTAGAGGGGGTGTTCATTTAAAGGCTTGATTGCGAAATGCCTGCTCATATTGGTGAGCAGTGACCTGCTCAGATAGTCCTATTGACTGCAAGAGAGACTGCTTGCAGAAGAAAGTGCTCACCAGCATGAGTAAGGGCTGCCCAGTTGGGCCCTACGTTTGAGACGAAAGGCACTATAGCCATGCCTTGGACATTACCATTATTTCCTATTAGGAATTTGAATGTTACGCAAGTGAGCATTCAGCTGATGGTTGGATCAGAATTCTCTGCGCACAGTATTTATGTTAGGCTATTTCAGATCCTAATAATCAAACCTAACTTAGGGAATACAATTAGTTGGCCTGGGTCACTTCAGGTCAAAGATCTTTGTGACCTTTTCCCCTTTTACCTTTTCGGAACAATCGAACCTTTGAGCTCACTACTTACTATATGTTTCTCATTCCTTCAGGTCCCCAACAAAATCCATCTACCTATCACCTCATCAACTTTTACATCCCTCTTTAAAATTCACCTCTGCCATGATGCCTAGAAGACAGTGCTAACAGCCAGGCAGGTCCCAAGCCATGACTAATGCCCATCTTGCCACAATACAGTTGTTTTACAGTTACTTCATTCTAAAAGATATGCTCTAGGAATTATGTTGGGGAAACTGTATGGCCTGTGTTATGCAGGAGGTCAGATTAGATGATCACAATGGTCCCTTCTGGCTGTGGAATATATGAATCTATTTTCAAGAAATATTTGTACCAGCACCTGGCATCCAATCCCTGAGCGGGGCTCCGAGGCAGTACCTTAATACAAATAATGATGACTGGGCTTCTATGCCAGACCAAACCGGGGCAGTCCTAAGAACTGCTATTGGGGGTTCTGTATTCCACATTCCATTTGAAGGAACAATGGGCCAAGGAAGAAAGGAGCATTTTGCTTCCAGAGTTAAACTATGGGAGGGGCAGAAACTCATCAAGAAGAAAGAGAAAAATTCTGACATGAGCTTCTAGCACAGGGCAAGCATGGTGAGAAAACTCGATGTGTGATCCCATGCTGCTGTGCTGGAGGAAGATCTTTGACCCCCTCCTAAGAGTCAAGAGCTTGCATGAGTGGCAAGCATTCAGATGCTTAAGCCATCCCTGCTGCTGCCTAGGATAGTGATAGCTGCACTTCCTCATGTCTGTTGACAATAGTAGACCCAAGAAACTTCAGTAGCGGGGCTGAACCTGAGGCACCTGTCTTGCCAATGATCTTTAGATAATAATGCCACTTTTGACTTCTATAGCACCTGCTGGCCAATAAGCTCACAGATTTTTTACAAAAAATAATGAATCCATCTTGGCAATTTCCTGGTGAAGAACAGTAGACATAATGGCTGTTGTTCTCGTCTTGCAGATGGGCAAACTGAGGCAGCAGAAAGGTAAGGCCAACATCTTAAAATGTAGCTCCTTCAGAATTGGCATTGTCAGTAACCTAACATGGATGGAGCAAACCTCAGATGACTGTAGCTCCATTGAACAATATCTAGTGGAAAGTTTCTTCTCGGTGGCGTGGAAACTCCTCTCTTGTAACTACTATTATAATTGGTGGACTCTGGATGGGGAGGTTTGGATTTGTAGGTGTTACTGTAATACCTGTAATACAAATACTCACATAGGTTTCAAGTATTATCTTCCCCAGCTGTACTTACAATATAGCTAGACCATGTACAAACATAACCAGGGGATGGGAAGAGACCCAATCAAGGCAGCTGAGAGAGTTAATATAGCCTGCTCCATAGAGGTTCCACAAAGTTTGTTTGGATTTTTTAATGTGAAAAGGAATGACGATTTTCAGTCGTGTTGTTTGATCAGACCCACCTGAGGAGAGGGCTAAGGCCCCGATCCTGCACATGGAACAATGTGGGCAGGCCCCTTTTAGGAAGCATTGTTTGTGGAGAGATGGAAACATGGTAGATCAGGTAGGGAGTGGTTTCCAGGAGTTTTGGGTAGCATGGAAGAAAGTCCAAAGCCAGAGACTTTTAATAACTCCCCTTTGTGCCTTCGAAAATCTCCCCCATGATTAATCACATAGCTTGGGCGGCGTGAGAACAGACAGAAGAGGGATGGGAGCAGGAAGGGTAGGTGGGGGAGGGGCTGGGTACAGCAGGGCAAGGAGGGACCAAAGCGTTTAAATCTGATACAGAGGGTGATGGGTACGTGTAACATATTAGTACGGGTGCAGAAATCATCATACCCAGCAGTGAAATGCATCCTCCTTAGGCAACTGAAACAATGGGGAAATTCAGGCAGGCAGAATAGAATTCCTTTGGTGGCGGAGACCAGCCAAGACAGGGCAGCACTAGCCTTTTCAGCTGAAGAACACGAGTTGAGCAAGAAATAAAACAGGCGCCATCAGCAGGCTGCAGCTTTGTATCCCAACAAGTTGGTGTCATTTTTTTTCTAGAGCAGTAATGGAAGAAAATGAGTGGCCTTTGTTTTCAATAATTGGGAATCATTTAAAATCAGCTGGGCAAGCGAGCAAAAAAAGGGGTGGAATCATTTTAAATGCTTGAGTGGCTGTAGGGACTGCCACTCAAGCAGACTGCCACTAGGAGGGTGGTGAAGCACTGGAATGCGTTACCTAGGGAGGTGGTGAAGTCTCCTTCCATGGAGGTTTTTAAGGCCCGGCTTGACAAAGCCCTGGCTGGGATGATTTAGTTGGGAATTGGTCCTGCTTTGAGCAGGGGGTTGGACTAGATGACCTCCTGAGGTCCCTTCTAACCCTGATATTCTATGATTCTATGACTGGTGGATTAATTATTACATTAGGCAGAAGAAATGCCTGGGTTCTAATCCTTGCTCTGACAGCAGCTGGCTGTTTGTCTTTAAGCAGATCATCTGACACCCCTGACTTCATTTCCCCATCTCTAAAATGGAAATAATATTCCTTTGCAGGGAGATGCTAAACTTAACTAAAGAGGGCCTCATTCTGCTATTCTTACTCATGGTAAGCATAGTACCTTGCTTGACAAGTAGTTTCAGTTAAATTATTTCAGGAGCAAGTTCCTATTCAGTGTGTGTGAGGGGCAGGAGACTCTAGTCCTAAGTGTTCGGTATAAATACAACCTCAGTCATCCCAAACTCTCCATCTGAAACAGTGTCATGTCCCCTGATGTCTCTTAATGACACTGGAAATTCTTTGGATAATTGAGGCAGTACTGTGCTATTTTTAAAGGAAAGAATGAATAGAAATGATCCATCTACACCAGCCTCTTCCAAAAGGTCATCAACGGTATCACTGTCACTGAAATATTTTTGTCAATGTGTAATTTCCCTCTTTCTCAGGACATAATAGTCCATGTCGCTTGGCTTGGCTTGGGGACACTGAATATAGAAATCATTGGACAACAGCAGATGGCATGTCATTCTACACTTGAGTAATCAATTTCAGAGTTGCTCTGCACGTTGATATGAGGTCATTCCTTTTTATTTCTCAGAAGTCCCATAGATTTTTTTTTCAATTGGATTCAGGTCAGACCTTTGTTCGGGTCTTTGATTTTGTGGGGGATTCTGCTAGTGCTCTAGAATCCTGACACTGCAGTCAGATAGATACAATTGGGGAAATAATTATGAAATTTATTACTACTTTAATGGGATGGCACATAACTGCTCCTGCCCAAGAGTGAATGGAGACTGAGTTTGCTTCCCTCTAAGGTACTGCAGCCCTTGATAGGGCGCAGCTTATGCCCTGCCATGTACTTAGCCAGACACTCTGGCCAATGAATAGGAGATGGAGCCAGCCTCTCTCCTTCCTCTGCTCTTGGGTGAGTGGAGAAAAGTATTTGGAACGGAGGTGCACTCCGCACTGGAATTGAACCCTAGATCTGGGTAGGCTGAACAAGGAGGCATATGCAGGACTTACTCCCCCTCCCTGCCCTATTTGGCCAAGTAAGACAAGGGGCCAATCTAGATTTAAGCAACCACTTCAGTACAGTATATTGTAGCAATTCTGGTAGTGTGTGTGAGAGAGGTAGTGGTCCTTGCAAACAAATAGTGCCCTTATAGAAAAGACCTATAGGATTTAATAAGAGTGAAACCAATAGCATTCACCAGAAATTCTACTGAAAGTGCATAGAATTTAATAGAGAATGAGATCACTTCTATAGCTTATGTGAGTCATCCTGTCAAATTCTGTAGCAGGGATAGAATTCTCTATTCAGGTCTATAGGATGGCTCAAGAGGCCTACATTTCATATAAAATTTTTATAGCTCTTTCCCCAAAAGAGACAATAACTAATAGGAATCAGGTTTACCAAATCCCGATGATTAATGCCATGAGTTGTTGTTCATTGCAGAAGGCACACAAATACTTTATGGAAAAAAACTTGTCCTGGAGTCTGCACAGCCCAAAAGCAAGCTAAGGGGTAATGCAGAAATATTATGGTGAAATTTCTTTTTGCCAAAGATGTTATGACCAGCTCTAGTTAGAAGTGAAGGACTCAGATTTCTGCTTGTAATTCAGCTGCAGCTGTGAACCTGCAGCCTCAGAAATCCCCTATAAAAAGAGAAGCTGCTTTTCAGGAACCTTGCACTAGCAGTGAACAGGAAACTAGCCTTGGTTCTTTAGACTGTGATCAGCTGGCGGGAAGTCAGAATATAGCTAAATGTGCCGAAATCACCTAAATCTGAGGATTGAGTTTGTGTGCTCACAGGCTTGTAACATCTGATCAAAGCTTGTATGTGACCATAAATTTGTCCTGCTATTAAAAATAAACCTAATTGTAAATGCTGGAATTGTGTGAAGAAAAGTCACTGGGTCAGATCATTGTCTGGTATAAATTGGCATGGCTTTATTGACTTCTGTGGAACTGCTGATTTCATACCGGCTGAGGACCTGGCCTACAGTTGCTTACCAAATGAGAAAATGTCCTCCTACTGTTAAAATAGTAGCAAAACCAATTCCATTGCTTTGAATCTAGCAAACGAAGGGAAAACTGCTGAGGATTTCTTCACCCTTCCCTTCTCCACTTTATTTCCTAATCTAATGGCTGGCTGAATGAAATACGGAACCTTTCAGGGATGTAATGCTGTTGAGCAGACAGGAAAAAGGTTTCTGCATTTCACTAGTAATCTACTAGAGAAATCTGTTGCCAATAAAACAATTGGGTTTTTCTTTTTCTTTTGAGCTGACACACAGTTCTTTCTAACTCTATAAAGGTGTTTTATTGCACTTACTAAAGATATCAAGGATATTAAACAGCAATGCATAATTTACAATAGACTTTATAGACAACCGAGTCATTATAGTCACTGCTTTCTGGAATGTATTTATTACTACTTTACTACCTGCACTAGTAACCATGTTGAACTTCCAGTACATCTGTCTGGTGAAAACACAGAAGGAAAGTAGACAGGGGCCAAAGGAGTGAAGAGAGAAACAGCTGGATGTTCTTTGGACACTTGCCAGTTTACCTCAGATACAGAGATATGGTTACCGCATTAGCTGTAGTCTTCCCTTTATTTACTTTAGGAAATGATTTAAATATAGAGAGGACAGATGGTGCAGTGGTTAGAGAACTAGCCTGGGAGACCTGGGTTCAAGTCCCTCCTCTGCCATTGACTTCTGGTTGACCTTGGGCAAGTTACATTCTCTCTGTGGCTCAGTTTCCCATCTGTCAAATGGGGGTATTAGCGCTACCCTGCCTCACAGGGCTCTTGTGAGGATAAATATCTAATGATGTGAGGTGCTTAGATGCTACCATGATGAGGGCCAGATATATGCATCTAACTTAAAATTTAATTAGAGCTCGTTTCAGTCTAGCCCTTAGGTGAGGCTGCAGTGAGGGATTGGAGCGCACTTCCCCCTCTGCATGGAGCCTTGCCAGAAGTATGAATACATATACTGTGATAGCGCCCGAAGGCTCCAGTCGGGATTGGGACCCTGCTAAGCACTGAACAAACACAGAGAGAGACAATCAGAGGGTTGGTGATGTCAACAAGGAAATGAACACAGCGCTGACAGTTTTCTTCATTTGGTGCTGGGATTTTTTGTGTGCTTTCGAATGGTGAAGAGGGGTGTGCTGAGGGGAAAGGGCAGGAATGGGGAGTTGGTAACCGGAAGGTAGCAGAAGAACCAAAGGGAAGGGAAGCATTTGCAGCTCATCCCCTGGACAGAGTTAATTTACACGCCCGGCCGCGCATGCACTTAATCCATTCTCCACACCCCACAGTTGCTCGGCGCACACATATAGCCTGTGTGTTGAGGGCGACTCAGCATGCCATGAGTACAACGTGAACATCCAGAATGTCTGGATAACCCTTCTGAGCTGGGGTTTGGCCCTCCTTTCCTTACACAGGCAAAACTCCCTGAAGCCCAGAAAGTTTTACCTTCATAAAGCTGCAGGGTCAGGTCCTAAGTGAAAAACTGCAACAAAGGGTACGTCTATTCTTACCTCCGGGTCCGGCGGTAAGCAATCGATCTTCTGGGATCGATTTATCGTGTCTTGTCTAGACGTGATAAATCGATCCTGGATCAATCCCGGAAGTGCTCGCCTTCGACGCCGGTACTCCTGCTCCGCGAGAGGAGTACGCGGAGTTGATGGGGGAGCCTGCCTGCCGCGTCTGGACCCACGGTAAGTTCGAACTAAGGTACTTCGACTTCAGCTACGTTATTCACGTAGCTGAAGTTGCGTATCTTAGTTCGAAGTGGGGGGTTAGTGTGGACCAGGCCAAAGGGAGATCCTCAAAGGCATCCAGCTTCCACGGGCATGCAATGGCCTAAGCAGCCTTTATGCCTTGGAAAATCTCCCCTCATTAGCTCATTGTTCTTAAATGTTTACAATGGCCCTATCAACGGGACTGCTCACACATGCAAAGTTAAACATAAGTGTTTAGAGAGTCCAGACCAGTGCTTGTAAGTGAATCAAAAGGAAGGAAGTTGGAGGATGTTTAGATCTTGGAGCTACTCAATCTTCTTTTCACAACAGACCTCGTTCTCCTCCTCCTTGCGTGACAAGTCCTGCACAATGCAACATATCAGGTACTGTACCTGAGGTACATAATTAAAATCATGCATATCCTCTTATTCATACATGGTCTGACTTTCAGAGTTGCCTTGCTTTCTCAGTTAGTCAATGAGATGGGATGGTGATCCGCAACATATAAGAGCACAGATCTTCTATATGAACAGAGGAATTGCATAATAGCCATACTGGAAATGAATGGTGATCATCTAGACGAGTGTTTCTCAACTAGGGGTACACATGCCCCTGGAAGTACCAGAGGTCTTCCAGGGGGTACATTAACTGATCTAGATATTTGCCTAATTTTACAACAGGCTACATAAAAAGCACTAGCCAAGTCAGTACAAACTAAAATTACATAAACAATGATTTGTTTATACTGTTCTGTATACTATACACTGAAATGTAAGTACTATATTTATATTCCAATTGAGTTATAATTATATGGTAAAAAATGAGAAAGTCAGAAATTTTTCACTAATAATGTGCTGTGGCACTTTTGTATTTTTATGCCTGATTTTGTAAGCAAGTTCTTAAGTGAGGTAAAACTTGGGTACAGTAGTCTGGAAAGGTTGAGAGCCACTGATCTAGACCAGTGTTCTGTAGTTGCCAATGTTGGATGCTTCTGAAGAATATTGACTGCCTTAAATTGACAGGGTAGATTTAGGCCCACTGATTTTCCACATGGGGCCCTGCCACATGCTTTATGAACTGAGAATGAAAACACAATGGATTTTATGACCTTTTTAAAAAAAGATGAAAACAAAGAGTTTGCCAACCTTGGCTGCAGCTGACAGGAAACACAAAGGCAACCAGAAGCACAAGCTGGGAATAACAGATGAGGAAACAATGACATCTTGGCTCTCTGGCATTTTTCATGGAACCTCCCCATGCTCCAGCCTCTAACATGCATTTCCATGTTATCCTGCAGATGACATGTCCTGCCACATCACTGTAGCTTGCCATCTGTTGCCGAGCAACCTGAGGTGACATAAAGGCAGAGTGAAATAAATGAGTGACCAACTGAAAGGAAAAAATATCTATATTCTGCCATACCAGCATGTCTGGTCCCTGGGCCCTAGCCAAACCAGAGAAGTGGTACAGAAGTAATGATGACTGAGGTATGTCCCTTGGTTGTGAAGTTGTGGCTAGCATAATTTATTAACATCTCCTAGAGTGTGAGACTTTTGAGACTAGGATGCCGGCGTGGGTTGCCTATTTCCAGGAGTATTTTAGAATGAATACACTTTTTCTCCAGCAACATACATTATTATTTTGCAGTCAGATACAGTAGATTTCCTTCCAGACATGAGGAGTACCACTGACGATGACTGGATTCCTGTATAAAAGACACTCTCAACCTTCAGGAGACTGGAATATTAAGTTTCCCTATAAGTTATTGCTATGGTGTATAGCATCTTTCATCTGTGGACCCCAAGTAGTTGATGAAGCTTCACAACACACCTGTGAGGCAGGTAAACATTTTTACCCCTTTAACAGAGGGTAAACTCAAGCACAAAGTGGTAAAATGGGACTGGCCAAGGTCACACAGCAAGTTGGTGACAGAACTGGGAGTAGAATGTTTGCTCTGATTCCTTAGCCACACTCCTTCCCGTAAGAACTAAAGGCTTGATTTTCAGATGTGCTTTGCACTCAAACTTACAGTGAAGTCAATGACTTGTATACTGCTCCTCTGAAAATCAGATCTGAAGTGTATTCCTTACCAACAGTAATCAGATATTCGGCTGGCTGGCTAAGATTCAAAGACAGTTATCTTATTCCTTCCCAAGTATACAGCAGTAGTTTGGTACCTTTGTGAGGAAAATGAGATTTTCATTATTACCTCTGAAATGAGAATGTGTCAATTCTCTGCGACCTTATGCTGAATATAAACAATAGTTAATATAACTAGTTTTCTACTGTGGCTGACAAGTAACTACAGCAGGAGCATAATTAAAAAGAACTGCAGGGATATTTGCCTTTATTCTTTAAAAGGGCACAATTCCTTTCAGGGAGAATCAGCTTTGACAGTGTGATGGTACGATGAAAAATTCATACCTTCCCGCTGTTAGGTTCCCAATGTGAACATATATATGTTGGCATACTCTCTCATGGGTGTCAATGAAATCTCAGTCTGAAGCCGTCCTGTTGAAAGGTATCGCTCTGGATGTTATTATCTGTGATGTCCTTGTATCTGATTTCACACTGGTTTTGTTCCTGAATCAAATGAGGCAGCTGCATTTCTAAAGGCTGTTAACTTTGCTGGCATTGGTCCCCCTCTGGAGATTTGAGCTTCTTAAGTGCTAATTCTCTTAAATTTAAGCTGCCTAGATCATGCTGAATTGATCAAGCAATTAATTGATTGCTGAAGACTTATCTGAAATAGCGAGTCAGCTGTTTTTCTTCCATATCAATTACTGGCCCCTTTCCCCTCCCCGCCAGTACACCTCCAAAATATGGAAGTAAATTATATCTTGGTATAAGCAGGTGTCCTTTGGTGCCTGATTTTGTTTCCTAACTCAGAAGAGAGTGCAACTTTACTTCTAACAATGGAAAGCTGATGGATGGATGGGGGATGTAAATTGTTATTGTCCATTGTAAGCAACACAAATATCCAGTTGCTGTTAGTAGGGTGGCTAAAACTTTAAGCCTAATTGGATTGTGCTGTGTTGTGTTGCTCAGGGTTGATGCACATTATCTTCCTGTCTGTCATCGGATAACAGGGTCTTGTCTCTTCTGACACCTCAGGAAGCTATTTCCCATATTGCAGCTGTTTCTTTGTGGGATGTGTCTGGAGAAAACTGAATGGCCCTGTGATATAAAATAAAAATATAGGAGATGGCAGGTCAGATTTACAACTGAAATGATTACAGATTCAAGGGTTTTCACCTTCAGTCCCAAACTAATTCAAAAGTTTTGGCTTTATAATAACTGCTAGACATCGAGCTCCAAGAATCAGTATTGATGGGTGGGAGTTTGTCAGAGTGCTATTTTCTTGATGCTTTGCAAGTCAGATTAGCTTACTGCATTTTCTATTCTCCGAAGTTGCAAAGCAAGTTAAAAATAACATAAACCAAAATCTCAACATTCCCAGTAGTAAAAGACTCTGAAGAGAACAACTCCAGTGTGTTTGAATACTATATGCACCTGATCCAAAACCCACTGAAGTCAATGGGAGTCTTTTTTTTGGAAAACCATTCGGAAAGAAATAGAGAACTCAAACAGGATATAAAGAGATGTGTATTGGGAGCCGGCCTCTTAAAAAGATTCAAACGGGGAATAAGGAAGCTACTTCTATTCTTGGTCTTTATAGCACAAAAAAGCAATCTTAACCTTGTGGACCAATGCAATTATTCCTACTGTAGATCACTGGGGGGAAAAACTATTAATAAAATATCTAATAAGGGAACACTTCTCAAATTTTATAAGAACAGTGCCAGACAATTTCTCTCTCTCATGCATGCATACATGCACCAAAAAAAAAAAAAGGCTAAAAGTAATAGTACACTTTGCACAGTAAAACAATACCACTGAAGTCACTGAGATGCTTTGATCTAGATATGGTAATTCTATACTTGTGAGATAGTCAAGAAGGATATACACAGAGGATAATAATCGAATTACACCCCTCCTCCCTTAGCTTTCCTTTCTTTCTATTTTCCTGAGATTCTTCTTCCCACCACACCCCCACCTCTTGGAAAACATTCACGTACACACACACACACACACACACATACACACCATGTTAAGGTTGTTTAAATTTTGAAAAAAGGGAAATGTGAAAGATATAACAATAAATGAGAGACAAGGTGGGTGAGGTAATATCTTTTATCAGACCAACTACTTCTGTTGGTTAGAGAGACAAGCTTTCGAGCTTACACAGAGCTCTTCTTCAGGTCTGTGTAAACTCAAAAGCTTGTTTCTCTCACCAATAGAACCCACCTTGTTTCTCTAATATCCTGGGACCAACACGACTATGCAAACACCACTATATACAATATGTTGCTTAATATTGTTAATTCTGTATTAAGATACGTACCTATACATCTTGATGGCATGGCTGATGTGATTAGGTCCTATGATGATGTCACTTGAATAGATATGTGGACAGAGTTGGCATCGGGCTTTGTTGCAAGGATAGGTTCCTGGGTCAGTGTTTTTGTTCAATGGTGTGTGGTTGCTGGTGAGTATTTGCTTCAGGTTGGGGGGTTGTCTGTAAGCGAGGACAAGTCTGTCTCCCAAGATCTGTGAGAGTGAGGGATCATCTTTCAGGATAGGTTGTAGATCTTTGATGCGGTGGAGAGGTTTTAGTTGGGGACTGAAGGTGACAGCTAGTGGTGTTCTGTTATTTTCTTTGTTGGGTCTGTCTTGTAGGAGATGACTTCTGGGTACTCGTCTGGCTCTGTCAATCTGTTTTTTCACTTCAGCAGGTGGGTATTGTAGTTTTAAGAATGCTTGATAGAGATCTTGTAGGTGCTTGTCTCTGTCTGAGGGATTGGAGCAAATGCGGTTGTATCTTAGAGCTTGGCTGTAGACAATGGATCGTGTGGTGTGTCCTGGATGGAAGCTGGAGGCATGTAGGTAAGTATAGCGGTCAGTAGGTTTCTGGTATAGGGTGGTATTTATGTGACAGACTACAGATACAGACTAACACGGCTGCTACTCTGAAACCTGTCTTTAGGCGTATCATTTGATTTAGTACATGTGTAACCCATGTGCCTAATAGGGAGATATCTCTTTAAGAGACCCATTGGTGGGGGGTAGGAGTGAGCTGTGTCTGGATCATTGTTGCTAGGCAGATTAAGCACTCCACATCCAGAAGCTTCTGGAATTGGGTGTGGTAGTTTTGGGTCTGCTCCAATAGGTACCCTGTTGCGGGAGTCAGACTCCATGAGGGCAAGCGGTCAGGGCAGCTGCTTTACAAAGGGCCATGTGCCCTGTGCGAGTTGGGAGACGCTGAGCCCAGGAGAAGAAAGGAAGCTGTTGTCCCTAACTCTGAAGCATTTTGAAGCAGGGTTTTCTTTAAATCTGTACACTTAACTGAGTGGTTGGTTAGTCAGTCAGCTGACTGGCTAGCAGTGATTTCAGCAGGGAAAGAGTCTGCATGGATTCCGCTGAAGAGTCCTACAAGTAAGTGGAGGGAAGATGTTGTTTTAGACCCAGCAGATTGTATAGATTTGGTGATCAAAGACTGTCATGCTGTAAAAATTAGATTATTATTTGTTTCTTTATCATAAGATTGTATAAAGTTATTTAATTAAATTAATTTCTTCAGTTCCTTTTGGGACTTGAATGGGGGGACGTTGACCCTGTGCAATCCTTGCTGAAAATCCTTAGAGACTGAACTCTGGGTCTCCAGCTACTTTCTGTGGGAGTTGGGTTTTTTTTAAGGTACTGGAGACGGGAAATGAAGTGAACTCTAGCCCACCCAAAGGTTACAAATTAGCACCCGAACAGACAGGGACTTGAGGATTGCTCAGAGATCATCTCTGAATTCTTTTGAGGAATATTGCAGTTAGTTATAAAATAATGTGATGTTATTGAATATTATTGAATTTGTGCACTGTATTAATATTATTAAGATAATGGAAACCTGTACACAGTTAGGGGTAGATCCCTATAGGACCATTTTGGTCAGTGATGTGTCCCCTGTTGATAGTACAGTAGAAATTAAGAGGGCTATTAGAATCTTTGGTCATGTGACTAATATGAGGCAGGTGAAGGGAGAATAAAAAGATATGATTCTCTGTGAATTTGAAGACTGTTTCTGTGATACACATAGGAAGGAAATGTGTGTCGAAGAAGCTAGGGCGGAAATGGGATGTGACTCCTATTCATTTTGAGGTTTTGCCATTTATATCCACTGGTTCTGTGCCCAGAGTACCTCAGGGCAGGAATCAGGGATATTCTGTGCATTCTGACACAGGGTTCAAGACTGAGACAGGCTGTGGTTACACCTGTGGGTGATAGACAGACTAGGGGGATAACAGATGCTGCACCAGTTATAAACCAAGGGCCAGTAGAAGCCTCTACTCCCGCTGTGAGTCTCCCTCTTGACATGCAACGTCTTTTGTAAGAGAGAGTGCTGAAATCTGCCAATGAAAGTGTGACTGATGTGAAATTTAAACTGAAATGTTTTTCGGGTAATTCACACAGACCCAATGGAGAAGTAGATTATCCTACTTGGTGAGCACAAGCCAAAGAGATGATGGAAGACAGTGAGATTTCTGACAAAGTCAAAAGAAGGAAGATTATTGAAAGTTTATTACCCCCAGCATTGAAGGTGGCCTTAGGAGCTGGTAGCAAGGCATCCACTGCAGAAAGCTTTGATATTTTAGAGAAGGCATATGGAAGTGTCATAAACGCATCTGAGCTTAAGGCTCAATTTTCTGAGATTCACCAACACACTAGAGAACCATCTTCTGCGTACCTGACTAGACTACACATATTAGCCCAAGAAATTTTGGAGGCTGGTGGGGTAAAAGATACTGAATTGGACTGTTGTCCAATTTTTCCGTGGTTGTTGGCATGAATCCTTATTAAATACGCTCTTAATAAAAGGGATTAATTGTAGTGGTAGAAAAAAGAGCGTCTTTTATGCCACACTCCTTTTTGAGGTGAGATCCATTGAAAGGGAGCACTCTGATAAACAAAAGAGAAAACTTTGACAAGAACTTGAAGAAAAAGGAAGGCCATTGAGTAGGAGTAGTTTGCAGTTGATAAAGGCATATGAAAATACTCCCAGTGCCCATGAAGAAGTCACTGCAATAGATTGGAAGGAGAAATATCTGCTGGCTGAGCAGCAGTTGGCAGGACTGCAGTTGACTCAGCCAAGTTCTGAAATGTCCATTTCAGATACATGATGTACACCTCAAAGACCCAAAGAATTTAATAAACAAGCAATACCAAGATTTAACAGAAGAAATCCTTTATGTTTTAACTGTGGGCAAATAGGACATTTTCAAAATGAATGTCAGAATTCTCCTAACCCCAATTTAATACCTCAGCAGCTGACTGGTAGACATTCAAATCAGAGTAAGTTTGAGCCAGGAAGAAAAGAAACTAACAACTCTCAAAGCAAGACTGCTAGTCAATGGGTTCAGGAGACAGATGTTACCCAAATTGGTGTCAGAGAGGTCATCCGGCAGTTAGTGGGACCTGCTTATCATGGCTATGAATACCTAGATGGAGTAAAGAGTACCTGCCTAATAGATATTGGTTCTCAAGTTACTTGCATATGTGAAACTTTATATAATGAGCATTTATCTTAGTCAATTGGCAGTATACTTCAGATAGAAGGGGCAGGAGAGTAAATGGTTCCATACCTGGGATATATAACCTTGAAGATACGATTCCCAAAGTTCATCTGTGGGACTAACAAACAACATGAGGTACTAGTCTTGGGTTGTCTAGACCAACGTATGAATCAACAAGTGTCGGCGCTCATAGGCACCAATGTTCTGAAACATCTTGTAGAAGGCTGTAAGAAGAAATGGGGTCCTGAATTCTTAAGTAGGATTTCTTTACCAAATGAGTGGGCTGAAACTTATAATCAGTTTTTACTCAGTCAGAGGTTACAGCAAGAAGCTGATGAAGGGGCTGAAGTGGTCTTGAGAGGAAGAAAATCAGTAACAATTCCACCTGGCACATCCAAAACAGTGCCAGGAATTCTGAAATTTGCTGTGAATGAATTGTAGACTGCTGTAATGCTGGAAGATCCAGGTGTCGCAATTGGACACGGTGGGCTAGTGGTTCTTCCTCAATTTGTTAAAATCACTGGCTCCAGTATGAGAATAGGAGTACATGTCAAAAACTTAACAAGGAAGGATGTCATATTGAAACCTCACACTGTCATTGCAAAGGGGCAAGAAGTTGCGTGGATAAAATGAGTGCCAATCCAGGTTTCAGCAGCTGTGACTAAAGAGAGAGATGGTGTCATATTGTCACTTGACTTTGAAGGATCATCTCTCAGTGCTGCTGAGAGGAAAAGGATTTCTGAGACTATTAGTAAGGAAATTTATAAGACTTTTGCTGTTCATGATCTAGACTTTGGAAGAGTTTCAGAAGTGACATATCACATTGAACTCACAAATAATGTGCCTTTTAAAGAAAGAACTAGAAGGGTTTCACCCTCAGATTTTGAAGATCTATGTCAGCATCTATGTGAGTTGGTGGCCCTTGGAGTGATTGAGGAAACATGTAGTCCATATGCATCACCTGTGGTGCTGGTGCGTAAGAAGACTGGAGCTCTTAGGATGGTGGTGGATTATAGAAAACTGAACAGCATTACCAGAAAGGATGCCTATCCATTACCTAGGACAGAAGAAACCTTTGCCGTATTGGCAGGATCTAAAAGGTTTTCTATATTGGATCTAAAGAGTGGATACTATCATGTTCCAGTAGAACTGACTGACTGTCCGAAGACAGCCTTCACTACGCCATTTGGTAATTGGCAATTCAAAATGATGTCTCAAGGTCTGGCTAATGCTCCAGCTACCTTCCAGCGAATGATGGAACGTGTTATGTCTGGTATGAATCTCACAGAAGTTGTAGCATTCTTGGATGACTTAATCATATTTTCGACCACTTTGGAAGAACATGAGGAACGTCTCCTAAAAGTTTTGAGAAGACTTCAGGAATATGGTTTAAAACTTGCACCATTAAAGTGTAAATTATTTCAAACTTCAGTGAAATAGCTCAGTCATATCATTTCTCAGATGGGATCTGTCCAGATAAAGAGAAAACTGAAGTTCAGAGAACTTTGTAAATTCTTAATATTTGTTGGTTATTATGCGAAGATTTGTAGAAAGGTATTCTATTATTGCAAAACCTTTGCATTCTCTTCTTGCTGGTGGTCCTAAAGGAAGCAGATGGAATAGAAAACAGCCACTTGAGAGTAGATGAGATTCAGCTTGCCAAGAGGCCTTTGAAACCTTGAAACAAAAACTGATTACTACACCAGTCCTTGGGTTTGCTAATTGGAGGCTACCATATATTCTTCATACTGATGCCAATACTACTGGGTTAGGGGCAGCTTTGTATCAAATACAGGATGGGAGCCATGAGTTATTCATAGAATATCAGGGTTAGAAGGGACCTCAGGAGGTCATCTAGTCCAACCCCCTGCTCAAAGCAGGACCAATCCTCAGACAGATTTTTGCCCAAGATCCCTAAGTGGCCCGCTTAAGGATTGAATTCACAACCCTGGGTTTAGCAGACCAATGTTCAAGCCACTGAGCTATCCCTCCCCTCAAATTGCTTATACCAGTACAGGATTAGGAATAGTGAATGTAGTTATCCAGTTCACAAGTTAGAATTACTAGCCTTGAAGTGGGTGGTTTGCGATAAGTTCCATGATTTCCTGCATGGATCCCAATTTAAGGTAATGACTGATAACAACCCTCTTACTTACATCCTGACGACTGCAAAGTTGGATGTGGCTGGCCATAGATGGGTGGCAGCTTTGTCACTATATAACTTTGATATCATTTATAAATCTGGCAAAGTCAATGTTGATGCTGATTCTCTTTCTCGGCGACCGCATGGTATTCCAGGGATGGATGAAGATGACATGGAGCAGATAGAAAGAATTGTTTAAATGTTCTCTCAAATTCAATCCAGCTCAGATGAGTGTGATAAAGAAGTTTGCAAAGCAGTTATGAAAGTCGACACAGTACTCTGCAAATCTCATGAGAAAGTTTTGGAAGCGTAAGGAGAAAGATTAATATTTGTCGCTACAAGTTTTGTAGAGACCTTGCCTAGTAATGAAGAAGGCATACCACCAGAGTTTCAGGATCCAAATCCTTGGCCAGAAAGACTCAGTGCTCCAGACTCAGTTCCTATTGACAGGCTTATCCAACTAAGGATCAGAGGGCCAGAACTGTAGCAAGTGTGCTCTGGGAGAATTTTATCCTTCACTATGGTTTTCCCCAATGGATCCACAGTGATCAGGGTGCCAACTTTGAATCTGAATTGATTATTGAGTTAAGTAAGATCACTGAAGTAAAATCACGCACAACTTTTTATCACTCCATAGGGAATCCATTGGAGAGGTTTAATTGTACTCTACTAAATATGTTAGGCACTCTCGAAGAGCATAAGAAAACCAACTGGAGGAAATATTTTAAGCCATTAGTTCATGCATATAACTATACCAGAAATGATACTACAGGACACTCCCCATATTTTTTGATGTTTGGGAGGCAACCTGTATTACCTATTGATTTGTGTTTTGGGATTAAAGCCAGAAGACAACAAGAAGTGACTCATCAGGAATATGTAAGAGATTTATGACGCAGGCTCCATTACACATATGACCTAGCTGCTAAAGAAAATGAAAGGAGCCAATTAACCAACAAATTAAGATGGGATGCCAAAATAATGTCAACAATAGAATCAAGAGATAGGGTTCTAGTACGTAACTGGAGTCTTAGAGGAAAGCAGACGCTTGCAGATAGATGGGAGTCAGTAGTACATGTGGTACTGGAGCAACTAAAAGAAGATATCCCCATCTATAAGGTACAGGCAGAATGAGGAGATGGCCCTATCCGAATTCTTCACAGGGACATGCTAAGACCATGTGGATATATTTCTGCTCACAAATCAATGGAAGATAATCAGTTAAAGACTCCTGTAAGTGATAGAACTAGACAGAAAACCACTAAAGTGGTAATTCATATGAAGGATGAAGATGAATCTTACTTTATTTGACTCTGGAGTCTGATCTTAACCCACTGGCAAGAGAGTTTGATCCAAACCAAAGTGTTCATTTTGAGGAAATTGAATTGGAAGAGAGACGAGATGGGGAGAATTCACAATATGGGCTCCCCACAGAAGATGGTGTGAATTCTTCTGTTTCTTCGACAACTCCAGAAATGCTAGTGGAACCTCACAGGACTGGTAGAATTAGAACTTGTCCAGTTAAATATAAGGACTATGTTCTTGACTTCCCCTCTATTCTAAAAACGACAGATTCACAGTCGATACAGGTCTATTGTACATACCTCTACTTGTTACTTGACTGTGCAGAACAACAAAAGCAAGATGATGTGGATTGTGTCTCAGGTACACTGCCGGGACGGCAGTGATATAAACAGGGGAGAATGTAACCCATGTGCTTAATAGGGAGATATCTCTTTAAGAGACCCATTGTGGGGAGGTAGGAGTGAGTTGTGTCTGGGTCATTGTTGCTAGGCAGATTAAGCACTCCACTTCTAGAAAGCTTCTGGAATTGGGTGTGGTAGTTTTGGGTCTGTTCCAGTAGGTTCCCTGTTGCTGGGGTCAGACTCCATGAGGGCAAGCGGTCAGGGCAGCTGCTTTGCAGAAGGTCAGGTGCCCTGTGTGAGTTGGGAGAAACTGAGCCCAGGAGAAGAAAGGAAACTGTTGTCCCTAACTCTGAAGCATTTTGCAGCAGGTTTTCTTTAAATCTGTACACTTAACTGAGTGGTTGGTTAATCAGTTAGCTGACTGGCTAGCAGTGATTTCAGCAGAGGAAGAGTCTGCATGGATTCCACTACAAGCAAGTGGAGGGAAGATGTTTTAGACTCTGCAGGCTGTATAGATTTGGTGGTCAAAGACTCTAACTGAGACTTAGGTGAACTAAATCTAAGCTTTTGGGAACTTTCTGTCTCTTCTCACTGTATTTCTGTGGGGACTGAACTGTTCAGATTTTAATTTGTTTTCTTTATTTGTGTTTATGTATAAATGTGAAGGTAATATGTGTGTATTATAAAATAGCCATGTCATGCTGTAAAAATTATTTGTTTCTTTATCATAAGATTGTATAAAGTTTTTGAATTAAATTAATTTCTTTAGTTCCTTTTGGGACTTGAATGTGGGGAGGTTGACCCTGTGCAATCCTTGCTGAAAAT
Organism: Terrapene triunguis; assembly: GCF_002925995.2. NCBI lineage: Eukaryota > Metazoa > Chordata > Testudines > Emydidae > Terrapene > Terrapene triunguis. The sequence goes on along the minus strand of NW_020664448.1, from coordinate 8,405,750 downwards.
CCTTAGAGACTGAACTCTGGGTCTCCAGCTACTTTCTATTGGAGTTGTTTTTTTTTTTTTTTTTTTTTTTTTAATAAGGCACTGGACACGGGAAATGAAGTGAACTCTAGCCCACCCGAAGGTTACACATGCATCTATCATGAGAATCAGCTTCACTTCCAAATTTGGATGTTAAAAGCTAGTCACTTAAATCCATATTTAGGCAGGGAAGTAAGTGGTCTTGTTTGAAAAGGTACTGAACAACTGTGGTTCCCACTTTTTAGGTGCCTAAATTTGGTCTCACAAGTCTGAAAATATTGGTATAAATTTTACTTTATATCATGGGTCTGCTGGTTTGGGGAACAAATTGCCACCCTGCCCCATTTCTGGAGTCAAACTGAAAATGTTAAAGCTTCTGAAAAAAAACTGAATTAGTTACTATTTATTGTTCATTATTTATATATATTACCAAAAATGTACTAGGTATTTTAGAGATAAGTTATGGGCCTCTTTCTCCTTTCACACTGTTAACAAGGACTAACTTAAAGTCAATAGGTCTGATTCTCCTTACACATAAATAGATTTACTCTCAGTTAACACCATTGTAACTCAAACACTAGTTTAAATGAGAGGAGAATTAGATTCAAGCTCTCTGTCCTAAAGATCTTACCATAGAACCAGAAAAAGAAAGACGTAGGATGAACCTTAAA